>NW_016690205.1:2209765-2253783 GCF_001604755.1 Lepidothrix coronata
TGGCTAACACACAACTATTGACTCCCAGGTAGCTGTTCTGGGACATCTCTGTCTCACAGGAGGCACAATGAACAGCACAGCCATCAGAAAGCAAGGAGTGTGTGTGTTTTCCCAGTGGTGCCTTCTGGGAAATGTTTACAGAAAGCATAAATAAATCGATTCTTTACAGATTATAAATATATGAATTGATAAAAGCACAGATTATTCACTCATGGACTGGTGTAGGGATTTTTCCCTGTTTTGCACACACACTGTGGGTTGGTGTCTGAACAGACAGTACCACTGTAATTCCTATTACATACATTTTCCAAACATTCAGCAGTAGTAAGTCCTAAGCTTTTGGTCATACTTTCCAGGAAAACTAGGTCCCAAATATTTGATCATACTTTCTAGGAACACTAGGGACAAAATGGGAGGTTGTCAGTAGCTACACTGGCTTCAGTGTTTTGTCCCAGCAGAACTGCAGTTGGAAGCCCTCCCTTTGAAGCCTGCAAGAGTGAAAAGCACAGCTGACATTTTTATGGGAGTTACTTTTGTGGTTGTAGAGCAGTTGACTTTAGTCAATCTGCAAAATTATTTCTGAAGTAACATTACGGAAAGATAAACTTTTAATAATTGTCCGCAAGACTAAATTCTGTAAATCTACTACTGAAGTCAGGAGAGAACTTGTGAATGACCAGACCTGGAACTGTGAGGTTAATGGTTGAACCTGGTGATCTTAGAGGTCTTTTCCAACCTTAATGGTTTTATGATTTTAGCAGCAATTTTAACCACTGTCAGTGTGCCATTTATTTCGAGTGTAAATAAAACTCATATCCTAAAGAGCCTATTTGTATTCTATTCTTTTACAGCAGGCTTTTAATTTGTGTCTGAACACAATTAATTTTTAAGTGTTTGTTAATGAAATACTTCCTTGTCCAAAGTTAATAAAGGGATTATTAGCTGGGATAATGAGAATTCTGGCAAGACAAGAAAATAAGGAAGGAGAAAGAAGAAGGAGGAACCTGACAAGTTAATGATCCATTAATGTAAACCCTGGGTCAGTTTGGATCCTCCATGTTTCATTATTGTATAATAAATTAAATTGATAGCCATAAAAACCTTGATGAAGGCAAGAGAGCTTTTGGTTAAATCCACTGGGTGGACAATTAAGATGTTTCTTAAAGGTTTTCAGTTGTATCTCATTGTAAGGATGCTTTCTAGTATTAAAAGAATTTCAGTACACATGTGAAAGCAAAACAGTAGTTGCTGGATGGGTGTGTCACAGCCACCTTCACATGTTCAACCCCAGAAAAAAATAAGTAAGAAATGGGAAGTAAAAGTCCCATTATACCATTGATTATGTTTTAAAGAATAGCATAATAAGGCTTGACACATGAAATATAATTATATATTGGGAAATCAAATGGTGTTTTTTGGGATAGAGAGAAAAGGCAAGTTGCTTCTCTAGATGAGGTCTTGGCTGGAGGGCCCAGATACAATTACATTGAAATCTCTTGTCCCTACATGCATTTGCAAATTCTCCTCTTTTCTCCAAAGCTCCAAGTTCTGCAAATGTTTTCCAGGTCCAGGACTCTGATAGGTCCTGAGCTGTCATCAGCAAACATCCAGTATAGGTGTACTACTGGCACAGTAAAGTTTAATCAAAAACTATTTAAACAACACAAAAAATCAGATTTTTTTTTCACAGCTTCAGATTGTTCTCCTCGATATTTACCTAAAAAGCCATAGTTAGTTAAATTCCTTTTCTTCCCACGACCACATTAAATTATTTATGTGTTTACAGAACAGGATGTTTTCCCTTTGTGGCAGATTCAAGCCTTTTTCAGCAACAGTCTATATAATTGGAAAAGAGATGATGAACATGACCTTGAATACGAGGAGTAAATGGTAGTTTAACATAATGGTTCTGTTACACAGGCATTGAGCAGGATTGGAAGCCAGCAAAGAGCAGAGTAATGAGGACCTATTTTTAATCATCCACTTTTCATTTAAGAGATGCTGCTTGACATGAATTGTGTAACTACCTAAAAAGGCCTCATTTGGAAGAGGGACCAGATATATTCCAGATATATTATAACAAAGTGGGTTTGGAATAGCAGGAGTGGACGAGATAAGATTTTAAGAACTTTGTCCCTGGGGATTCTGATGTTGCCACGACAAGGGGCTCAGGGCAGGCAGATTGGTACCCAAAAAAAGCCTGCAGAAGGGTAGGGTTGGAAGTAAGTTCAGCAAGGAATAGTGAGACAGCAGAGAAAACAGCCTTGGTCAAAGAGAGGGGGGAAAAAAATCAGTGGTCAGGTCTTACACCCACGTAATTGCTTCGGAAATGCTCCGGGAGCCTGTGAAATTGGGCACCAGGAATGGCCCCCAGTCCATTCATCTGCCCCGTGTCCCCAGGATTGTTTTTTCCTCCTGCTACACATGTGTAGGACTGTGAGGTCGCCAAGAGTGGCTGAAAGGCTCATTCAGCCCTCAGCAAGGAAAGCTTGGCTCAAAGCCACGTGGCTGCTTTTGCAGGAAAGTAAAAGCAGAAGCTGACCTGGAAGGCTGCAGGAGACCTGCAGGCAGCTCGAACTGGAATGTCAGATCCAAGCCCCAAAATGCATGTCCTGAATGCAGGAGAACCCTGCTTCCAAGTAATTTTTTAAGCAATTCATTAGAGGGAATATGAATTAAATTCTAATTTTTACAGCTTTTGGAAAAAAATTATTTGTTGTACATAGGGCTAATTATGAGTCACATCTACCAGTTCACTGAGGTTCTGAATGAAAACTCCCTCTCTGCTCCCCAAAGCTTATCTCATCCCTGCACATCGACAAGTAGGAAATGAGTGGATCCCTCCAAACCAGGATGAAACAGGATGGGAATTCCTACAGCAGAATGTCCTTGAGATTTGGTTCAACCCTGGACCCTGACATCACAACCCCAAGTGATTACACTGAAACAAAATTCCAAGGAAAACACAGCACATAATTTTTCAGTCTTTAAATAAAAATTGCTCAGATTGCTAAAATACGTTCTGATCCAAAAATCACTCCTACTTCCAGTTCAAAATTATAAGAAATATCCATGTTTAATAATTAACATATATAATCTGCATGCTTAACGTTGCTAGGTGTGATAATGTTTTATCATTAATGATGTTGATGAATGAATAAAACTGTTGCCAGTGACATATTACACTCAGCAATTCAGTGTGTTCTCTCTGCTGCTTCTCCTCATAATGAAGAGGCAAAAGCTGGTTTTAATGTCAGGATAAAAATAAAATATTATTTTTATACATATAAAGACATTTTGAAATATGTATTTAACAATTTTATATATTATATATATGGAGAGGCACTTGCTTTGTTACTCTTTTCCCAGTTTCTCTTTGCAGCTTCTATATAATATCCTAACCTATATATGTACAAACCATATGTTTAATAGATGCAATGCAAGTGAAGATCTATTCTGTCTGGATTATGGTGACACCCTTATCACTCTGCAATGAAGATTTTGAACTAAACTAAGCATAAAAAATTCAGAATAAAGCTGAAGTAATAGGGAGGGTTTATATTGATCTCACTCTTACCAAAATTGATGTCTATTTTTTTTATTGGTGCAGGCCAGAACAGCTTTGACCAATTTTGTTTTGGTTTGGTTTGTTTTTTTTTTCTTTTCAATAATTTGTATTTAGTACAGTTGTGCTCAAATAAACCCCAAAAGTACAATGATTGCTTTAATATATTATTTCCAAAGCTGGAATTTGGGAAAAAGAAAACCAGCCAAACAACTTTTTCCTGTTTTTTGTTCTAGTACATAAGGTGCCTTAACTTAACTGGCTTCAGCTAAATAAAACCTACTGCAGCTCCAACAGGCTGAATAAATCAGTGGGTTGTTAACAATGGGCATTTTGCAGGGTTTCTTCCCCTAGAATGGTGGGATTTGCTTTTAAAAATAGAGGTGGAGAAAACACTAATTGCCACGAGAATTCTGGCAAACTCCACTACAGCAACAATGCTGTATTCAAGCACTGTTACAAATAAATTATTAATTACAAAGGTACATTTGGAAAGAAATATAAATACCTGAAGATGATAGGTTTGAAGCCACTTTCAAGTGTGTTAAAGACAGTGAAACATTCAGCTACTACAGCAATAGGAACAATAATAGAGTTTATATTAACATTTCTATGTGTGCAAGAATGCACACAAGGATGTCTTCTTGGTAAAGAAGAAATTATTTATGAAAAAAATGCACTTTTACTTCTTCTAAAATGAAGTGTGTGTAGAAAGTACTCAATAGTCTCATTGATATGATACCACGTGTGCATGCAGTGTTTAGTGAAGTATTGGAAATGTCTCCAGAGTGTAAGATCACTGTTCATTAAATAGTCGAGCTGTGCTGCCAAAATTCTGTTTCACAACGATTTACCAAATTCTGGGGGCCTGTCTAAGAAACAAAATCAAATTCAGATTTTCCCTGTAGTGAAATTTGCTTTAAGCAGAGTTGTGTTACAAGTATTCACAGACATCATCAAGCAAAAGCAAAGCCTAAACTAATGGGGAGATTGCAACATGATGAAATGCTTGACTGTAAATGCTGAATCTTATCCCAAAGGCTGTTTCCAGGACATAATCTGCAACATCTCCTTAGGTTTTTGGTACAATTGTCCTTTAATGTCCTTAAAGCCTATTTCCACTATGTTAAAAAAATTTAGTGGGTTCTTTGTTGAAAGAATGTCTCATTGCTTTCCTTCTGCAACAGAATGTGTTAAGCACAGGGAAATTGTGCAGGGCTACAGCAATTTTTGATTAGTTTTGGTGTTGGAGGCTTAATGGGGTGGTGAACCCACCAGTGCCCGTGGCAAGGCTCTGATCTTAAGCCAGCCTTAGTCCTGGACTGACTAAACCCTCACAGATCCCACAGTGCTCATCTCCTCCAGGAAGGTGTGGCAAGACACAGAACGGACTTTTTTATAAAGCACTCAGCTGTTGTATCCTTGGAGCAGGCAAAATCACCTTGGCCTGCGAGATCCACTCTTTATATCCCTTGACTTTAATGAAGTAAGAAGGTTTATTGCATAAAACAGTGTTAAACACTATTTCTTTCCAACTACACTTACGTGAAAGATGAAAAGGAGGACTGCCAGCTCTCAGATAACTGCCCATGTTATGAGCCTTCAGCCACTTTTTAAACAGGAATTTAGCCATTATCAAAGGTCAGCTTTCAGGTTTTGCACAGAGAAGTTTATAAAATACCTGTAAAGCCAAATTTTAGTTTGTGCTAAATCTCTGTTAGGCAAATTTCATAAGAAACATTTTCAACAGTCCTTTACTGCTGGGTCCCCGACGATTTTCTTCTGGGACTAATGCAAAAAAACGTGATTGCCTCTTAAAAATCCTTCTTGGGCACATCATTCTTGCTGGTATTTAGGCCTTTTATTGAGAGAAGGTTAATCTAAATAATTTATCAAATGTGTATCATGACTGTTTTTGCTGTCTCACTGTTCTTTTATTAGAAAAATACCACAGTGGCCTATAGGGAAACGTGTAATTCATTGCTGTATGACATGAAGAGAAATACCTCCAACCAGAAGATTATTACACTACCATAAACATCACCAGGAACTGTGAGGCCAAAGGACACAGAATGACTACTCATTTTAATGGTATTTGGGTGTCTGAACTCCCAAGCTGGCTCTAAAAGCCTTAAGCCAGAAAGCTGCAGAGAGCTCAGCCCAGCACATGGCTCGTAACAAGGAGCTCTGCCTGCTCTGCTCTGAGCTTCTCTGAGGCCTGGTGTTCAAATCCAGCTCCAATGTTTCGTTTTGGTCCCTTTATATTTGGGAGTTTTTTGCATTTGGTTACCCTTACTGTCAATGCAGTGCAATTTGTGCCTGTTTTGCAGCTCTCTGGTACGTACAAGTTGCTGTGTATGTCATTGTGTTGCTGTGGGTGTTGCTATGATGCAACAATAACTTTCAAATTATTTTTCTTAAAACATCCACTCGGTGAAATGTAACACGAATTGAAATGACTCTGCAATATGGCAATATAGGCAGGATCCAAAGGGATAAATAATAGCTGTTCCCTAGAAACTGGATAGCCCTGGCTCCGCTGGAACAGCAGTGTAAACATCCTAAACTGGGAATTAATGAGGGGGTATGAATCCAGACCAATACATATGACAACAATCAGAAGTAACAGGGCTCACAGGAGCACTGGAAAGGGCAGTGGGCAGAACAAAGTGCTGGAAAAACACCCAACTGTGATGCCAAAGCCCTGGAAGCCCAGCAGAGACACAGCCACGCTCGTGTGGAGAGGAGAAACAGGAAAATCCATAGGATAGCTGGTGGATGTGCAGTGTGCTGAGGAAGCATTTTAAACATACTTTCCACGCAAGGAGCATTTATTGAAAATATTCTACATTCTTGTAGAGGTGGAGTGAACAGGTCTGGAAAATTCCCAGGACCTCTAACCATGGAGTGCCCATAAACACAGAGGTCCTTGGAGACCCTGGATGTGGCTGCTGTTCTGCTGACTGTGCCCTTCCTGAGCACCTCATTTTTAAAGTGCAGGCTGTAATTATTCCCCCATCCTCTTTCCTCTGAACAGTGTAAATTCTGGCTGTATGCTTGAGGAGCGATATTATTTCACATTTTTATATAGCATTTTACATGCCCCAGGCACTGAGAGGACATTGATTCAGCCTGAAAGGGCTGCAGTGAAGTGGGTGGGTGATTGTTACTCTTATGCTTTTGCAAAATACTGGAGAATTGAGATTTGTCCCCAGAGAGCATCCAAGCCAGAATAAGGACTGAGGGCTGTGTTTATCCAGGCAAACCCAGACTGAGCAGGAGATAGGGAAGGAGAGGGGCTGTGCAGAGCAGAAGGACTGAAATATTTTTTAAGATACAGCAATTTAAGGATAATTCTTCAAAATTCTGCTTTCTTTTTTTTCTTTCATGACTCACACAAAGATAACTACATGGTGATTTTCTGTTACCATACAGTTATGGGACTGTTTAGTGTGTCTTTTTGGAGAAAATAAATCATAAATGTGTGTTGAACCTGGAATATCCTGTGAGCTATAAAGTTCACAAAACTACTCCTTTATGTGAGTGGGGTCTGCCCATAATTTGATGAATGTATTGCCAGATTGAAAAGGAAAAATACCTTTAGTATGTCAAAAAGTATGAAGGTTCATATGATTTGAATTAAATTCAGATAATAACCATACTTGGCTTAGTGGTGTTTGGAAAGGGAGTTTGAAATTCTCCTCAGTGATATTTCTTAGCTTAACTTTAAAGGAGAGCTATGACTGACTACTCCTTTCAGAGGAAGAAAAAGAGTTTAAATCCTTTACTAGAGCCTCTTGCTCCTCCCAAAGCCTATTTCCTTTTAAAGTGATATTTAAAGATAAAAAGGGGGGGGGATGAGAGCAAGCAAGACATACATCTACACAAAAATGCTCATCTATCTCTGCATCCCACCCTACAAATATACACATTATAAATAAAGATATGCTACTCAATGTGTGTCTGTGGACAAGGCATTTGTTTTTGTCTGTATTTACACAACCATTTGATCAGGCAAGTTCTTGAGCACAGGCACAGTATTACTGGAATTAGGCTATTTGCTCTTGCCCAGGTAATAAAAATCTTTTGAAATCCATAGCAAAATACTAAAATCTGATTTTAAACAGTATCACTTATTAGTCAATTGACATGAACACATTTCATTGCAGTGGTAGCAACACAAATATTTTTCCATAATTAAGGTCTGGCAGCTGAGAAAAGCACAGTGGGAAGGAAGAGCCAAACCAATGTGATGCTATAAACACGCTCCCACCATTCCAGAAGAACTTAGAACAGCCTCCATAAAGTTGTAATTTATGTTGGCAACAACAACTTTGGTAAGAGCAGAGATCAGAGACGTGCCATGGGCTTAATCAGCCTCTTCCACCACTGATATTCCCCCTTTTCTTGAAGTTCAAAGGCGGGGTATCCAAGGATTTTCAGGTAAGGGAAAGCTTGAGCTCTCCTTTGACAGCCTCAAAGCTGTTTTGTGGTAGAGGCAAGCTATTGAAATGCACCACTGGCACCAAACTGCTCTCAGATCACAATGCCCATTGTAGTTACAAAGGCTTTAGTAACAGTGGGAAAAACAAATAACTCACAATGGAAGACATTGTTTGTCCACAATCACATGGTTTTCCTGGTTTGCAAACGTGGAAATGCATAGTTTCCCTCACTACATCGCACCAGGCATTGCCAAAAACAATTTACAAGGAAGCAAATTAAAACAAACCATGAATAAGAAAATAATCCCTCTAAAAACAAAGGCAATTGTGTTACAATTTATATCTGTGTGTGTGTGTGAATTTCTTATACCATACACCCAGTGTTGAACAAACAGCTTCCACTGGTGGTGTTTTGAAGTGCTAAGAACACAGAACCATCCCCTCAGATTTGTGCATATTTTTACTGAATGACCCTTCCTCAAACCCCAAATGGTGCAGATGTGCTTCAACAGCTGTCCTTGCTTTCTCTGTAGTGCCAGTGTAATGGATGAGCATGAATGCCCTATCACCATCTCATTAAACAGAACCTTCCAGACTACCAAAATATTCTTAAAAAATACATTCTGCCCGTAATACCTGGGTGCAGCACCACTCAGCAAAGTGTTTCCTTTCCAGAAGATGTTTTCTGATGTGCTACTTAACATTTTGTGGCATTACGGGTTAGATTACCTGTTAGGAAGGAACCAGTTTCATATTGGTCTTGTCAGGAGGCAGAACCTGTTGTCTTTATCCTCTGAGCTCGAGTTTGCTTCTCATATTCTTTCCTAAAACACCATTTTACTGGTGCTCCACCTTGCACTGTTCAGCCTCTGGTTGGAGGAAGGAAAGAAGAAGTAAAGGATGTGTGCCAACGTGTTGGAGGTAATAAAGGACACATGCAAGCAAAATGTGTTTGAGTTATGCTGAAACCAAACTCACTGTGGGTATGGGACTAATTCTTCCTCCAGATGCATTTAGGCTTCAGTCACAGCAACCAGAAACCAACACAAGTGGCAACGGGGCACAAGAGCTTGGGAATTTACAGAACCCAGATCCAAAATGTACCTTTTCAGTGAACTCCAGCATGGATGGCTCAAATCAACCTGCTATAACTGCCCCGTGGTCAGGTGTGCCTCATTTCAGTTCCTACTGATGGCCCTGCAGAGCTGGGAATGGCCTGATCTCTGGAGGCAAATTAGCAAACCAGCCCCTAAAGGCATCCCATGTTGTGACAGCAGATCATCAAGGCTTTCTCCAGCTGGAGCGGAATGAAACGTCTGAGTGAACTGTTTATGTCTGTGCTTTAAAGTCAAAACCAGCTCACAGGGATCTGCAACCCTGAGAAATAACGAAACCAGCACCACGCTGTGAGGTGGTAAAAAAGGGAGTGGGAAGTGGCAAAGCTGTGTGAGAGCAGTGGTTGCAGAAGACTGCAACTAGAAAGGAGGAAAGGGTGGTGTCACCAGAGGAGAAGGGCTGTGTGGAGCAGAGAAGGTGGGTGGAAACAGGACTGAGGAAAGGGGGATTATTTGAAAGAAAAAGTGGCTTGAAATATATAAACCTGGAACTGCACCATAGGCAGCATAAAAGAAATGTGAGGCTTAGGGGGGCACAAGGAAAGGAAAAAAAAAAAGCACATTTTCCCAGACACAAGGACAGAGCAAGGCCAAAGTGCTGCAGTGGTGCTGTCAGTGCCATTGCTGAGCCTTTCTCATCTCCCAAATGCTCCTCACTGTGTCATCCATGAATTCTTACACTGCTAGCTTCCCAGAATACCTCAAACTGCCCTATTTCCCCTAAAAATAAAACCTTTGTCTCAGGTATTGCACATGTAGTCTGATTCAATTACAAATTCCTTTACATGGCAGATTATTTGTACTTTATCTGTTGCTCTGAAGAGCCTATGACAAAAGTGGTGTGTCAGCAATCCTGCCTCCATTCTGATAAGCTTATTTTTTTGCCTTTTTTCTGCTGATTTTCTTCTGACTCTAATTAAACACACTCTTTGTGTAAATAAGCCTATAATTATAAGCCTTATTAGAACAAGGAGCTTAATTTTAGTTCCAAGAAGATTTAAACGAGGGGTGCTCAACAGGAATAGATTCAAGACTCAGTCTGTCCTGCTGAATTTCAGCTCCTAATGGTAAAAGGACACAAGAGTGAAAGAGCACATTTTGGTTACTCTTTTGTTACTTTCCAGAAAATATTATTTTTCAGAAATAGCTCAGACACACATTACCAGCCCCTGCCTGGATCTACTGTAATGTTAGAGAAGAAATAAAATGCAACACAATATAGGTAATGGTATTCAAGATGAAGAGGAAGTAGCCTAAGTTGTGCTTATACAAAAAAAACCCTCAACCCCCTACAACTGCAATTAATTTAAAAAAAAAAAAAGAATACAATAGCCTGCAATTTATCATAATCTGAATGGGATTCTACATTTCCTGTCTTCTTTGGAGTGAGAAACCCTTACAGTAGTATTTCCAACGGGAAGACAGCTGTCTGCTTCCTTGCCAGCAAGGAAAATCAAAGAAATCATACAGTTTTGTTGGGGAAAAAGCTTGTTGGAGACAGAGGAAGAATATGCCCCATATACAGCAGGTGTGGCAGGGTCTGGGACAAGCAATTGAATCCAAGAAAGTACTTCTATTTTCCTTGTAGGCGGCTGCAAAATTTTTTGTTTCAAGTATTGATGTGCCTCCCAAAAATCTGAATATTAATTTTACATGAAGTATATACAGATTCCCATTTAGGGTGACTCATACCTGGGGGTGGGTGATGACTCTGTGTTGGACCAGAAGTAGCTTTACATCACCTGCCATCCCGCTGTCCCTGGGGCAGCTGGAAGTCTACAAACCTCCTAGTGAAAATCGGAGCAGTCTCACAGCTCTCTGGAGTCCTCCTTGTATTTTCTCCTTGTCTCCTAAAGTTTTCCAAAAGAATATAATAGCTCTCAAACATCAGTTTGTCTCCCTCTCCACGGGTTACTCTGGATTTCAAGAGCAGCTCTGAGAGCTGTGTCACACAGCAAAGGGGCCACTGTGCTGTGGGATTAACTGGGACTCTGTGTTTTAATTATTCAACTGTTCTTCCCCTTAAAGGCTCGTTATAATCACTGCCTGGTTTTCACTTGTACACTGAGGGCACAGCAGGATGTGCTCTCCTGGAAACTGTCCTTTCCATCCTCCAGCAGCAATGCCCAGCAAGGGGTTGGGGAGATCTGGAAAAGGCCCAAGAAACCCTTTCCTCAGATCAATCAAACATCAGCTCACAACTGAACCAGCAAGAACAGCAACTGGCACCTCTTCAGCCATCCTCACACTCACACTTTGCTGGCATAAGAAGCAACATAAATCCTAATATTTTGGAGTTCCCATTTTTACCCCCTATGATTTTTTTCCTAATATTCAGACTCATGCTGCCCATGTAGCCTCCTGTGTCCATCCTTCTCATTAAACAGATTTACTCTTTAAAGCTCTTGAACATTTTCAATCAAATCTGACAAAGAGGCTTATGTTGTAATCAATTTATTAAAACTGATGTCTAGACTGGTGGGAGGGGAAATTGCATTAATGTCTCCACTGAGGAGGTGGCCAGACTTAAGTGTAAAGGTGTATAACTCCAAGAGTGAGATCCCTGGTGCTGCTGTTTTAGGGATAATCACTGAAGTACATGGATGTGCACACACTTAGCAGGAGTTTCAGTGTGCAAGGAGCAGCTTGTCTCTGAAAATCCCCTTGGCTGCTCAGCCAGACATGGAGCTGTTGGACACCACTTTTATTTTTGGTTGGTTGTATTAATTAGGAGCCTCATTCACAAGAGACAAGGGCCATCCACATGCATATGTGAATACAGTCTGACAACACCACTGACTTTTCTATTAGCTACCCAGCAGATTAGTTGTTTAAGGCAAATTTGCAGAAAATCTCCCAGTTAATTTTGACAGATTTTGTAAACCAGGACAGCATGATGAAAGACCAGAGCAGAGCAAAAAGATAAAAAGGGAAATAAAGTATATCTGGTCATAACAGAATCACAAAGTATTCTGAGTTGGACAGATGATGCTTCCACTTGAAAGAATGTTTCCTACTTGTATTGTCCTACCATGACCTTCACTTCCAAGAATAATATGCCATAATTTTCCACTGAAAAGTTAATTTTACAGATTTAAAATGGTAAGTATATCACCTATTATTATATTCCTTCTTTGTATGTTTTTACATTTCCTATAAATGAACATAGCATTTCTCTGTGCATGCAATATATCATAAGGCTGTGTTTAAAGGTTTTTCCAACTATTTGTAAAATTTATCACTTAATAATATTACAATAGGCTGATAATGATAAACAGTGTTGTTTAGTTTTGTCTCCAATGAGGATTTGTCTTTTTGGAACATTCTATTTTTAGTTAAACAGCTACTGAAAACTTACATAACTCATCCAATAATCCTCTGAGCTCTTGTTTGTCCAACAAATGTGACCCGTTACAGAGTATTTCTCCCAATTTGTATTACTACCTAGAAGATGAAATGACAAAAAAAAATTCATTTGGATATCTGAAAAAATATAAAACATATTGAGGAATATATTTTCTATGTAAGGTTCTCCTCTATCTAACACACCTTTCAAGAAAACCTTAAAAAATTCAATGCAGAGTATTTTAATTTACACAAACCCCAACTGACCATTTTGATAAGTGTATTATTAATACCATAGATTACATCAGAAGAGATTTGGCAGTTGCTTCTTATTTAAAATCAATATATTTCCCTGGAATTCGATTTTTTTTTCCCCTTTCTTATTTATAGTTACACATACACCTACAGAAGGTTCCCTTGTTTCAATGATATGAGCAATTTCCAGTAGCACTGGTGGTGCATGGGAGTGCATAATGAGGGGATAAAGGCAAATTATGGCAGGTTTTAAAGTTTTTATTGTCTTTGATGTTCACATGCTCCTCCTGTTGAGGTGGCTACCAGAGGCTTTGCAAATATCTACAACAGAACAGACTCTGCAGCTGTGAACCTGTAGATTAGTCTCATTTATCATTCCAAGAAAGGGAAAAAGAGACCTATTTAAATTTCTTATGGTAAAAACACTACTAAAGTTTTTACAGTGTATATGTAAGCAATCTTTAGCTATTTCCACCTGCCACTGCTCTCACTGAGAATATTTCAATGCTTTCCTTCAGAATCTCTTTCCAGTTCAGGTGTGGGCACTGGAAGATCAGTCTGATGGGATTTGGAGAGCAGATCAAAATCACCATCCTGGGGCTCCAAAGACAGAACTGCCTTCCCAAGACATTCCTGCTAACTCTGAGCCCATTTCAGGGAATTTTATTGTCTGCACCTGTCACAGACAGAGAAGAAATAAAAGTCAGTGATTCTACTCGTGTCCTTGTGCCTATGAAGTTTACAGGGAGATGGGGTATGCTGAAAAAACGGGCTGAAAGTAGAATCGTGGCAAAAGAGGAGTGATTTCTGGACAAAGAAAGCAAATCTCCACGCTGCACAGGCCTGTCAGATCCAAAACCTGAGAGGGAATATGCAAAGCTGCCTTCATGTGATCTATGAATGTGACTGGGGATGGCACATTCAAGGAGCTGTATGGAAATAAAGAGGCACTGGTATTTCGTGCCTTGCCACAGACCTCTGGAGCAATTGTCACCTTCCAGGTGAAAAGTTCAAAAGCAATACATGTTTTTGTCCTCTGGCTCCTGGTGACAGGGAGGGGTGAAGGGCATGAGGTGTACCAAGACTGTTAAAGTGAAGAAGCAAGAAGGGCAGCAGCTGTTTTCTCTGCTCTCTCAGCCATCCCTATTAAGAGGAGCTCTATTAAGAGCTTTAGTGAGGTAGGTACCACCAGTGCAGTCTTACGACACAAAAACAACTGAAGTAATTAGAGAGGAAATTTCCTATATAACTGACTTGATGGTTATAAGATGTAATTTAATAAATACAGCTTTATGAAGCAAACAGCTCTGTGTGTTCTGAAAGCTTGCTGAGTTGGACAGTAGGATGGCAGGCAGATCTCAGCTGAAAGCATCTGTGGGGAATGACCAACTCACTCACTCAGGAGAGTCCC
This sequence comes from Lepidothrix coronata, assembly GCF_001604755.1. Classification (NCBI taxonomy): domain Eukaryota; kingdom Metazoa; phylum Chordata; class Aves; order Passeriformes; family Pipridae; genus Lepidothrix; species Lepidothrix coronata. The sequence continues at coordinate 2,223,902 of NW_016690205.1, forward strand.
TCAGTCTTTTTCACCTCCAAAAATGAAGAGAGGACACAATGAATGAACGGTGAGAGGGGACAGAGGAATTCCAGCCTGTGCACAAAAGCCACCACCTTCAGTGTTCTCAGGAGACCCTCAAAACTGGTGTCTGTTCCCCCCTAGTGACAACTAGTCCCTAGTGATGAACCTTTTCCCATGTTTGTTGTCAAAAGGGAGAAGAAATCTTCAGGCAATATGAAAACATAGGCCTGGGCTCTGCCTCTGAAACAGCACATAAAAAGTATATTCTCTGGCACAAATGGATTTGTTTCATAAACCTGCCCACCCACACATAGAGCAAATGCACAACCTGCATGAGAATTAATATCTAGTGTTTGTAATCAGACAACATTTTCTTCTGCATAAACCACAAGTGAGTGTTAACTGGAGAGCTTAATGAAGCATAGTTATTTGGTTGAGGGGAGGAGCTGGCAGGCGCCAGGCACACGGCCCCAGCACACAGGTCTAATGGTTCCCAGCCCTTGTTTGGGGTTTTTCCACTTGCTTTTGTCCTCTTCTCTGCCATTTCTCCCAGCAGCAAAAAGATGTATGAAGTCAACCTGCCACAGGACATCCTGAGGGGGAATGTGTGGAATTCCCAGGCTCTGTGCAGAGTCACTGGCATTGACAACTCCTCCCCTTCTGCACTACTGCTCTTGGAAGCAGCTGCTGGCTGGGACTTGTGCATGGGTACAGAACTGGGCAGTCAGAGAGAAAACTGCTTTCCTTGACTTCCTGTAAGTGGTGGTACCCTGCTCCAGCCTCTAAGAAAATATTTTTGGTTGATGTATCTGTTCCAGAATGACAATCTCATAAAAGAATTTACCACCCTTTTAAGTGAGAGACTTAAAAATTTGTTTTAAAGAGAGATGCTAAAACTTGTTTTAAAACTCAATAATGTATATTTTTTTTTTAATAAACACATATTTTTTTAGAGCTAATAGAGTGAAAACTAAGGAATAGACTTTTTTTTTTTTTTTTAGGAGTGAGTATAGGCAGGTTTGGGAAAATTATGTCCTATGTTGCATTTAGCCTAACTCAAACTAAATGATCATCAAGGCAAGATTCTGGATAGTTACTTTGTTTTCTTTAACCCAGATGTATCTCACTCCAAACTCTGAAGAATGTTAAAAACACATTAAGTAGAAAATAACTAAGGTGGCTAATTAAGTCTTATCAGAGAACACATCTGCAAGTGTACATGCACTGGCAGCTCTTCCACCACGAATTGGTCTTATTATAAATAGCAGAAACCAGTCCTTGTGGGGAAAATCAGGCAGTTAGTTCAAGAAGAAAATATTTATACATTATTAAAGGACTGATTTCTCAAATACCTGATGCTAATTTAATGAAGATGGAAATCATGTCTACATTCACCCATCTGTTTGATTAAGGCTTTGCTGAATATTTCAGGATGGAGAAATTGGCTTCTTTCAACACCATTAGAGAGACTTAGTCAAAAGCAGGTGCTACAGAAAATTATTTTAATGGATTACTATCCCCCATTTTCCCCCTAGATTAAAATAATTTAGGATGACAGAAATGCAGCTTGCAGTTCAGCTCCTGAAATGCCTGTACCACTGAAAGGGCTCATTTTTCCTCTGAGCTGGAGGTTGAAATCCAGGTTCCTCTCTTCCCCTGCATTTCTGAATGAGCTTTCACAAGTCACTTTTCTTCTGTCCACACCAATCAAACCCCTGGGATCAGTGGACTCCTGTAGAAGTGTTATGATCTGGGGAGAGTTGTGTCATATGGGTAATAAAAGATTACGAGTTCTCTGTTGCTGTCAATATTATTATTACTATTATCATCTGCATCTTCTCCACGGGATAAGCAAGGACAAGGGTCAGCCCCAGCCTCCTAGGAGAGCCTGCGGAGCTGCAACCACTGTAGCTGCAATCTCTGCTGCTCACACTGAGCATCCACAGCACAGTTCCCTGCAGCCAACACCGAGATCCTCTCCCTCACACCCAACATGAGGACCTCACCTTTCACAACGGGGTGAGAGATGCAAGGATTAACTCCCCCTCCTTCACACAGGCCACTGCTCCAAACCATACAGCCAAGATTTGCAAAACCTTTCAAGGCGTATTTAAGAGGGGAATTATCTGCATTTAGCTAGCTGGAAAATACCAGGCGCTGGAATCCCTCCAAGAATTCTCTTTATGAAGTAAAATATTTGGAAAGTACATTTGCAATCAATTTGAAGGAAAGGCACATTTTATATTAAAACCCTCATACTCTGGTTAAAACACCACTTTGACTATTATTTTCTAAAATGGAGTGTTACAAGATCCAAGCACAATATACTGTGGCTCGCAGAGCAGAGTTAATAAACAGGATAAAGTTTCACCAATGCAAGTTGAGATTCTGCTTCTCTTTGATTATTTCCCTTTTTATCCTGACCCAGGCTGCTACAAAGTAAAAAGAGTATGCACCACAGTAAATTTTGAAGATGAAAGTTAGGGTCATAGTTATAAAAAACAGAAACTGAGGCTGATTTTCCTCAAAGCATGTCTAGAACTCTAAAATAAAAGGAGATGGTTTCTAAAGCTGCTCATCACACTAGTATTCTACTGGGCATGTAGCCTCTCAGATATTTCTGACATTTTGGGGGTTAATGCCTATCAAATTCACCAATCAATTAGGAGGGCACATCCCACTGAAAAACTAGTGGAAACCTCCTCCTCTAAATCCAATAATTACTTTAAAAATGTGCCACTCTTTGGAGTTGTTGGCCCAGGTCAATTCAGAGGCAGGTTTCAGTGAACAAGTACTGACTGATGGCAATGCCTGACCCACGGATCCCTTGCAATGATGTTTCTTTTGCAGGGCTGACAGTGTCAAATGAAGCCATAACTTCACCCCTTATGACATAAGGCAGAAACTGTTACTGCTACAGTTATAAATCCAGAAAAGTCTTTAAATATTTTCGAAAGCGAGTAAAATAAATCTGATTGTTTATTTTAACCTCTCTTGTTTTACATGTGCTGTGTTGGTTCTATCTGAGATCCTGGAGAGGAAAATAAACCATGCCAGGCTATGACTGTGCTAAGCTCAGTGTTTTATGGCTTTCCGAAGTTAAGTGTGCTACATCAAAAGTGCTAAGTGAAGGGAAGATGTAGCATTGTTATTGTAGAGGGCATTTTGGCTCTTTGAAATGGCACAGAGCAGATGAAAGCAGTAAGACCTCCTTATGTTACATCTCACTTACATCTTGCACTTAAGAGGATGACCTCACCCAGCACTGGTACATGTTGATCCAAGGGGTGCTAACACAGCCCTTATTAACTGCAGCACTGTGTTTGTAAAGAGTGGAATGAGAAATAACGTATCCACTGGAAAATGCGGCAGGAATTTAGGCAAAGGCACTCGGGAACCCAAACAGAACACAGGGGCTGATGCTCAAACTCTTGCAAAATGTATTTGTGGGGTCTTTTAATGACCACAAGCGGTCGTAGTGGACCGAGAGTTTTATATTTGAGCACAGCCAGAAACACAGCACCATTCGATTACTAGTTGAGCCATGACTCAAAAAACTTACCTGCTCATGGGGCATTCACTGGCAGAGAACACAGGGTTGGGAGTCAGAGCTGCACAGCCAGTCCTCAGGCTTTCCCCACGTATACTGAGAACGTTTCAGCCCCTTTGCTCCCCATGCCTCTGCAGCTCCTGAGGGACTTGCAAGGCTGCCAGCAGGACCAAGAATTAGTTCCAGTGTCTGCGGCGAGCAACCAGACATATTTTACATATCACGGGCTTAATTCTTCCAGACTTAGTGGTGACTGAGGCATGTCTAGGTGAGTGGCACACCCAACATCCAGGGTGACCTCCTCTCTGGTTTGTTTGGCTTCCAAACCTGTGGCTGAGGCAGACACTACCTGCTGGAGCCCAGCGCTCCTCAAGGCAAGACCTTCGGCAAAAAACCTCTGTTGTTTGCCACCACCTGCACCATAACTTTGAAGTCAATGCATTTTTTAAAAGAACCTTCCAAAGTGAAATACCAAAAGACATGAAAAGCACAGCTTGGCCTGGCAGCACCCGGGACCATCTTGCAGTGCCACAACGCCTGCGGTGTCCTGGTCCAGCACAGATGATCCCTCACATGAATTCCTGCTTTGCTCTTTTCTTGGCTCTACCAGAGCATTCACACTGAAATCCATGAACAGAGGTGTGACAAAGACCTTGGGTCTGCTTGTTCCTCTCTCAGTGCCTGTATGTACTCTGACAAACCTCTTTGTAGAGACACACTTGCTCTTGGTGAGGTCAACAGATGAGTGTACACAGCCCTTTCCTGGAACATGTGCATTCACTTCTGGGAAGACTTAGAAAAAGTATTAGTTACTTTTCCTACCTTTTCCAGTATATCTTGCTTGATTCTAAAAATATCCAGCACGATCTCTTTTATCATGAGAATTACTGCTCAGGGGTGTGGTCCCATTTAGTGATGAGGAATAGGAATAACCTGGGTAGAGATGTGAGGGAAAAGTGATGTTACCTGTAAGCTCCACAGAGCTAAAGAATCCCATCTGACCATGGATTTTCTACAGAGAGAAATGTAGATTTGAGGAACAAGAAATCTTGGCAGAAAGACCTCAGATGTGGAGGACACCCAGAGAGGACAGCAGTCCATTATTTTGAGGTTTGTCAAGCTGTGAGCACTGAGACATCTCAAGTGAGCAGATTGCATTTTGTTCAGAGACCAAATCCCTTCTTTCCATGTCACAGTCCTCTGGCAGAGAGCTTTCCCTTGGGAGACCTGGGGGAAGATGAATTCATTTAGCTGGTGGTTTCAGCTTAGATACCTGCAACTAAGAATTAGGCCACAAAAGTTTCATCTGTACATTAGAGCTGGGGGCTAAATCCACTTGAAGGCAGAGACCCAGGTAGAAATGCCTCTGGAATTCCCACAGCCACTGCTTCCAGCAGCATTGCAGTGGTGGCATGGGCAGCACTTATTCCAACAGGCACTGAAGCCCATCCAGGAGCAGCCAGAGGTCCATGCACAGGCAGGCAGACCCCAGCCAGCTGCAGAAGCCTCACCTACAGCAGTTCACAGCTCCCAAGGCAAGCAGAAGTCACCTTCCAGTGCATGGAATGTGATCCTGACCCCACCTTGTCTAGGACAAGGAACAAGCAGAGGCAGAGCCTCAAAGAACCAAGATAGCTTCAAGCCTGGAGAGATGAAAGTGCCTGCCAGGAACCCAGCAAATCCTGTGCTCCCAAAGCACCCACCATGCTCCCCAGCCTTGGATTCCCATAATGAGAATAAATACAGCCATGCATATTCAAACAACCTGCAGATTATGTTGAGATAAAATTCACATGAACTCTGCACCATTAGTGTTACCAGGTGAACAGGCAGGGTTTGAGAAGACATGTGATAAAACCTTAAGTTGTGGAGAACCTGAAAGTAAACTCAAATAATTTCAGTACTGGTAGATGCAGTAGATGATATTAGGAACTTTGTAGCAGCTTTTAACATCACCTTGATTATTAAAACCAATGGAGTTGCACTAAGATCAGCCAAGATAGTTTTGCTACTAAGAAAATATCTTCCAGACAAGAGGAACTGGAGAAATGAAAATCTGAGCTTGTCTGGTCTTTAACACTTTGAGTTTCTTTGGCGTCTCACTCAGCACATTTCTTGCACCCTCACACAATAAGATGTGCAACTCCAGAAGCCACCATGGAAGATGAGAATGCAAATGAAAATAGAACATATGCCTTTTGTAGGTGTGTGTATGTTCCCACATATCTACCTCTGAAGCTCCTCATCAATAAAGAAATTGTTAAGGATGCCTTCTTTCTCCCTCTCTGGCTTTAACAAAGTTTTTCTTGGATAACATGCAGAAAGGCACATTTTGCCTTGAAAATGGCAAAGCTCCCAATCCTGCAGAATATTGCTGAGCACTGAGGATACACAGAACTTGCAGGACATGCTCAGTGATTAACTCAAGATTAAACAAAGCTGGACACATTCCCCACCTCCTATGCAGGGACTCTGCCAGCCCAGGCTGACCCTCCTGGGTGCAGCAAGCACTGAACCCAAGCTGAGTCTGAGCTGGTTCAGGGCTCATTGAAACGTCTCACACAGCCTCACAAATGACCCAACACAGGCAAGAACCTTGGATTCAGTTTTGAAAGTCTGCAGATCTCCAAGGAAAGAATTTTTTCCTCTTTGCCAGCTTTTTGTCCTCAGTGGGGCTAACAATCATCAAGGTTTGAAATTATTTCCCTTAAACATAGAGTTAGTGTAACAATGGATATCCAAACTCTCAAACAGCACAGCAGTTAAAAACAACAGCTATTAAATAGTCACTGGAATTTAAGTCATCACTTAATAATGCCAGCTTTGTAACATGTTGCCATTTTATAAAGCCAGAATATTTAGTAGTGTCTTGATGTTTTGGACACATTTCATCTTCCTTTTATAAATGCCCCCAGCCTGCAGAAATATATGACTGTTTACTTCTTAATGTTTTTCACAGGGTTCTTTTCAAACTGTCAAAACAATTACCTCATTGGAAGCCACTTCTTGGCATAAAGAGTGATTCTCTTTCGTGGACAACAACGTGAGCCATTCAAGCTGGCTACCCTTGGAGAACAGCTTGCTGCAAGATAATGTGGGAGATAACTGATAGCACTGACTCCTTTTCATGTTACAAAACAGGTCGATGCTTGTGAAGGGATCAACCTGTTATTTTGAATTAGACAAAACAGAAGGCAGAGAGTCATTTCTGGGAATGATAGCAAACTGGGAAAACACATTACTGCAAGATTTTGATTTCCTCCCACTGGTGTCCTTGAGACAGAGAAAAGAGAATTATAACACCCAGGACAAAATGGATGATTTTATAAGAGGCGCATGTTACCTCGAGTGCATTCACTCATTCCTGTGTGAATAAGGCAACAGGCTGGTTGGATGAAGAGAGCCCTTGAGCATGTACCCCCCTTTTATACCATCCTTTTTCCCCCCAGCCTTGTGGAAGTGTTGTACAAGGGGCTCAATGGAGAATTAACCCTTTGCTGAATTTCAAGTGGTTGCAACCTCTCTCTCGCTCTCCTTACAGGAGGAAGTGAAGTTTTACCGTACCTCATTGATCCCAAACTATGAGGCTGGCAAAATGTGAAGGTTACACAAGGATAATGCACAGGGCCTGATTCTGCAGGCTGGAGGCACAGCAACTGTCCCAGCCTCTGTCTGTGCTGTGTGTGAGCACTGGCACCTGCCCAGTGCAGCCTCCTGACTCACTGCAGTCATGCCCAAATTAGGATGCAGGCAGATGTATGTCTCAGCTGGGAGATGGCAAACACTGGCATCACTTCTTCGTTTAATTGATAGATCTCTGACAGAGGACTGCTTAAGGCTTCTCCTAAATTCTGCTCATCTATAGTCAAGCAGGCAGGTGTAGAGTCACACACAGTTTAAGTTAACCTGTTACACATTGAATGGAGAAGTGTCCATAAAATCAGAACTAGTCTCCACTTAAACACCACCTCTAACAGCACAGCTGCAACCAGGGTCTGCCTGTGCAAGCACTTAATCCCTCCTCTCCCCTGTTGGGGTTAAGCAGCCCCATCTCCCCTCCTGCCAGGAAGGTGTAGCAGAGGCAGGGGTAGGTGCTGCTCTAAACACCTGTGCTGTCACTAAGTACTTGTATGGAGGAAAACATCCTTTGAAAGCCCCTTTTTAAGTGGACTTCAGTATTTGGCCTGAGGGAAGTGACTCTTCAGGGTGTTTACACAAGGCCAGATCCTGTCTCAGAGTCATTCACCTCTTGGCACAGGAGTCACCGAGGTTATGCCTTCAGGAAATGTGAGGGTGAAGAGGAAACCTTGAGCAGTGTGACTCACCAACATTAAAGTGGCCCTTTAAAGAAGAGCTTGCAGACCATAATTAATGGACTGGAAATTATTCTGAGACAACATCAGATGAAGCAGAGTGATTTTAGATGTATTTTACATGATTGCATGGTGGGTAACTCCAGTGTGCCCACAAAAGTCAACAAAAACATTTCAGCTGACCTCCAAGAGGCAGCAAATGGATGGCAAACAGACCAAGAGTCCCAAAGAGGTGCAAACTGGAAACAAAATTTCATACACAGACTTTTAAACTTCCCAACCACAGTTGCTCATGGTCCATATTCAGCCCAAGTGTTTAATCTTTGGAAGTGTCAGGCTCTTGAGGAGCTGAGCTGAGCCCTCACAGGATCTACTGAGATGTGTTCCTGGCACCTCAGGTTGAAAATGCTGGTCCTAATCATTCAAACACCTGCATAAATAGCCTTCATCAAAGTGAATGTCTGTTCATCTCCACACAAATAAAGGGGATTTGGACAAACTGTGGAAAGAGATCGTGTGACAGAAAGGTGAGCAGTCATTTTCTCATTTTCTCCACTGGTTAAAAGGCCTCAATTCTACCCATTCTTAGTAAAGAAACAAAAATATTTTTTTAGCATGTTTCTGGAAAGAGTTACATTAATATTTTTGTTTAATAATCTATTTACAGAATGAAATTATGTGGATTTTGCCTTCAAAGACTTCATAATTAGCACTGTTTACCAATATTATTATTGAAGTGCCTTTAGAAATGAAAAGATGCCAAGCAGGCTTACCTATCACTGTTAATGTTTGTCTTGGATTACTCATATCCTAAACCCAAGAATTCTGGGATTTTGGAAGCTAATACTTACCGAAGTGAACACCATCAAAAAACACCTGTAAATCTAAGAGTGGAGTTCAGGTGCAGTTGATGCCTCTGTTACAGTCACAACCTGACAAGGTTTTCAAGTGTTTTCTAACTCAGGAAAAGCCTCAGGTCTGAGGCTCCTTATGAATTGTTTTGTCCCATTTTCTTCACAGGACACAAAAAACCAAGTGGCTCAGTGTTCAAATGCCAGAGCTCAGCTTGAGGCAGAAATAATTTTGCCAGTTTAGCTGTGTTTTAAAATACTGAGGTTTTTAAAGTCTTCCTGAGTTTGGATATGTGCAGTAACCAGTGAACAAAGACCTGTTCTTATGGTAGATGTTAAGACACTCTTAAAATATAAATACAGATAGAGAAGAGAGACATCTGAATAAGTCTCTTCCAGATATTAAATGTTACATTTCTATTTTTCCTTTCCAAGTGGTCCAAAGACCAGCGGTAAAACTGTTTGGAATTACTGAAGATAAAATGGAAGCCTTCTCTGCAAGCCAAAGCTATTATAGATTGTATAAAAATTGACATTTATCTGCAAAAAAAAAAAAAAGCTCTATTTCCACAGTTCTCACAGTACTTTTTTTCTAGTTCAGAGACAAAGCACATGTTTGCAAATATGATATTTCAGTTGCATGTGTCACTAGAAGGTAAATCAGCCTGAAGAGATGACACTGAAACAGCTGCCAGTCCTGCAAGGAAACACAGTGACCATAATGTCCTATGACTGGAACAAATGCAAGACACAACAGATAATTTTTAACCTAAAGTACAGATCTGTCCAATTAGGAACATTCCTTAAAAGAGGCACTGCCAATTATTCTGAATGCCATAGGACCTCAGTCTCTCTGACCAGAAATGTAAATACTGTCCTCTAATTGGAAAGAAAAAGTAAAATAAAAAAAAATTGTTAAAGTTATCTTAATTAAATGCAGCATCTGGCAAGGAGTTTATTTACATAGGGTGAATTTCACAGCAAAACATTTCTGTCAATATTTCCTTGTGCCTTCTTCAGCTACAGAACTCTCCTTCCCTATCATGCCACATATCATTAGCTTCCTCCTTCCTGTCTCTGTGTACTGTACACTAGATAACTTTGGCTGTGTAATTAGAGGACTGTAGCATTTTGCTTTCCTTTTTCTCTCTTTATATGCAGTCACTAATTGGATTCAGAACCCAGCAAAGACTGTCGAGAACTTAAGGTAATTTGGTTGGAAAAAATCACTCTTTACAGTGTCAACTCTCTCTTATATCTTCTTTATTATCCAAATTCCCTTCATGTTTTAAATAGCAAATTACCATAGATTAGGGAAATTGCTGTTTTATATTAAACTTAGCCTGACAGAGAAATTAAATCTTCCTAAAAGATTTCCTGAAGATGGATTAAAGTCCTCTCTATAAAGCACAGGCTCTCAGCTTGTGTTGTCGTTGCATCTTAGACCCTCAGATCATCATCTGGATGGTCAGCAGAGCTGGTCAGGTTTTGGATGGGCAGTCCTGACGTGAAGAGAAGTTGGGTTAGTGATTCAGTAGGAGGCACTCTGAAGCAGCATTGATCCAGTGCCCTGGAAATGTATCGCTGAAAGGAAGTGTGCTGTTGGAAAGCTTGGCTGTTGGCTGGGGTGGAAAACCTCATGACCACTTCTGGTGATTAATGGAAATGGAATGGAAAAATTAAAGATCTTATTCCACTTTTGACAAGAGCAGGGCTGTTAAGCCGAGTCTTGTGGCCAAATTCCAGGTAGCTACACTGAGCCTACCTAAATACTCCTAAAAGTTATATTTGAATATACTGTATTATTCTTAACTTCCTACCCTCCGCTGGTATGTAGCATTTCTACAGGCAGCTGAACAACAGCTTCATTGTACCTCTGAGCAGCACTGTGACTACATGGGGTGAAGAGTTTTTGGTGTGTTTTAAAGTGCTCTGAGATTCTTGAGGGTGAAGGACTGAATACACACAGGGCATTTTATTCTTAGTTCTAACTGACACGGCGAAGCTTGCCCACGCTCAGCTAAAATTAAACACACAGGATTATTTGCACATAGTTTTCTACCCTTTCCTGAATGTAACAGGGAAAAAATATCCTCCATCCAGCCTACTTTTATGATTTTCATCTTTAATGAAAAAATGGAGGTGTTTTTTTTAAAAACTAGTCCCGTGAATTGAACGTTTGTAAATATAGTGGCAATGTCCTATATTTCTGAACTCTGTGTATCTACTCTTAGGTTTCAGATGTCTAAGATGAAGAATGTGATGGTGTTCTTGGACATATATTTTCAGTCTCTCATTCACTGTAGCTACAGGTAGTGCTTCCTTTGTGTAACTTCCACAAAATACAGAGGACAGTACCTTGAACAATGACTCAAAGAAAGGAGCTGACAGTTAAAAATGCCCAAGAGGCAATATAAGCTGCTGGTCTTTAAAATAAATTTGAGCCAAAGAAATCTGTATTTTGACCCAATTCTAAATTTTGCCATACCTCACCTATTCCATGTTGTAATCCAGTATGAGGGACAGTTGACATACACATAGTTTCTGATTTTTGATCTGTTTCCAGAGCTCAGAGTAATCTTGGAACCAGAGCTGTGTTTTCGAGATAACTTCATTTCAAAGCATGCAAAAACTAAGCAGTGTTTGGAAAGGCTTAAAAATAGGACTAAATGTATTTATGAATAGCTGGGAACACAAATTGGTCTGTCTGACCCTTCCACAGCTCTCAGTCTCCACCTTCCTCTTGTCCTCCTACAAAGTTTTGTCCTCCTTCACCATTTGGAAACGCACCTCTGCCTGCAGCTCCCACATATTCATGTCCTCCACATCTGCCTGGGCTTCCTACACTTTTTGGGACTCACACACCCTCCCAGTATCCACCTCCCTCTGGGTCTCCCATATCTTTTAGCCTCCATCCCTGTCTCAGCCTCCCATACCTCTTAGGCTTCCCACCTCTCCGTGGGCCTCACTGTTAATTCCTTTCATCAGAGACACTGGAATGCCTTTGTAACTCTGCAGCTCTGAGCTCAGATGGTTCCTATCAGCTCCTGAGAGCCTTCTGAAATATGTAATGACACCATACTGCAGAAAATTAGCAGATCTGGCCCAAGGCTAGGCCATGCTAATTCTCCTTTTGAGTTTTTTAAAAAACAAAAGGATTTTAGCACAGCTACTGCCTCTTCTTTTTATTGGCTTTGGCAAAATCTTCTGTGGAACCCTATTTGTTCCTCATTTGGAAGGGACCACAGGGACACTGTGTTTCTTTAGATGAGGTGGGGGAACAAAGAGAATCAAATAAGGGCGATTAGAGGATAAAACGAAAGTATGTTTGGAATGAGTCCACACTTGCTTGTGTGGGGCTTGTCTCTATCTCCTGCTTTGTGAGGGACTGTTTGTAAAGTCCCTTATCTCTCTCCGGGGCCTCGGGTTTTGCTCTCTGACATAATGACAGCACTGGGACCAGGCATGGCTTTCACTGTTCCCGGATTCCCAGAGTCACTGTGAATTGGTCCAGCCAGTCCAGAACAAAGGACAGGTGAGTGTGCTGGCCACTGTCAAGCCAGAACAAGTTTTATCTGACAGTCGTGTTCCTTTTGAAACACACATCAACAGAACAGAGACGTGCAGGATGGGGACCAAGGCGACCAATGTCAAACCTCTCGGGATTTCTACAACCTGCTCTTCTGTGCACTACATTGTTAAGTGACATTGAACACATTGGCTTCATTAGAGGGTGATCTTGTTGTGAAATTTATCTTGTGCTTCGCCACGCATTTAATATTTCATTTACAAAATTGTCATTACCCTCCCGCTTGCACTTCTTGTCATGCACAAAAATATTAAGACGTGCCAAGCGTTTTAAAATCCTCCATTTTAATGGAGTCTGATTGTTTTGGTAAAAAACATTTGCTTGTGCCAGGTACTTTATATGTCATAGTAACCCAGTTCAATTCAAACAGTGTATGTCCAAACCCACAACCACTATTTCTTCCAGTTAAATACTGGAACATTTACTTGGATGCTGCATTTGATCTTGCTTTCTCCTTATGCTGACTTCAATATTGCCAATCAAAGCACAGCTATAGGGACAAGGAGTGTTTCCTACAACTCCCAGTCCAGTGCACAGTATATCAATCCTGTGTCCCAGCTGCACAGTAATGATTTCATTTACTTTAATTGTTTCATTGTGTTCACATTTAACATACTTTTTCTTTCTTTTTTGTTTTTCCCCCCACAGAAGCTCATGATCCCTGTTTTTCATGAAGCTTTTATCAGCACCCTGGAAAATGGAAGGATAAAATCACTCTAAGATTTGGTAATATAATTAATGGTTTTTTTCTTGTTCTTTCATGCTTTCTACATCAGTGAGGCTGGTAACTGTCCTTAAAATAATGTTAACCACAAAACCAGGCAGGTTCAAAAGGAAGGTACCCCCAAGCCTTCTATGCTATGACATTTTTAGTCAAATTCTTCACATTTTAATTAAACTTTGATCTGATAGAAAGGAATGAAAAGGGTTCTTTTTTGTTGCAGGAAATTTTAAAAAGCTAACAAAGGGATTTTCAATGGCAGGCAGCCAGCGAGGAAACTTGATCTCAGTCAGTTTTATTAAAGTAGCTTTACACTTTTGACATTTGCCTTCTCCCAATAAAATGCCTCGAACACTTGCAAGGATGAGGAAGTTCAACACACACAAGCACAAGGGCAGATGGGCTAAAGCCTTGCTCGTTAGTCAAGCACCAGCCATGATCCAAAATGGGGAAAACCTACTTTAGCTGCATCAGGCAAGTAATAAATTACAGCCCAGTTGAAGTTCACAGGCAAAGACTGGACCTGAAGCCCCAGTTTCTGTGGCACAGCCTGACAAGTCAGGGCTCCCTTTACACTATGGAAACCTGACCCACTACATAATATTATGATGGCTCTAATGGCTAAGCCCGGTCAGAGATTACCTCCTAGAGCTTTATAAATTATTTAGCTGGACATAAAAAAAAAAAAAAAAACTCTTTTCACAAAAGCTTTCTGTGTAGCAGAAACTGGGAGAGCCGTGGATGTGATGACTGCAATCCAAACTTTCTCGAGGCTTTTTCTGAGTTTCCTAGAAATCACTTGCATGTTGCTGCACGCTGTGCTTTTCCATTTCTGAAAACATATGTCATGCAGTGGAACTAATTCTGGAATCCTGTATAGCTTGTGCCTAATTCTGCCCAGCTTAGCAGCAGAGCACTTTGTTTGCAGCACATAAAAGAGACAATCAATGGAGCCTTATTAAACAAAGTGTTTCAGATGGTCAGAATATGATTTCGTGAAACATTTGGAGTCGTGTTAGTAAAAATCTGCACCGTTTAATAGTCATTAAAAGGCATTAAGCAGTTTTTGATTGAGAGCTGACTCCTGCTGTTTCAGACAACAAATAAGTGTTAAAATGGAAAATAATGTCAGTTACTGTCTAGAACCTTTTAGGAATCTCACTGGCCTTTTTTTTACCTTTGCCCTCTATGTTGCCCTGCTGCTTAGAGTATTATTCTTCAATAATAAAACCTGGGTTTATTCATAAGGTTTTTATAATAAAGGGATTATAACAGAGACCCTTTGATACTATTATGTATATAATGATTAAACACTGCTATCACAATAAATACAGTAATAACATTGCCAGTAGCACTTCAGAGCACAGCAGTAAATTCTGTTGCACTTTCTGGAAATGAAATGTGAAGCCATGAAAACAGAGTAGAAATAGAGCTAAAGAGAGTTAATTGTTTTTCTTACGAATTTTTCTAATAGCTGCCTGAAGCCCTGACATTACAAAGAAGTTGTGATTGGAAAGATTTTTGTGTCATAGTAAGAAATAAGAACAAAAATCAAGTTACAGGGACTACTTAGGGAGAGAAAGACCACGGTATTGTGCTTGTGGCTGTCAACTGAAAGGGTGGTTTCTCAAATAAATTATGCCTCTCATTATTTGTGGATATCCATTGAAATTTTCTGCTTTTTTACATATGGACCTTCAAACAACCAAATGTCTTCTTTTTTCAGTTAACTGCAGTCCTGCTTTCCCTCCATCAGTTTTCACTTAACTCTCCCTGTTAGGATCATCATAATTCAAAAAAAGGTCAGTCCTGGTAGCCCCCATCCATTTTACATCCAGCCCAAGTTCAAAGTATTCCTCCATCTCCTGTCTAATGGGACTTATCTCACAAAAAGCTCTGCTTCCCCATCACTGCCCTCCCTCTGAGCAATTCAATTTAACTGCAAATTGTCACTTCTTGCACCTCGTGATCAGCTCTTTGTCCAGTTTTCTGACATTATTTTCCCAGTCTCATTCATCCCTTGGCAGTAGGATCCAGTCTTCCTGGAAAATAGGGCTACACAACACATCAGTAGGTTTCAAACAATCTCTGTGTTTTGCACCTAAAAGAAAACACTGACAACTAACACCAGAAACAGAGAGGGAAAGGATATTGTAGAGAGATTGAAGACCAGTAAAATCTGGTCAAAAGCTGGAAAATGCTTTTTGTTCAACAATTTAAAAGCAATTTTCCCTGTGCAGGACTCCAGAAAAATTCATCTTGAGGTTGGAGGGCAGAGAAGAAAGAAGAGAAGAGAGAAATAATATTAATTTATTTAATGTTTTTATTGATTTTTTCTTTATTTTCCTCTTTACTCAGACATAAGGAATAAAAGTTTCTTTTTTAAAATAACTAAATATTAGAAAAGCAGGCAACTACCTGGTGTACATTTTTGTTTTGAAAAAAAGGCACTTGCCATGAAAAAGTACATGAAAAATGTACAAGTTAATTTTAATATGTTTGCAGGATTAATTGGATGATGCACATGAATTTCTTCCCAGAAATATTAGAATACAGGGTGGGCTTTTTTTGATGTTAGAGAGCTGTGAAACTGAGGCTAAGGACAAACTATGATGCTTTTTCCCTGTGTACTTTATTTTCCCCTTATTGCTACACTGAGAATTGTGTATTTGTATTTTGGGGGAGAAACTGGATTTCTTGTTAATAGAATTAGTCAAATAATCTGTCATGTTGCTGGATTTTTAGAATCTATTATTTCTTTGTGTGTGTGTCTATTTTGTAATCCCTGCTATAATGAATGTTCAGCCAACAAAGGTGCAACAAATTACTCAAGATTGTTCCTTTTTCCACGTCCGAATTTGTAACTTTCCACGACAAAAGAGTGAGAAGCTGAGGCATTTGTAGTTACACAAACCTCAAAAATGCAGTCAGGAAAATAAAAATGCTTTGCTCTTTTCTAAATGCTGATAGCTACACCTAGTCAAAAAAGTGGAATAACTTTTGCAGCCCAGCAGAAATGATGCAAAATTACATCATCTAATTCTCTTCCACCCCCAACAACATCCACAGTCAAACATTTTCTGGAGGTTTTTGCGTTTGTTCTCACAAATGAGGGTTCCTAAGCTGATCATCTGGCTGGGTTTTAGCAGGATAGATTTCCTGCTTGCTGGAGCTGTTCGGGGTGGTTCCTGAATTGAGGCAACAGAGCTCCGCCAGCGTTAAAATTAGAAGGTTTGACAGCCTCAGAGACAGCCATATATCACCAGGGCAGTGCAGCTCTGCAGCAGACAGCCTTTGAACTCCAGGGGGAAAAAAACTACATGGAATGAGAGCAGATGGAAATTTGTCAAAAGCTCATAAATCACTACTCCTAATTTCTGAAGCTTCAGTACAGAGGAAACTTATATGAACCCAGATTTGACTCCATACCAGCTCCAGAATGGATTCCCCTCGCTCCTGCTGTCCCTGTCCATGTGCCAGTTAACAGAACTGATCTAACATAGAACAGTGAGGAGGCTTTTTGTGCACTGATATTGGTACCTGACAGAGAGAAGCAAGAAAAGTGTCCCAGGAACAAAACAACCATCTATACCATTAATCAGGGGTGTTCAAGGTCCTACTTTAGTCATCAGAGAAGTCTATTTTTGAAACATATGAAAGCATTCAGTTTGCACAAATACTGAACACCAAAAAAACCTTGGACAAATAGAAAGAGTCAGTCCTTGAAACTTCACAGGCAACCACGGGCACCCCAAAGATATCCTTTGATCCTGCCTTTGCACCCCGTGGCTGCTTCCATAAAATAAGAAGATAAATAAGAAGCTGAAAGCAGAGCATGAATAGTTCTGAAGCATCATTCTGTAAAGGCAAGAGCTGTCTAAAGCACAGCCTTGGGTTTGGTACCAGGCAAAAGGAAATGTTGCACACCCCTCTATTCTGGGGAAATAACCTGTAGAGGTACCTGTAGAGGTTCCTATTAATCAGGAAGTATAGAAATACGAGATGCTGGATGGAGACTTTCAGATCATCTTTCCCTGGAAAATTTTGGATTCTCTGAGACACCACAGTTTTGTAAGATCTTTTGATCTGACAGTCAGAAGAACAAGCAAAGAGTAAGCCCATAAAGTGACTGCCAGCACTCATTTGCATTCCCCTTCCCTTCTTCCTTCTCCCTCCGTGTGCTTGCTGCAGGAAGGAAATGTTCTGTCCCCAACTTTAGCACACACTCTGGGTCACACTGGTGCTATTCTGCTTGCACACTGTATTTGTAAAGCTCTACTCCCATTCCTGGACCACATCTATAGTTTTTTTTTACCTCTATGCCTTAATATTTCAATTATTCACTGTCATTCTGGGGCACTTATTATGTTTCTCCTACATCACGTATAATAACAAGCCCGAGAAATGGTTCATTACTATTGTTAGCAAGAGCTGTGTTCTGAAAGTGTTAACTGCTCCTGGCTTCCTCTCCTGATGGTTAGCAGACTAGCAGGTCATTAACTGCTAGAAGTGACCGGATTTTTAGGGATTAGCTTGTAATGTTTTGAACTCACACAGTCCACACAGGAGTCCTTCTGATGAGCATTTTGCTTTTGTCCCGCTTATCACTCTCGGGCTTCCCTTACACGTTCTGGTTTTTCATATATCCTGGTGAGGGTTTTTCTTTTTTGTTCTTTTTTGATGAAGACCTATTTGGGAGTGGGGTGGGTGGGTGGGCAGCCCAGAGCAAAGGGAAGAACACGTACATGGATATTCAGTTAGCTCTTTTCATCTTAGTGTTGCCCTGTGGATAGTTCTAAGCCATATGCCAGACTTCTGAAGACGGATTTGTTTATGAATTGTAGTGGAAAGTAGCTTTATTTGTATGTTTTTAGAGAAAGAGGTATAATCAGGACCTTGTTTCAACTACTGTTAAAAGTGGAAGTTACCCTTCTGACCCCAGATCTGGAGCAAGGCTCCCCAGAAGCTCTGGTAGCAAACTGGTTTCTGTCTAGGGAGGAGATGCATCTTTGCTGCCTGCAAGATTTTCCCCAGCCAGCTGAGAGAGGTGGGGGAAAACCACCCTCCTCCTGACCCACTGGAGAGAGGGGAGACTAAGAATTCCTGAATCTTCTCTGAAAGGAACAGCCTCAGCTCTGCTCCTCTTTCCACCACTCCTGGGTCTTTCTAATCTGGGAGGACACAAAAATGATGAGTCCAGAGAGGTATTCTCTGTAAGTCATGTTATCATTGAGGACACACCATCCATCATCAACCACTTCCCACCAGCACCCTTGTGATACTCTCAGGTTTTTTGCAATCAAGGGATTGCCTGAATAATAACTCATCCATTGGAATATCTTCAATTATAAAAGTAAGGTTTGACTCATCCCTGTCAGGAAACTCAACAATGTTGAGTTATTGCATACGCGATAAGTTCAGAAAATTAGGCAAAGCAAGAGAGCCCAACATACAGAGCTTTTTAAAAATCTCAAAAGTCTTAAATCACTCATGATTTTTCCACACCTAATTCAAGGTTTTTGAATCCTCGAAGGTGCCAAGACTGAGATACACCTGGGATTTTATGATGCTGCTGAATTGCCACGTCATGCATAATGCATTTGATGACCTTTCCATAAAATTTGCTTTCTGCTTATCACTTCCAGTAATAGTGTTTAGTGGTGTGGAACAGAGAGACGTCAGTAAAATTGATACGGTAGCTCAGGGGTAGAGGATGTGTTGTGACATTAAGTATATATTAATAATGAGATAATATGAGCTTAACAAATTTATAAAGGTTTTGGTTAAATGTGAGCTAAAATGAGTAACATTAAGCAGAGAGAAGATGAAATTCTCCAAAGAGAAGTTATGCAGTCTGAACCTTTCAGAACAGCGCTAAAAATTCATGACTGATTTTTTGTTTTTAAGCATCAATTGCATGGGAGATTTGGCTGATAGCACTGGAGAGTTTAACTTTGGACAACTCCAAAATGAGACTCACCACTTAATTGGCACAAAATCTACACAGAACACAGGCTCTTTAATCCAAGTGTATTGATTCTGGGGGAATATGGCCTCCAGAAATACCTTCCTTTTTCAGTGCAGTGTTTGTTCTATATCAAGAGGTGTTTCTGGGCATGCCCCGCTCTGTGTTTTGCATTAAACTGAGACTGAACAGAATACAGAAACATTTCTTGGTCTACACAAGCTCAAAACTGGGCAGAGTTTCACTTAAAACTCCAGTGAACTTCAGTGAGCTTTCCAATAAATTTGTGGTGATATTAATATTCACAAGACCCCATGGGACTTTCACATGCCTTCCTGTTCAGTGGCATTTGGGATAACTTCAAGAGTGATCCCAGAGGATGCTGCATAAAATTGGGACCCCAACAGAGGAACAGAAAACCAGATGCAAAACTCAACCCAGACAGAGAGGTGAAAACATAGCCGACCATACCAGCTTTCCAATAGAGCCAGGTCACTCTGGACAACTTCCAGAAGCACAATTTAGGCATGTCCATTGATTTTTTCCAGTCCAATACACCTAATAAATATTTTTGTGATATTAGAGTGCTTAGTAACTGCTTGTGAATTCATTCTCACCTCATGCCTCCTCTCCACTGATCCTTGATTTATTCACATACAGCTCTGCTGAACGATTTGTGGAGTAACATCTCACTCATTGCAAGCTGATTTAGGCAGAAACCCTCACAACTGCTCCACACTTGTTTTGAAGAATAGCCTGAAGCACCATTCTAAAAATATTTGCTTTTCTGATATCCAAAGACAGCTTTCCTTTGGTTGGACACACAGTCTGGCTGTATCTGCTACTCAGAATTTCCTGGGCAGATGAGGTGAACATGTGTATCCCAATTAGAACTATTTCAAATATCCTTCAGCATATTGTTGATCTACAGCTTTCATAATTAAAGCCAATCACCTGACATGGAGCTGGATTTACTTTTTTGCTGAAGTTTTTATGTTTAGCTTTCTTTCTTCTCCTCACAGAAGGAGAACTGTCTGGGGAAGAGGAAGGGGAAGGGGAAAGCTTTTCCACAGAGCTGATCAAGACATCAGCTACCACACAATGTTCTGACGTTTGGGAGAACCCCATAATGGTATTCTCAAGATACTTTTATACATCACTGCTCCTCCTGCAGCCCTTTCAAACCCACCCATCAGGGATGACAAAAGAAACACTGCACAGGCAGGGCTGTTTTGTGTGCCAGCAAACACCAAGGGGTGTCTCTGATCCATCCTGCCACACTTGTCCTGACAGCACATCACAGCCTGTCTGCTCCTCTGCACACACCCCTCATTTCACAACAACAACAACAACAACAACAAAGGAATATTAATAATGAAGTCCATCACATATGAGGATAATCTCTTCACAGAATTAGAGCTTGTTTTCACAACACAGGCAAAAATTCCACTGCTGCCCAGCAAGGATGTGGTGGGGAGACTCATCTCAGCCCTGGAGGACAGCCTGTATCCTACCTTGGGTATCTAGAGCAGACTGTGAGGTTTAAAAAGGTTTGACAGGACTGGGTGGAGATGCTGTGTTGGCAATTACTGCAGAATCCATGGAACTGAAATAGGTTTGGAAGGAGTTAGTACACACAGACACAGAAGAATTAAATTGTGAGGATTTTTTTTCCAGAACTTTTTTGAAATCAAAAAGCTCTAAATCAAAGTCAAAAGTCTGCCTTTGTGCCCAGAACATGTATAATTCTTTTTCTCTAAATTCAGCAGTCCTTCTGTTGCCCACAACCACTTCCATACATATTCAGCAAAACTACATGTTCAAAGCCATGCTCCAAGCCCAGATGTCCATGTGCCCAAGCTCAGGCATCTCTCCCCTTTATTTCTGATTGGGAAGAGAAAAGGAGCTGTACAGCAAGTGGAAGAACTTAAAATGAGATTCATCCTTCAGTTTACCAATAAAAAAATCAAGAGTTGTTTGAATATAGTGTGAATTTATACAAAAAGGAGAAAGTCCTGTTTTGGGAAAGAAAAATAAGAAATTGTGACTTCTTAAAAAATAAATAAGAAGATGAAGCCAAACAAAGGGAAAATGGCACAGAGTAACACACTTAAAATACTGAGGATAACTAACAGTTGGAGCATGTTAGTGAATGAAGCCTTAGTCTCAAATAAGAGCATCAAGCCTTCTCAGGGACGTGCTTCAGACAAAAATGAATTTATTGGCTTGCAAGAAATCTTACAAACCTTATAGGTCAGACTATACATATTAATCCTTACTTTCTGCCTTTAAAAATTATTGATCAAACACTTAAGTGCTGGTTTAAATCATATTGATTTTTCTGGGAACTAGGTATGGCTTTAAGTGAACTGGCAAAATTTGATGAACCATGGGTAGTGTCTTAACTGCACAGAAGTTTTTAAAGTTAGCAATTCAGTATGACAGCAAACAACGTGAATTCTCAGCATTCTGAACAGTCCTACAGGTTTTTGTTTAAAAAAGCAGGCAGTATTTTTATGTGAGAAATCTTCTATTTTCCAACAAATTCCTTAAATATATGATCTCTTCTCCTCTGTACCTATAGAAATTAACTGTTATTTTCAAGGTATGAACAACCAGAATTTAGCAAAGATAGAAAATTCTCAAATCAAAGCTAAGTGAGTAACTCTCAAAGAAAGCTGATTTTGATACATGGTATAATGTAGTCATCTCTTATCTCAAAGTTGTTTTCTCAAGTCATTAAGTGTGAACATCAACCTCTTGACTCAGACAGCAATTCGTAGCTCTTACACTGTTCAGATTATTTTTCTTAATGATAACACTGAATTGATGAAAAAGAATTTATTCTGATTTATATACCATGTTTCTATAGCATTTTCCAGAAGACTATAAAGAGTTTCCTCAGTTTGAGTGGGACACCAGCCCTGCACCGTGTATGGGACGTGCTGTGCAATGGAAGAGATAAAAAAACTAAACATGTGGAGCAGAGTTTTAGGCTCTTTCCTACAGAAATTGTATTCTAACTGCAAAATTAGAGGTTTCTGAGGCAGAGCTCTGCTAGAGGCTGGTGGGTTTTGCCATTTTAACAGAGTTCAGGTTGAAGGGGGGGATGGGAAGCTTATGCTTTTGGAAGGTGCAGAGCCTCAAACCAGGCAAATGAAATCTGAACGTGAAAGTGTTCTTTGATACAAGCCCAAAAATGCCTGGACTTTGTCAGTGTCTACTGCCCTGTCATGTATCCACTTTAATTAAACCAGGGAGAAAAAAATAAAATTAAAAAAAATAATATTTTTTTTATTGGCAAAGGCTGCCACAACAGAATGTTTCCACTAGTTTTTTATTAACTCTCAGACCTTCTACAAAACCTGCTGGTCCCTGAGCACTCTGCTGTTGACTTCGAGGGGCTCATAAACACAGCTCTGGAGGCAACCAGGCACAGAGGACTCTTTTTTGCTGCCTCAGTGGTCTGATTCCCCCTCATGATGAAGCACATCCCTTGCCCAGCTCCATCAGGCCATTAATGCCTTTAGTTAGACATACTTTCTAGCTTCTGACTGAAATGGTGAGGCAGAGCTCCTCAAGAACAGCCATTCTTGACTTCAACATCCTTCCACACAAGCAGGAAATTTCCTTTTAGCTGTTGTTGCTGGGATTTTCCTTTGGGAAGTGTAGTTCTTTTGGGAGATGCTTTCAAAGGAATTTACGAGTGTGTTTTTCAGGGCAGAAATTCGTGCTTTATTTGGAAGATGGAGAGCACATACTCACAGTTTATCAGGAATAGGGATAGGGGGCCTTGCCTCCCAGTTGCCCAGTGTCCTGTTGCAGTTTTAAAACCCCCAAGGATGGCCTAACATTCACTACAGAAACCCTGCCCAGGCCAGGGGAAAGGCAATTCTAGGTCATGGAAGCTCCCATCTAAGTCTCCCACCTGATCTAAAAAAACATTTTTAATAAGGGATGACAGAAGGTTTGTGTGGTATAATTATACCCACACAAAAGTAATAACAGAGAGAATAGAGGAGCTGGTTGTCTAAGGCCACACAATAAATCAATAGAAAACCAGGAATCCAGAGGCTGACTCCATCACTCATTGAGTCACAATCCCTTGCTTTAACTACCAGATAGGCTTCCACCCAGAACAGCATTTGTTTGTGTACAACATGCCAAAAATGCATTCTTGATCTATGAAAAAGAAAGGAAAATGATACAAAGCAGGTTGCCCAGTAAAATGAGATTTAACCCAATGCCCTTCATCTGTGCTTTAAGGACTCTCTTGGGAGCCACAAATCGGAGCAGTGAGATTTTGTGCAGGGGAACAGCATCACAAGGATAACTCTGATGTTTCATAAAAATAATAGAAAAGCCCCTTGGGAATGACAACTTTTGACAGAACCCAATCAAACCCTTTCAAACTGGGAGCTGTTGGAGCAGTGTGGCCAAGCTACCACACACTGCCCAGACAGTATCCTCGTGGGAATTTGAGGAGACAGGAAAACACACACTTTTTAAGTACTTAAAGATGGGAGAAAGAAAACTTGAAGTTTAAATTCACATTTATACCCTCTTAAATTCTTTCTTTAAACTGAGCTCTGCTGGGATGGTTATGTATTGCTCCTGTTGAACTTTACTAGGAGAATAGCTAGCTCAAACATCTGCTGTTCTGGTAAATTCAGCATGATGCAGCATTAATTCATCTGCCAGCTCTCTCTGCACTGCTTACCTCCTTCATCCACCTGTTTGACTTTACCTGGCACTAGATTATGAGCTTTCAGACAGCTGGAGAGCATTTCTGTTCTAAGCATCTCTCTATGCCTTAGAATTTCACTAAGATTCCTCAGTGCTTCTGTAAAATTGTATCATCACAGCTATCAAGCTCTGTGCTTTCTCAGTTTCTAGCTGCACACACATTCTGGCCCCATAGGTGTGAAAAGCTCTGTTGGCCAGAATCTGCTTTGCTTTATACGAGTATATAACACAGAAACATTTAAACTTCACTTTATGTTGTTTACTTAGGCATCAGTATTCTTGCATAACAAAATAAATAATCATACCACTGCCACACTAATAAAATACCTAACCCTTTTTCGTATGGAAGAAAAGAAAGACAACCCATTATATTGCTGCCTCTAGCTGAATTCAGCAAAAATGTTCTTCTCCATCTCGAGACTTGGATAATAAAATAGGTTATTTATTGGCAGTGGGTGATGTGTGGATGATTACAGTCTGGTAGGTATTTAGGGGTGAAGTCCAAAATCACAGAACAAAAGCTGTTTTCTATTCACATTTGGCTCAAAATCCCTCAGACAAAAGGGACCACCCACAATGTGACACTTCAGGCTGCCCAGCACTGCATCTGCTGAGAGCCAGGAACGAAAATGATACAGTAAGATCATGCTAAACACAAAAGGAAAAAATGACCCAAGGAGTCTATTAAAAGAATAAGTACCTTGAACTAACAAGCACATGTGCACATTACAACTGGACCTCTTGGCCGACCTGATTCCCGATGAAAGGACATAAAAAAGGCCTTTGCTGTTTCAGGGATAGGATCCACTCCAGGCAGGAGGAGCACCATGAAGAAGCTTGTTTGATGATAGGTCAAGGCTGGTGATAAAGGAAACACCTCCCAACTCCCAGTGCCTTAATTATTAACCTAAGTGTTAAATTTGGGCATCCTGACCATTCTACTGTATTGAACTGCAACTCCCACCAGGGCGAGATCATTATTTACCGGACATTCCTCTTCCTCTTCTCCAAGAGAAGACTGCTGAACAAAAAAAAGAAGAATATGGAGGTGAAGGAATATGCTTCCCATCATAACACAAAGTTGTTTTGGGAGATTTTGAATGCAGTTAGAAAGTCTTATAAAAACCCCCAAGCCACATAGCTAAAATTCATCAGTTATAACCAGTTCAAAAAAAGCTAGAGTGTACTTCTCAAGGAGCAACTCATAGCATAGCTTCTGCTCCCAAAATCATTTTTGTTCATGTTTCTGTGTGTGCAGATGTGATTAGTCTTATCAGCTTAATCCTGCCTGCTGTTGAATGCCCTGATGGGTTCTCATCTTCAGCAAGAAAACCACTTGTGAGCTTGAAGTCGAGCCTGTGCTGAGTTGTGCTTTTAGATTAAGACTCACAGCCAGAATTTCTACACATGCAGCTCTAGTTCACCTTTCAAATCTCCTCCAACTGTTATTGCCCAGAAACAGAAAACATTTGAGTAAACAACCCTCCTTCTCTATAAACCCAGTCCTGCAAATTGCCACACTCTACTCTCAGGCACGCGAAAATGAGTTTCTTGTACCCCAGCTGCAGTGAAACACGTGCACTTTTCTCCCCTTTCTCTGAGAGACTTCCAGGAAGTTGCCAGGAAGCCACTGATGTGCAAACAGCTGCTGGGCACGTGCACAGCTCGGCACATGGGAACCAGGGAGAAGCTTCCTGGACGTTCCAGATTTTCGGAGCGTGACCTGCGGAGCACGTCTATGCTAATGCACTTGGCACATCCGGATTTCCAGATGTCCAGCAACCCTGTCAGAGCTGTAGGGCTTCTGCATGTCTGAGGATCTTTGATGAATGCACAAAACCCACACTGAAAGAAAAATGTCTAACAAAAAAAAGGAGGATAATTGTGGACCTGTAGTTGCTCTCAGTCTGCTGAACAGATAAATCCTCTATAAATATTAACTGGGATCTTTCATCATACTGGAGTGCAACCAATGGAGTCACTTACTGGCTTTTCATGGCCATTAAAAATAATTCATTCATCTTACCAAAGAGAAAAAAGTGCAGGAAAAAGCACATGTTCAAGCTGGAGATACCAAAGTCATTCACTATTTCCTCTCTATAGATGTGCTCACATTTGGCTGTTTTCCTGCTACAGACCCCATTCCAATACTTTCAAGGGATTTTGCTGTTCTTTATTAAAAGCACTGCATTGCTATGTCATGTCTGAATTTCCCCCTAATATTTGTAAACAGAAACACAGAATTAAGCCATCAGTTGCGAATAGACATCACCTTCAGTCTCATGAAACTTATCCTAAAATTTAGCCATCTGGGCAATTTCCATCAACTATTGGTTTTATGATCTTGAAATAATTGGATTCCTCTAGGAGCCTATATCTTTGAATCTTTGAATCCTGTAACAACACAGCCAAGAAGAAAACCTATCTAGCCCCTGTTCTTGGAAGGGATCCACCAGTCTTGATAGGTCTCTATCCTATCTGTTAATCCAATTCCAACTGTTTGGATACTTCTTTTCAGCTGAACAGATTCTATATGGGAGTCCAAAATACTACTGCACTTCACGTGTTGACACAAAAGCTGCACAGCAAACAAAGATAATGGGCCCTACATACATTTTGTAAATGCTTTGGGTTTTTACTTGTGACATTTGGGGTAGTCCACAAGCCTCCTTCAACTCAAGTAACTTCTTTCTGTCTTTCTGCCATAGAGAAATATGCTTAACCTGGAATTAAACTAGACCCTGTGCTCCTTACCTCCCATGTGTATAGGAGGGTGCATATAAAGGACATATAAGCCATCAGCCTTTCCCCACCCCAAATGTCTATCACATGGCTGGTTTTTAAAACCACAGTTTGTCATCTTTGTCCCTGTTTGGCTTTCTGCTTCCCCTTAAAGAAAGATGGAAGAGAAGTGGCCTGCCTGGCAACCCACCACAGCAGTTCCTACTGTACTACAGAGTTAAAGGTTCCTCGGTGTCTCTGCTCTGCTGGACACTCCTCAGACCTTGTCAGCAAATGGAGCATTCCACATACCTTCAGCAAGCCCAGGTTTTGAACATTTTTAGCAGCTACTTCCAGATATGAAGCAGAACGAATAAATTACGACAGACATATTCCCTAAATAGCCACCCCATTCCCTGGGCATTATTCCTGCTCTGTCAAGAGCTCGAGACACTCCCTTACTTACACACTGCTGATATGTGGAGAAAACACACTGAATTCAGTTTGTATGTGAAAACCATTTCCTCAGGCAAGTGATTATGGTCTCTGTTGCTTCTCCTGAGTGGTAATGGAGTCCCTAATTGCTCTCCTGACTGATTATGCTGTTCCTGGTGTTTCATTTTCAAAGTACTTAAAGTTCAGGTAAATCACACTTACCACATGACCTCTCCTATTTTATGACTCTTCTTGCCAAGGAAAGGCAAAGCCATATATGCCTCCTTTGTGTTATTTATTTTTACATTAGCTACGGATTTCCAAGTGGGAAAGCACAAGAAATTGTTGTTGTGAATCTATCATATTATATTATTGTGAAGTTTATCTTTTGTGCAAGTACTTTGCTGGTTAGTGACATTCATAAGCATGTGTTTATAATTAAAGCCTGTGCTTAAAAGCTTTGTGAAAATGAAGTCCTAACGCTTGTCAGCCTTCAGACATCCATTCGACTTGTTAAAAATTACTTACAGTATTCTGGTGAAATCTTGATTTCCTTCTGGGTTTCCTCTTCCTGCTCTGGAAAATGTATGTCTGTTTACAGCATCTCTTGCTATAATCTGTCTGGTAAACAACCTGGCAAAGTCTTCCTGTACACAAAAAGCCCTGGTGCTCTCTCAAAATCGTAGGTATGTATCCTCAGACAACAGATACAAATCCTATAAACTGTTTGTTGCTTCAAAAAAGATTTTGGCAAAGGTACAGAGAGGCAGTTTATTCAACTGTTCTTCCTGCTCAGAAAAATCCTAAGGCACTTCATAATAAATAACAAAATTTTAACAATTTTGCACAGCCCTGCAAGAGGAAAGGTTTTCCTGCTGCATGAAAGGACTCATAAGACCATCAAGTCAAACCAGTTCCAACTCCCCAACCACGGGAGGAACAATTTCCACTATCCCCATCCAACCAGGCCTTGGACAATTCCAGGGATGGGGCAGCCACAGCTTCTCTGGGCAACCAGTAAATGACAAATCATTACCAAATTTTACAACTGGGAAACCCAAGACAATGATTTTCACACAAGGTAAGATAATAATTTCCCTGTTAGATCTTTACAGTTGGTCTTAAAAATTCTTACATATTTATCCATGTTTTGAAATTGCAACAATTTTTCTCCTCTGAAGACCACCTGAAATCTCTTGTTTGTCCTTATCTGAAGTGACGAAAATTACATCTACATCGCATTTTCTAATTAAAATATTAATTTACTTTTTTTGGTATTGAAAGCTGCAAAGTGGCAGCAATACATATTTTAAATTATTTATTTACCAAAATTTAAATTTTTCATTACATTTTTAGCATGTGTCATAATTTTTAGCATCATTTAGTACATCAACTGTTGTTGATTACACCCATCCTCTGTGTTGGCAACATTTGAAAAAAATAGAATTGTATCCAACATAAGCTCCAGAAAAGCTACTTGTCACATCAACATGGAAGCATGAGGAAACAAAGGATTTCCTGCAGAAATGTTGTGATTTGTTGTGGAATTTTAATGTTACATAGCAAAAAATTTCCCCCAAAAATGTATGAGAAATGGAAAGATTAATGCTCTGTTCTGTGCTCTAAAACACATCCAAGCTGTTTCAGGCCAAACAGAAATACCATAACTTGGACACTTACTGACTCATTCTCTTTTTTTTCTCTAAGCAAAACAAGATCAGTTCCCACCCAGTGTATGTTCTGTCACTGAGGCATCAGGAAGTTTTGCTTCAGCAAAAGAGATTTCACCACTATTTCTACAGAACCTGGAGATTAGCTGCTGGCTAATAGGAAGAAATATGAAGAAATTCTCTGAACTTCTTTGCCGTGGGTTTGTAGTGGGGTTTTAGTGACTCACAACACAAAAGTTGACATTTTCATGTTCATTTGGCACATATGGCATTCATTTATTCTGAGACAATCCATTTCCTTATCATTACAACAAACAATAAAAAGAGCAGCCAAAGACACAATGACAGGGAACTTGTTGCTCTCAAATGAACAGATGCCATATGTGTATCATATCCACCAAACCAAACTTACTCCTGAAACACACCTCTTTTTTTCATAGACCCACATTCCAGCTGTATAGACATTTTTACTTCTACACCACATTTCCATTCTTGACTACCTGGCATCGCTGTGCTGTAGAAATTAAAGGGTGAAAGCACAGTGGGAGCCTGTTTTTAATGGTGTTATCGAATTTCTCAGATCTCACATGGATGCAGCCCTGCCCCATCTACTCTTACACCAACACTAGTGCTGCACATGCCATGACAAAGGGGCTGATCCTGTTCCTCTTTATTCACAGGGATATTTTCCAGTGGCTCTGCAACAGTAAGTTAACTGTGCATCAACATTTTATCCTACAAGTGTAATGTTTTTAAAAGAACGGGTATACAGGCAGTGTGGGGAGATCTACACATGCACTGCAGCATGAAGACTTCGCTTGGATCACCTCCAAATGTGAACCTCAGCCCAGAGATCCATGGAAGGGCTCAAACCCAGCACAGTGACCAACATCCCTCTGATCAGATTGGATGCAGTTCATGCACACTGTGCCAAAACTGTGCTGCCAATCTGAGATCAATCATACAGATTCAGAAGCACCTTTGTGCCTCCACATTTTGAAGACCTCCAGGTTGTTGTTCACAGCCCACCAACAATTTCTGCAGTGGTTTGGTACTGACTTTAACTTATTTTAACTTCTGCTGCTGTGAATGTGTTATAGAAGAAAATACTCTGAGGAAAAAGGAAAGTTTACAGCCCGGGCTGGCACTGCAAGCATGTCATGTCACGTTAACTACAGCACAAATACCTCTTGGTACCAGCACTGCCTAAGTTTGTTTTTCCTCTGCCTCCCTTCTGATGACACTCTCTGTAACCTGTGGATATCACCCATATCTATCCTGTTTAAACTTGACTACAATGTCACTCTGTCTCTTAGTC
>NW_016690205.1:2253793-2271228 GCF_001604755.1 Lepidothrix coronata
CAGAACAAAGGGTAAATAAGCAAATGTTTCCTACTTACTATTCTGAAAGAAAGACAAAATATTTCTGCAGAGAGAAATAAAAATATCAGTAAAAGCCAGGGTGAGGTTTCTGCAGCAGCGAGTTTTCTATCCTGGTGAATAGTTACACACTTGCACTTCTTTAAATGTAAAATCTGCCCAACTTTCAGCAGCCAAGCTTGAAGTTAATGTGCAAAGTGACCCATAAGATTTTGCTGCCCAGTGGGTAGCACCCTTGCAGAGCAACCTTTTTCCTTGCCAGAACAACAGAGCTGAGCAAAAGCAGGACTCAGGGGATGGAAAAAGCTAGAAATTAAAACACCTTGGGTGTTCAGGGGTGAACCACAGCATGGTTTAACAGCACAGAATGGGTCTGGAAATCACCAGACACGTCCCAGCACCTCTTTCCTCCCCCAGAGATGCCCCCTCTAACCTGCCTACTAAGTCATGATATTTTCAACCACAAGGACTGTGACAGTTTATCACCAAGGTTAACCAGAGGTATGCACAAATATTAAGGGTTTAAAATGCACAGAGGTTGTTCCATGAAAGCATTTCATTCCTACTTTTCCATCTCTACAGGAAGATTGAAAAAATTATAGAAGTTTGGAAATGTATCCTGAATTTAAGTCAAAATTACAGCATAGGTTACCTGGGCAAATAAGACAAATTACTGTGTTGGGGTTTTTTTAATAGGAAAATCTGCAGGACTTCTGAATCACAGCATAGTAAGAGCAGGTAAAAAAAAATGAAGAGAAAAAAGTTCCAATTAAATAATCTTTAATGAGGTGCTACGGTGATTCAGCTACGTGTAAAGACTCCATATTTTATCAAGGACCTGTAACAAAGTCACAGGGAAATGCAGGGTCTCAGTTACATAACTCAGTAGACACTCATTATCTAAAGACACTGCTTTGATCTCAAAACTATGCTTTAATATATATATATATATATATATATATGATGTAAGGTCTTTGTTTTCATAATAGAACATTTTCAATTAAGGATATTTTCTCACAAACTGAAACTAAAAAAAAAGGTTGAAATATCAGAATATAAAAGCTCTATTTTGTGTTTGCCTCAAAGGGTGCTCAGTACTGTTGAAAACCTTTCTGCTTCCTCGAGTGTTGGTCTAATACCTAATATCAGACAAACATTAAGAAATAAGAATAATAAATTCTTAGCTCCAATGAAGGCAAACCCAGACTTTAATTACCAATTAACTGCCTACCGAATTATATCACAATCAAAGTCATGGTTTTCCCCTTTAATTTCTGCCTCATTTAATGGCCTCTTTTTAGGATGTAAGAAACAAAAGTGTCATGCAGACAAAGGCAGAACTTCTATTTAAATGTTTATACAAACCATGCACACTCAAACAAACGTGTAGCACATATATAATATGCTCATTGTTCCTAAACACAGGACTTGCCATTGCACTTTGACAGATCAGATTGTTCCCCTCTTTAATGCTCCACTTAATCCGTTCACAGTTTCTATTCCCAAATAACTCCAGTGTCAGGTTTTGTGACGCTGTAATTTACGGGCCATGTTATAATTGTTCCAACGAGGCCACGCTGAAAAGAGAAAGAAGGGGCAGAGATGCAGAGGAAACCCCTCTCCAGTGCCAGGGGAGAAGCAGCCAGGGAATGACAGTCCCCATCCCTGAGAGGCATCCTGGAGGCTGGTGGCTCTGACCTCCTGAGGGGTTACTGGGAAAGGACTGGGACCGTGGCCAAGCCAGGCTTTGCCATCCAACAGAGCCTGCTCCCATCTGAAGTGATTTTCTGTTCTAGTAACTCGCTGAACTCTGATTTGATTTTCTGTTTCAATAAAGGGACCTGCGAGTCGAGCAGTCTCCCGACCTTCAAATAAATTGATTGGTGAGCAGTGGCAGACAAAACATTCCCGTTTATCATTATCCTGAAAGAAATATGAGATTTTAGGGAACTGTACTTGCTTTTCTCACATTTTCCTGACTTCTGGTTGGCAGATTCCATTATGAATTAAGCACATTTGTAGGCTTTGCTTGTTTCTTTTCTTTTTTAGTTCACATCTCAACTTAAAGCAAACATCTTCTTTTTCCTTTTTTTTTTTTTAATTGCATTACTTCACTGAAGTTTTGCCCAATTATTGTTCCTCTTTTGTCCACATTTCTTTCAGGGGGAGAGAAATTATTTTTGCCCTCAACCCTCTCTTTGAAACTTTGATTTAAATGCAAACATGAGTAATTTAATGTGACAGCAGAACTGTACCACTGCAACCCTAAGGTGGCTAAAAATTCTAGAGGACAACCCCCATTCCCACTCCCTCTTTTGGTGCTTGTTTTCTGTCATAGTAAATGGGGAAAAAATGAAAGATTACTGATATTCAGCAAACCAGTGTAGATAGAGAACATCTAAACATCACTGTAACTGACAATCTCAATAAACCACATTTGTTCATCTTCACTGACAACACAAGGTTTCCTATCTTAGCAAGGAGATATTATTATGAAAAGCAGAGAGAGTAGAAATAGCAAAAATAAAAATAAAATAAAATAAAATAAAATTTCTAAGAAACACAAATAATTTCCATGAGAAGAGTTTCGCCAGTCCAAGAAATTATCATGAAAGAAATTATCATGCAGACAATAATAAGTGACTGGGAGGAAGCTGCTTGTTCAGGGCATGGGCCCTTTTTTCAGCAGGAGATAATTTCTCAGGAATATCCTTCCTTAGGAATCATTTACATGAATTGCACAATATTCTATCTGCATGAGGGCACATCTACAGATCATTTACATGATGGAAGTTAACTCCTAACAAAGCAGGGGTGACTTTAGAGCACAGCAGCTGCCCCAGGTGGACAACCCTGTGAGCCTCCAGGAGCCACCCAGCCCACACTCACCAGCTTTTTAGTCAGTCAAGCACTGATAGTTGCA
Source organism: Lepidothrix coronata (assembly GCF_001604755.1). Taxonomy (NCBI): domain Eukaryota; kingdom Metazoa; phylum Chordata; class Aves; order Passeriformes; family Pipridae; genus Lepidothrix; species Lepidothrix coronata. Next base: position 2,256,735 of record NW_016690205.1, read on the forward strand.
GGGGACAACTCCTGCTACCTCTCTCACACCAAGTTTAAGAGGGAATGAATTGCCTCCTGGAGACACTTGACTCTATCAGGCAGAGGGCACCCAGATTTTGGGCAATCAAGGATGGAGCACTGAGCAGCTCCAGCCAGTGGGAGCTCTGTGAGCTGAGAGAGGACAAGAAGACCTTTCATACCAGCAGATTTTTAGGTATTTTGGTTCTTGCTGCCACTTTCTGTGCAGATCAAGTAGTCCTGCAAGAACTTCCCGCGGGGCTGTAAAACTACTTTCCTGCAGCCACGTTTGTCCTTTTGTTCCAGGGACTCTCTTGGCACAAAGCACAGGTTCCCTTGCCCATCTGATTAGATTGAATTACATGCTTTTACTACTCCTACAAGCTAAAGCAGCAGACCTACAATTAGGCGTGGGATGGTTTAGGGTCTAAATGGAACTAATGTCTGGCCCTAGCAAATGCCCCGGGTTCTATTTTTTTTCCTCCTTTCAATTTATATTTTTTCAGGCTGTTTTCCAAAATTTAAGCCCCTGAAACAAGTCAGAACAGTGAACCCACTCACTCTATTCACAATTATTGTTGCTCCCAAGCCATTTTTAGTATCTCTGACAAATTACTGGCCTTACAATCTCACCCTTGTAAGGGAGGAATGAACTGGAAGCAGCAACTTGGTGTCATTCAACCTTGTATAGTATCAGGAAATATGATTGCTAGCATGACCATGGTTATGGGCAAAACACTGCAGCTTTATTTTTCTCCACCTTGAGGATGGAATACAAGAAAATACTGCATGGGATGGAAAAAAAACCCAAACAAACAAACAAGAAAAACCAAACCAAAAAAACAACCAGTCCTAGAAGCCCCTCCTTGACTGGCAGGAAAGCGAGAAAATACCAGAGGTGTTAGAAACCCTCTGGCACTGCAATTCCTGAAATTATGACAGAGCCTTCGAATTTGTCCTGGCTAGTTAGTCTGAAAACTTCCTAGAGGGAAACAGATAACTGGATAACAACATGATTATTGCCCACAGGCCCCATATAGAACAGGAGTGTAATTTCAGTGCACTGATATGATTATATTTAATTTGCTTGCTATAGGCTGCAGCTTGTCGTGTGCTGAGGAGGACAATCAGATAACCCTCTGAACGCTGCTCATGGAATTCAGAGCTTCTGGCACCAGCCCTGAAATAAGATTAATGGCAACTCCCTTCACTTTGCCTTGAAGTAGGTTTGAATCTGGTTTCGCTGGATATTGTTGTTCCCGGCATCGTTATTAAAAAATCACAATAACAATTTAACATCCAGAAACCTGGCAGCATGAGGAGCTGAGGTCTCATTTGCATTCATCTTCCTCAGTGATACGGGGATTTTGTTAACTGAGCACTCTGTGTGTTTTCTTCAGCTTTTAAAGGAGCAAGAGAAAAGCCTTCCATAACCTGCACTGGGACACTCAAATTTAACAACAATTTAGTCCATCCATCAAAACTTCCAGGCAAAAAAACCAGCTGAATTTTCTCATTTGGAATAAGTTCACAAACAACCTGATTCACACTGTGCTCACTTCCCTTTCCCTTGTTCCCTCTGCTCAATTTTTTTATACACCACACTTGATAATTAGCTTTAAAGATCGACCCAAATTAAGGCAGTTTTAAAAATTCATAGTATTGAGAAGTTTACTTTTTCCAAAAATATCCTGGTTTAATTCCCTGTGATATCCATTAAACACCTCTATCTCCTGTACAATAATAAAATCAGTAGGTTCATAGAATCATAAAAGGGTTTGGGTTGGGAGGAACCTTAAAGATCATCCAGTTCCACTCCCCTGCCATGGGCAGGGACACCTTCCACCAGCCCAGGTTGCTCCAAGCCCTGGCCTTGGACACTTCCAGGGATGGGACAGCCACAGATTCTCTGGGCAACCTGTGCCAGGGCCTCCTCACCCTCACAGCCAAGAACGTTTTCCTAATATCCAATCAAAACCTGCCCTCTGTCAGTCTGAAGCCATTCCACGGGAAAATATTATGGTTTAGTGTGTCAGAATGTGTCATTTCTTATACACAGTATGAAAGTGCCTACAAATGTTCAATGAAGTAACTGATTGATTGCTGAAACCATCAAGAGTTAATATAAACCCTTGTTTCTCTCTCTTTCTCTCTCCCTCTCCCTCTCTCTTTCTTTGCCCTGGAGACCTGTCAGTATGTAATTATTTTCCACACTGATGAGCTTAAATTGTTGGATCTTTTCCAGCTATGTTCAACCTTCAGATTACATTCTCCTACTTACTCATTTGTGACAGAGAGAACCCCTTGGGTAACCAGCCAGCCCAGCCTTTTCCAGTCACGCTTTTTGGGAACCCCGCCCTGGGTAAGATCTATACCCCTGAGCTATTCCACTCAACAGGAAAACATTTTATATTGTGTAATGCACCTTTGTGCACACTGCAAAAGACCTGAAGCTTTCTTAAGGTCTGTCTCTCACACTCAGCACAAAGAAACCAGTAACAAACCTTCCCTCAACTTCCAATCCACCCTACCCACAAGGAAATGAGGTTATTTTTATTAAATGTGTCATTTCTTCTACTGGCATATAGGATAGTCTCAGACTAAAAGAAAACAAATGTGGTCTGGTATAAACTTATATTTTTTAAGCTAAAATGGTCTTTATTTACTTTTCATTCATTCTTTCATTCATTCATGGCATAAATGACATTTCACTTCCATTTCCAGACCATACCACTTCAGATACAAAAATGTGGTGGTCTGATGGACGACACTGGAAATTAAATGTGGTCAGATTTTCCAGCAAAAAAATTACCCTGGCACTTCCCACTAACTCTGATTGTGTGCAAGGCAGGCTGGGATCTCTGAGAGACTTTCCCTATGTAAGTGTAGAATTCTTTTTTCCCTTTTCTTAGAGGGGATAATTTTTTAAATATGTGCCATTGAAGGCATGCAGGACATAAACCATTCAGCACCAATTCAGGGCACTCCTTCCTTTTGCATCCTTTCTTGCTGGTAAAACTTGGACACCTTATTCCTGTATATTTTTTTGTAGCCCTAAACTCTTTAGGCCTCTCCTACAAGCCACTGACAGCAAGTGGGAAATGAGTGATCTGACCCTACTCCACTGTTTTCATGGTTTTGCAGAGCTTTTCTAAATCATGTTTTCACGGAATGCACTGGGAAGAACAAGTTCACCTTTATATTTTTTTTAAAACTCTACACAGATTTTCAGGAAATTCAGAGAATGTACAGTTCTGTGCATGTCAAAACTAACATTACATGGCCAAAATTATTCAGTCTTCTCCTTCATCCCACAGATCACATCACTCACTCTTTGGGGAAAGTAAGGCTGTTATCTCTGTCCAAATAAATGATCACTAGAAAAATAAACCTGAGCTGCAAACAGATTGTTGGACAGAGGTGTGCATGGGGGACCCAAAAGCCATCTGGTGAAGTCTGGTCTTTTTTTGATTGCAATAGCAGAATAATTCAAAAAAAATCTTAAGAGATTGGCTCTTTATCTGAAGAAATCATCTTGCCCAGAGGCTACTGAAGCAGCTAATTTGAGTTCTTTTTTTCTATTTTTCTTTTAACACTGCAATGATGATGTATGTATATTTTAATATTTTTAACATATATTACTAGGTCACCATGTTAGTTCAGATCAAAATAATAGACTGTAAAGCACAAATTGGCAAAAAATATTGAGAAAACAATTATTAGGAAAATATTGAAGTTTGATGCACTGGAACCATTGCAGAAAACAAAACAGGAGGAACAAGGACAATGCCATCCATATTTCCTCCTAGGGAAACAGCCAGATTAGGAATAAATTCCATCATTTATCTGAATTGGTCAGAAATTGCCTAGGAAATATGTGCTTATATACGGTTTTTTTGCCAAATTAACATTTTATCTCTTGAAATGCAGATTATTTCAAAATTGCTTTTTTTCCCCCCAATTTCTTACTCTCATAGCTGGATTCTTTCTGAGTAAATTCAACTGTATCTGCCATGTTGCTCAGTGGGACAAGCAGTTCAGGTGATTTATGGCCTCTGTCTGTGAGATCCTGTCTTGGGCAGACCGTGATGCACTGGTAGAGTCATATGATGGAGCCTGTGACTCATATTATTACCTCACTGAAGCCATGGTCTGGCTCACAGGGGTTTATTCCACGTGGTACTCAAACACCCCTTGTGCTGAGAATACTAATTCCCTGTAGACATCAAACTGCTTGTGAGCCACTGGCCAAGATTAATACAATTAACACTAAAATCGATACATAAATATATATATATCTCTGAGCAGGGAAAAGTAATTTAAAGCTCTTTGAGTTTTGGAAAGCTAATCAACAGTGGTAGCTAAAGGTGTTATTAGGTAAAGAATATGGATGGGACATTCACAAACATGGGAAATAACACAACAAAGCCTTGTATTTCCTGGTTGTTGCCAAAAGACTGATTTCTTTGGGTAGTACCTTTGGGTTTTTCCTTTCTGCCTTATTCTTTCCTTGATTGCAACATGGGGATCATTATTATTAATAAAGAGAGAGAGAGAGATATTTTTTCTTCCTTATGAGAGAAGAATTCCTTGACAGAGCTAATGCCTCCATCCCTGAAATATTTTTGCACAGATATCTACATATATAATTCTGTATAATCCAGCCCCTAAATTGTACTACTAGTCATGCATGTTGGCTGGAAGGTCTTTAGTCCAGTTTTCCCACTTGAAGCAGAGCTGTCACCAGCTCCAGCTCAGGCTATAGGTGCTTCCCCTGAATGGCTCCAGGCTGCAGGAGTACCCAAAGCTCACAGGATCAAGATGTACTTACACACACACCAGCACAAGACCTGCCTGCTCACTTCCCTTTTCCTTTTTAAACAGGTGGTCCTTTGCTCCTGCTGTCCCTTTAAAAGCCATTTGGTGCCAAATATCAGTAAAAGGATGCTGGCAACACCTTTTAATAAAAGGCAAACCCCACTTACCAGTTTTGATATTCATTTCAGTCCCATTAATCACGATGAATTCATTCAGCACGTCGCGTGACTGCTGTGTGTAATTTCTTAGGAATTCCATTTTCATTTAACATTAATTAAAGAACACTTATTAGAGTGTTACCAAAATTAATTCCCGGTCTGCAGCCCCCGACTGCCAAGTTTCAACCTTCAGCAAATTATTATGGGTGAGTTATAGAGCCTGGGAAAATGAGGTCTAAAATGGAATATTAACCGTGGTGGTGCATTCATCACTACAGGGCAATATTCAAGGAGATGGTGATCTCCCAAAATAATGCACTCCATGATCCTGCTCCTGTCCAGCCCTTTAAGACAGTTATTGGAGCCCACAGAAATTACAGATAGTTAGCAAGCTTGTTTAATCCAATATGGCTTGAGTGAGACACTCGATCCTTCTTGCTTAGAGTCTGTTTGATTATGATACACTGATCAGACTCAGGATATTACCTCTCTGGCAATTCAGCTTCCTGCTGCTGAGGCTGCACAGACACCGTGGCAATATTTTTGATACAGCCCAGCAGAGCTAAGTGTCATTCATTAAAAGAAGATTTATTCACGTGCATCTGTCTTGAATCTGTCATATTCTCCCTAAAGAGACTCAGGCATTTAATACATCCTTTTTTTTTTTTTTTTCCATCTATGACAATCACCACGGAGTATATAATCTTAGCTTTCCCATATTTTCAGCACCAAAATAGCAGTTTTGTATATGTTAAAGGATTTTGCTGCATCCTGTTTTCACAAGAAACCCTAGTGAGACCATGAATTATATAACAGACCTTCCAGGAGGAGAGAAGTTCGGGCATTGCTATTTTTTTCTTGTTTTATGCAAGTTCACACACCGTTACTTGGTCCCTTGTTCTGGCATCTTTCCTATAAAATTCTGAACAGCTCCAAAGCCTTCCTGCTGAGAAAATAAAAAAAATCAAGGCAAACAGAGTGATTTTTGCCAAGACTGGGATGGTTTTTCTTTTTTTTTTTTTTTTTAACTGAATAGAGGGAAATAAATGCAGGGGAAAGCCATAGAAGTGACCAGCATGGGAGGACTCTCTGTGCTTTCCTTTCCAGTCCCTTATTTAATATTTGTCTTTGGGAAAGTTGTTCCCCAAAATGGCACTTAGAGAATTTTTTATTCCCTTAAAAAATGCTGAATTTCACAGGTATTTAAAACCTAAGGTATGAGTACAATAACAAGGGACAGAGAAGAGTCTTGTGCTGCCCATGGGGCAGATGGACCCATCATAACCCAACTGAGAACGTGTTGGGACCAAAGCCTTGCTGCTAGTCCAGAGCAGGTGGATCCCGTGGTGGCCACCTAAATATGTTCTCCCAGACATGGGAATACACCAACCAGAAAGCCCTAAACCAACCAAACAAAAACTAGCTTAACAAAAATCACAACAAACCCTGACTTCTGTCTCACATATCAGCTCCCTGGGATTCAAAATGGAATGAGCCCCCACCTATTGCATCAGTGAGGAATCCCCACTGGATTCCTTTCTCCCACAGGAGCTTTTGCTCCTGCACCTCCTCCAACCTGGGCCCTGGTGCCCTGTCCCGAGAGGAAACCAAAGATGCAGGGAGCCCAGACTCCTAACCTGATGTCATGTATTTCAGGAAATTATTGTTACAGTACTGCAATGCCAAACCCAAACCATTCTTTTCATCCTGACCCTCAGGGTCTCAACATTCAGGACCCTTATTCATTAGGTATTTGTTTCTCACACAATTAGACTCCATTACAAAACCACAGTCTGTGTTTACTTGGTGAAGAGGATGGTCTTGAGGCTATAGTGGCAGACTGGTATAAGATTTGGTTTATAATAACAACATTAAAAAAAAAAAAAGCTTTTCCAAGCACTAGGGTCTGTTTCCAAACTTCGAAAATAATTCCCCATACATAACTGTGCAAAGCTTCTAATGGAAGTCTCCCAGGGATCATGGGCACATTTCTGCTGCCCAAGGCCTCCAAGACACCCAGCCAGGAAACAGCAATATTATATCAGTAACTACTCCTGTGTGATCACAGTCAGAGACTGTGAATTTATGAAACCTGGCCATGTCTGAAGTGCTGGAATGAGGGGTGTCAGTGCCAGGAAAGCATCTCCAGGAGTCTGCTCCTCATCCATACAGGTCACAGGGGAGAGAGGCAGGAGGAGAAGGCAGTGCTTCCCCTCTGCATCCAGGGTGAGGGAAATCCAAGGATGTGCCCCATGTGCAGCACGAGACCACCCCGAGCAGTGACCCAGCAAGGGCCAACCGCTGGCTTTGGGGCTAAGACACAGGAGTTATCCCAAGGGAGTGACAGCAATATACTGAATATGAAACAGCAGTCACCCCTGATGAGACTTTGGCATGTCTTGTTCCCTCAAGTACTTCTCCCAAGCATCCCTCAGAGTGCTCTGCCCTTCCTGCTGCTTGACGCCTGTGGATCACACACCAGCGTGTTTTATACTCAGACCTTCTCAAAGTAACATCATCCTGAAAACAGCCTATTGTCTGAAATCATTCCCTGAAAACTTTCAGCAATAGATGGCAAAGAATAAAAGCTCTTAAACCACTCCAAGAGAAGCAGCTATCTTGACATGAACTGCTCAGACCTACAAGTTTCTTGTGTGCAGTGATGTATATAAAAGAGGTTAAGGGCTGAGACTGTGATTATCAGACTGAAAATACTAAAAACTGGCATGACCTTAGGTCAGGAATCAATAATTAACTACTAAACTATTAGGTCCTTTAGATACATTTGCTTTTTCTACATAAAAATATTGAAGAGAAAGCTTAACAAGGCACAAGGAAATAGCTGCAAGGTACAAAACCAGCTTCTCTCAAACCTTAATGCTGCTAAATGTTGAGTCACACGGGTGCTACCATTCAATCTCCTGCCAGAATACCTGAGCAAAACACACATTAAGGAATTTTTGCCTTTTCTTCCAAGGTGACATCCATCACATTCAAGCAGCAACTTGCAACAGTTTGCTCTGAAACGCATTTTGTGAGTAGGTGCTGCAGGTGAAGTTCAAAGTACAGATCAGTGGGTTCTGGGTCATGCACAGGCACACATCTGAGGGAAGGGAGAGGTCTTACCGACATTTACAGGGAAGAGTTTCTTATGTGCTTTCCACAGACTTCCTCTAAACCCTGCCAAACTCTGCCAACACATGCCTCTGCTATGAATAAAAGACTCAGCTAAGCAAATGTATCTATCACTGGCAGGAAATGTGCTACAACCTGGTGACCCACTCACATAACATTTTCAGCAAGGATATGAGTTTCACCCAACTGATGACAACAGCTCTGGGAATGTATTTCACTCCACTGTTCCATTTTAGCCCACTTTGGGCTTCTGAGCAGTTGAAGGTCCTAATCACCCCCCCTATAAACAGGTTGTTGGCAGTGTCATCAGTAAAAGTATCATCATGTCAAGGTTACTGAAACAATGAAAAATAAAGTAAAATGCTATGATAGAGTTATAGAGTCATTTACATTGGAAAAGACCTCTAAGATTGAGTCCAACTGTTAACCCAGCACTGCCAAGTTGCCCATCACTAAACATGTCCCCAGGTGCCACATCCACATGTCTTTTAAATTCCTCCAGAGCTGGGAACTCCACTCCCTGGGCAGCTGTGCCAGGGCTGGACAACTCATGGTACCCAAACAAATGCCTAACAAAGAGGCAAAGGGTCACAAAAAAACCCCCAACACCCTATGGGAAATAAAGAATAGAGAAACTAAGATATCTGTCCTACCTCTGTGGTGTGCAATATTTTCCAGTCTTTCTGTGAGTTTCTGTAATTTTATTATTTGCATAGTAAAAAAAAAAAAAAGAAAAAAACCCAAAGACCAGAGTGGTGCATGTAAAACATCAAACCTGATCCCAAGGGCTGAGGTCAAACAGGCAAAAGGCCTGGATTTCACTTAGGATTACTCATGGAGTGCCTGGAGTTTCCTGTCACCTCTGTAGCTTACAGTTAGTGAACAGGCACTAAATTCAAGTGGAATTGCTCTTACTAAACTCCAGCTCAGTCCTGCAGGCTGCTTGCACACAGTGAAAAATATTTAATGAGACATCTTTTCCTTTGATGGAGCTTTTTGAGTTTGTTATTTTTTTTTTTTACTTTGTTGGGAAGAAGGCAGGCTATCACCAGCCACTGCAGCAGAGGGCAAGCAAGTACATGTGCCTGCACTGACACATTTTCCACACTTTTAACTTTTGTCTGGTCATAAAAGTGCATTTTAAAAGATTGTTTTGGGTTGGTTTCCCAGGCTTTGGAAAGTGAAAGGAGACTTGGCTTAGCAGGTCATTCCATCCACACCCAGCTAATTCTGCAGACGATACTGATCTCCTTCAAGAATATCACTAAAGAAATATCGCTTCAGCTCCTGATTTTTCCTCTATTTTCCCAACTCCTTAGAGCTGTGCAGAGTCTTTACAAAGCCTTTAGTGACCATCTGAGTTTCACCCAGTCAGTGTGACACTGAAGGATGCGAGTAGATTGAATTTATAACACATGAATCTCAAGCAGAGTCTCCATTCCTTTTAAGACATGGATCAGCTTTTCCTATTTAGAAATACCCTTCATTTCAAGGAAGGATACAAAGACATGTTAGCACTATGCACTTAGGTCTTTTTTGCATACAGCTCTCCGTAAAATCTCACTGTTGAAACACAGTTGTGTTTCTAAGACAAGTGCCAGAATAATTGAAGCTGCCAAGATGTCATGTTACCTTGAGGCTGCAAGGTAGCAAAAGCAATTGCCCCATTGCTCAATTTTATAGGAAATATTCAGAAATAATTATCTATATTTACTTGGGAACACTGGCATTTTATAGGGCTTTAGGCCCTTGAATATTTCAATTAAATCAGTAGGTTTAACTGAGTTTAACAGGCTAAAATCCTATTTTACTCGCCAAAAAAAAAAAAGAAAATTGAATAACCCAACAATTGGTTGTAAATCACACCAACCCAGATGCTACTGTGTAATGAAGAACAATGAATTTAGTTCTCTTTATTCTTTAAAGCTGAGGGCTTTTACGCAGGACCTGAATAAAATATAGTGTCCAATGAACACTGAATTTCCATTTCTCTGACATTTCACTATAAGCACTCACTTGTTGTGGAGACATTTCTTAATTTCCTTTGAAAATCCTGGTTTCTGAGTCTACAGATTCAAAAGTGCCCCCTTTGGCTGAAGATCAGAGCAGTTTAAAGCACTGTGTCTCCCCCGGGTCCTCCTAAAAGACTCTTTGTTAGTTCAGATTTGGTGCCAAACCAAGACCTCCTGAGCTGGGTTCCCTGGTCTGTGTAAGCCCAGAGACCAGGTTGGTGAGGACTGGTTGAACTGGGAAGAGGATGCCAGTGCACTGTAAGTCAAAATTGCCAGTGAGGTGGCAAAACAGGAGAACTGAAGGTTGGGAGATGCAAAATAATTGTCTTTCTTTCCCCCCCACCCCGTACTTCAGAACGGCTTTTACAAGATGTGCGTGCCTGAGCTCCAGCTTGCAGGTGGAGTCCTTCAGACATAACAACTGCTGAATCCATGAAGGAAGGACCTTGCAGGTAAAGGGCTTTGCAAAACAGAGCTGAAAAAAAAAATCTAGGAGACACAGATTTGGTCAGATAGAACATTTTCATGGAGAAGATTGGTTTTCACTAAACTTCCTTTGCAAACCTTTCTTCGGTCTCAGGTGAGTTTTCCAGTCCAAACACAGGAGAAATTATCCACTCTAAAAAAGTCTCATTAGAATAACATTCCTCTCTGAATATACCTGTAGATGGAAATTCCATTTCAATCCATCTTTGGAAAAAAATGTAAAGATTATAGAATAGTTATCTACCTTCATTTAGGATTTTGGCTGAGGTGGCTCTGCCACAAGGTCCCTTTACCCAACAAACATCCTCAGATGTTGATCTTCCCTCCAATATCAAGAAAAACAATGGGAACCCTCTGTGCCAGTGCATTGTTTTGGCTTGATTCATTATCATGGAAGACTGGGAGGCTTTGATTTAGAACCTCTCCCTTCAGCTGTGAGGAATGGGAACTATTTTCCTGCATGGAGTCAAGCCTAAGTGAATAAGAAGATGTAATACTTGGAAAGTTGCTCTGACTGGTGTAGTTGGCAGCACAGTGGTAGTTTTCCGAAGATAAACATGACTATCTTTTAAGCAATTGCTAAGAAATCTATTGTGGTAAAACAGTTTATCTTCAACAAAGGGTCTACGGATATTTCTGTTTCTCAGGTTTCCTCCAAATAATCTTTTTTTTTTTCCAGATTTTCAATTGCATATATATACAAATGCTTCTGTCTGCCTTGGCATTCACTGCAAGGTTTTATAGTTCCTACCTCTTCCCATGTGGCTCCCTTAATAAAATACATTTTGTGTGTTACATAAAGGAAGAGATGACTTGGGAATTGTGGTTGTTTGGGAATTGGCCATTTCCATGATACCACACTGTTTGCTGACACAGCACTGGGCACTGAAACAGCACTGGTTTCACCCCTCCATCATTTGTTAGCTTGGCTTTCATTTCCATTTAAAATACAGTTTTTTGGAGTAAAAGATGAAAAGGAGGAGTTTGCTTCCATAAGAGGTTTTTTAAAAACCCGAGTATTGTGAAGCATCACTCAGCTGAAATTCTGCTAAGTTATCCAAAATAACTACTTTTCCACGCATTAATCTTTCAAAAGGGCGTTCAGCATCTATCAAAATTCCTTCTGCAAACAGGTTTAACTTTTTTTTTTTTCCAATTTTTTTTTGCCATTTCAGGTAATGACACTTGACCTGCTCCGTTCAGTGCTGGGAAGTCTGGGGAATGTTCCGGGTGTTTGGCAGAGGGGAAGTGACTGCACCAGTGACACTGTCCAGGAGTGAGTGGTGATAAACCCTGGCATGGCAACAAAAAAGGATGGCCAGGCAGAGTGACACAAGAACTTGTGGAGTTGCTTTCTGCAGTGGAAGGCAGAAACCCACATGAACTCAAAACATAACCAGTTCAAATAAACCCTGTCCCTTGCAAGCTGTAAACAAAGCTCAAGAATGAATGTGTTGGGTATGGCATGGAAGTGAAGGGAGATAAGAGCTTTTCTTCTACTACTTCTTTTAACAAAAAGCTAAGTATGTTGGCTTCACTGTAAGTATGCTTCACAATATAACTACAGCTTTAATTAGTTCAGAGAAGCCCAGTTGCAGCTACCATCTTGAATTTATCTTTCAAGAATTTCCTGCTGTTATTATCTCAAAACCCTGGCAGTCTAATTGAGGCTGAATGGCAGCTCACTGTTAACCAAGTACAACAGCAGACTTACAGTTTGGAAAGAAACAAAAATGCACCAGATATTTCCCTGGATTCTGATGTGCTGCTCATGTTTTAACTTTAAGCTCCATAAGCTACATGTCATTCTACATGGTGTTCACTCTCCTATATGCTGCTCATGCTGAATTATTGCTGTCATTCCCATTTTTGCATGAAATATGAGCCAGTTAATAGATATGCCTTATTTCTGTTCAAGATAGAAACTCAGAAAGGACTGAAAGAAGAAATAAAATCTACCTATAAGCGATGAAATATCAAATAAAATATTTGTATCTAAGAATGTATTCATAAATTAAGCCATTTTGGGCTTTCAGTAAGGAAATGATAAGTTCCAGTAGATACTGACCTGCTGTATGCATGAATTCCATCCATCCTAATCTATCCATCTATTGCAAGTAATAGCTTGCATCCCATCACATCTAAAATAAACTTTTGCTAATGAGTTCAAGGGAATCGAAATATTTGCTTTGGCAACCTGGATATTTACATTTCACAGACTTAGCCCATTCTGACATAATCAACAGCAGGATAGCCCATTAACTTTCCCTCAGTGTTCCTAACTCAGCAACTTTGATAGCCAAGCACAGAGTCAGGTAGTCCAGACAATTATTTAGGAAAACAAGAATAAAAGTCTTGAGAGAATAATATGAGATTCTAACCTATGCAGAGAAAGGTTAAATACAGATAATATTTGAACTAGAAATGCACTGGCCTAGGTTGAATTCTTTCTTCTGTCTCAATAGTTATCATATTTATTTGCTCAAGCAATGGCTGATTAAGTTCTCATGCCAGTGCATTAAAACATAAATTAAGACTAACTTAATCAATGGCAAATGCATGACTCAGGCACTGATGGTACCAGTAATGCAGAAGACTTTGTCAGCTTACAGTCTATGCCTACTTCAGATTTTTGGAAGCTCAAGCACCACTCTCTAGCAGCAGTTGATGACTGGAAGAAAGAACGAGCCCATAATTTAGCACAGCAGTCAGTTGCCCACATGGAAGCACCCTGTTCTATTTAAGATATTCCAGAGGATCTGAGACAGCTTCATGGGAATTGCCAATAAGATATGAGACCTCTGGTAGACAAGGATCTTTGGGACATTCTGGCTTCAAGTGGGATCTCAAAGGGCAGAGAATACAAAGGCCACGGAATACAAAGATGGAAACATTTCCTAAAATTTTTCATTTTTTAATAGTTATTGGTCAAATAACCCTTATAAACATCAGGGCAGCACCTCTGGATCTAATACCAACTTGGTAGATCCCGATGAAGTATTTCTCTTTTGAGGCACCTCCTTTCTCTTTTTTACTTGTTTCAACTTTTTTAAGACTTTACCGAAGAAATACCTGTCACAGATGGAAATATTTGTGTCTCTTTGAAACCTCTTATTCTTTGCACAGTCCTCATCCAGGGTTTGTCACAAATTGGAAAATCATTTCACGCTCAGATCTCTGTGGTAGCTTTAAAGAGATATAAAATATGTGTATAAAACATCAAGACAGTTCTCTTAGACCATCAAAAGAAATTATTCCAAAAAAGAGGCCAGCATTAACCTAAGCTGAGATAGGGTCTTCAGCTACTCCTTCTTTGCTTCTGTGTGAATTAGTCTTGGGGATTTTTTTTACTGCTGGTTTTCATTGGGGGTTCTCTGAAGCTATTTTCAGCAGTTGGTTGTCAAAACTTTTTCTGGAAAGCATTGCTGATATAAACAGACTACTGATCTAATCTTGCAGTAGCCCTGTATTTAATTAAACTTATAGTGCGTCTTCACATTAGGAATTTATTTTTTTTTTTAGCCCTTGAAACCTGCATATAAAGCCAAACTCTTGCTTTGTTGGAAATGCCTCTTTGGGAAAAAGGCAGTGATTCAAAATGCCATATTTCAAAGAGTTGCCACACGAGTAATTGCAAAGTTTACCTCCTCTGGGAAATGCCATATGATGGATTTAAAAGATGAACAAAATCCCAGTGTTTATTCATTCTAATGGATAAAAAGGGCAAACTCACTGGCTTATCACAATGGTCAATTGTACAAGAAGCTGAAAGAGGCCATTTCTGACAGCCAGTGAAAAGTAACATTTGTGCCCATAAAAAAAAAAAAAAAAAAAAAAAAGCCAAACAACCAAACCACTCATGTTGTATTTCATAAGGAAAAGGCAA
>NW_016690205.1:2271239-2411696 GCF_001604755.1 Lepidothrix coronata
AATGCTGTGTCTGCCCGTGTAAGTAACAGATTTTCTGATGTAAAAACTCTTAGAATCTGAATAGGGAAGTGGAAACCTGGAGAGGTCATCTGGTCCCAGAGCAGTCATCTACTGCAAACCAGCCCTGACAGAGCTTTGCCTAAATTCTGGGGGGGATTAAAAAAAAAAAAAGGGAAGAGAAAAAAAAAAAAAAAAAATTAAAAAAAAAAAAAAAAAAAAAAAAAAAGAAAAAAGCCAAAACAACCAAACCACTCATGTTGTATTTCATAAGGAAAAGGCAATAGAAGTCCCAAGCCAAGCTCTTTTATCACTAAACTATCTTGATTTATACTTTGTTTGAAGTTCTCAAAATGAAATGTTCAGTCTCTAGCCCGCTAAAAATAACCTTTCTGTAGCTGGCTGGGAGGCAGCTGACACAGGTAAGGTTGGAGCCTTCAGCCCTTAGGAGAACAGCTGAGGGATCACTCTTGTTCTGCAGAAAGCAAGCACGGCTTCTACATATTTCAGCTTCATGTCTGCAAATTCCTAGTAATAAATAGTCCATCTGAGGCTGATTTGTGAAATGGATTTGCAGAACCTGACCTTTTTCTGAGAAAATTCAACGTTATTAATGGGAAAACGAGCCCTCTCTGCACACAGTTCAGTTCATATCCTTGTAGTTACCTGTTAGCAGTTGAAGCACCGATAGATGCTGTGAGACCCTGAAAATAAAGCAGTCCCTACACACATTTCTTCTTTAGATTTAAGTTGTAAATTGTGAGAAAGCTCAGTGAAGCCTGGCTTTATTGCATAGTTACCTGGGTTACTGCTTCACCCTCACTCCTATACACACACCTCTTGCCTGTGGAAAGGGCAGTACTTGCCAGTCTAACCAGATGATCTATCCCTGTTAACCAAAATAAAGTTTTAACTGGTAACCTGCTAGGATGGCTGAAGGCTACAGCATCTGACTGTTGTTAGTCAGCCAGTGCCTTCCCTCCTTTCCCACCTGAGCTTGTCTCAAAGGATAGGTGAGACCCACCACAGCTTACTGGGAAGCACAAATAGGGACTGTGTGAAGTCCCTGCAGTGTGAAGTCTGACTCCAGCCTGTAGGAGAGAATATTAAATATCCTTTTCCCCCACCCTCTTTTTTTTTTTTTTTAATCCCCCCCAGAATTTAGGCAAAGCTCTGTCAGGGCTGGTTTGCAGTAGATGACTGCTCTGAGACCAGATGACCTCTCCAGGTTTCCACTTCCCTATTCAGATTCTAAGAGTTTTTACATCAGAAAATCTGTTACTTACACGGGCAGACACAGCATTGCTAATTCAAATATGATTTATGTAGTTGGTTCTGAACTCAGACAAGGCTGACAAACACTCTCAGACCTGAGCTACCCACAAAGACATAACCTAATCTCTGTGCAGAAGGGCACTGAAGATAATATTTAAATGACCTGCAAGACAGAAGACATGGATTATCTCAGACCAAGAGGAAGGGAAGTGGTTCAGAAGACTCCATAAGATAAGAGACTAAGTGCCTTCTTCCCACCTCATCCCTCCTTTCTTGGATAACTACACGGACTTTAGAAGGCAGAGATAGACAGTCTGGTCTACATCAAAACCAAATCGTCTTTATATCTCACAACTATAGCTATCCTTCCCCTCCCAAATATTAGCTCTTTTCAGATTTCTTTTCCTACCATTTACTTTTTTTTTTAAAACTGAGATGTTACAAAACCCATAGAAACATGGAAAATAAATTCCTAATCTTGCAGATGCTGTTCACATTTCTCTGGATTTGCTCCAGTGACAGAGCAGTGTTGTACTGAGGTCAGTTCTGTGGGGCTGCATGATGGTCACCTCTCATATATAATAAATATGTTCTTTGGAATATATGTTTAGCAGCCACTAATGCATTAAGGGAAACTTTCCTTTTTATCTTACTAATAAACATGTTAGTTTATCATTTTCTATGCTTCAATCAATTATCTTGGGACATTCTTGCTTAACCCAAAACTGCTATGGAGTAAGAAGATAAAAGTGGAAAAGTTGCAATCCATTGGATCCCACCACGTGCATAAGTCCTGAAATTCCTCATTTTCCTCACCATTTCTGACACACAGCTTCATAATATTTGAAAGAGCCCCAAGGGACTATTTCACTCAGAATTTTACAGAGCAGACAAGGAGAAGGAAAGAAGATAGAGACATCAGAATTAAAGGCTGAATGTTTAAGGGATTCTGCTCAGCAACTGGGCTTATTTTAATCCTTAGTGCTGACATTGTTAGTCATTAAAAAAAAAAAAAAAAAAATCAGCTGCTGAAAGTTCTTTAAGTCTCAGAACTGGGATAAATGACATTTATGCTACATTGCAAACTGCACCAGAAAAGGTGGACGTTGTCTTGCTTTGAATGTATTCTAAATTAAAAACCATAAGGAAACTGCTGTGCTTGTGTTCTGTAGAACAAAGTACATGTTGTAGAGTATATTCTTCAACAATTCAGATTTTAAAAGGCATGGCATTTCAAGCCTTAAAATAACAAAGCTACACTCTTGCAGAGGTTATACCACATGGGGGTGTTCATTTCCCTTTGTCTTAGCTGCATAAACTCAAAATCAGCCCTATACAGTAAATGATGTCTGCCCTATTGTCTTACATAAACACTCTTTTGTTTTTCTTCAGTGCAAAGCTGTGTTTAAAGAAACCTCTGTACGAGTTCCAATAAAGAAACCAGTGTAAGAAAACTGGATCCGTAAAATGAATTAGAACAGCTCTACTGTTACTTCTCCTGGTGCTGGAAAGCCAGCAGAAAGTCAGATAATATTTTATTTGGAGCTGAAATGAACTGTTGTGAACTCTGACAAACCAGCACTTCAAAGCATTCTGAACACACTGCCACCAGCATAAGGGAATTTATCGTGACTGTGAGCCCGACTCTCACCCTCCTTGCACCATCTTTGCTGACTTCAGCTGGATGGAAGAGCAGACACGAGTCATTCATGGCTGTCCCTGTTATCTGGGATTTACAGAAACGTGGAAAAGAAAAAGATGGGAATCACACTCGACACACCTATTTCACTCTCAACAAAAAGCACCTCAGAAAAACCTTAGGCAAAAATTGGGGCAACTTCGTGGGTGGGCTGTGCAGGAACCAAGAGAAACGCTGAAAAGTAAGATGTCAGATTTTGTGATACTGCTGAATCTTTAGAAATTCCGACTTTCTGGGAATGGGATACAGCCCACATCATTATATTATTTTTCTTGAACCATAGAAATGCAACAATGTGGCTGAATTATAATATAAACCACAGTAAAAGTATTTTAAGGCTTTAAGAAAAGATACATATTTTTACAACCTCAAGCCTGTTATGGATTTCATGGAGAAATGTGTGTAACAACTTGACATTATTATGATGATAATTTATTAATGATCTGTATATTTCAGTGCCCCTCTGGTTCTCCTGAGACAACATCAAGACTTCTCTCTGCTATGCATTTCACAGGCGTAAAGAATGGACTTTTTTTGTCCTCATAAATCAACAGAATAATGCAATTGCTGAACACACATAAAGGCCAGAACACAAGAGGATTGTTATACAGCAGGGTATAAATCGCACTGCCAGTTATCCCTAAATGTTCCCTTTCTGGATCTTTACAGGGGTTTTTTTAATCTATACTGTGCATGGATGTCCTCAGACAAGGAAAACTGTTGAAAACTTGTTAAATTCCTTGATCACACACAAGTGAGTGAACAGTAAATATAGTGCAGCCACCAGGAAGAATTCAAAGGACTTCGAATCTTTAGATCTGATGTGTAATTCAGCTGACACATGGCACGTGAAATTTAACATAAAGTAATGCAAATTGGTTACAGAAATGCAGTTCAGAAGGAAAAAGTGAAAGGGGGAAAAACACAGAGGGGCTTAATAACACTGGACACCCAATAAAACAATCCTAGAAACTGGCCTGCTGCCAGTACAGTACAAATACACACATCCCTGAAGCTGATAGAGCAAAAATCTCACCAACACCCCACAGGGGAGCAGGGTTAATCTCAGCTGTGGCTATGATGTCATCAAAAGCTATTATTTCATTCCCATTTTTAGAAAAAAAAGTAGAAAATCGAGCACAGCCAAGACGAATTGCACAATGAAATTGCTCTCCCTGTACTAACACGTGCCCGTGGTGTGGTGGCTGGAACGCACATCTAGGTGAAAACAGGTTGCAGTTTTTAGGAATTTATCAGCACTGTGGACTTTTCAGCAGTATCCTCCATTACGGTTTTGGGGTGACCTGTCAAGCCTAGGAGGACCATCATTAAAGTGTAATATCATGTCTCATCCCTGCACAGAGGAGCACCACAAAATCTGTGTGCCACGTGTGCATTTCGAAGCACCCACCCTAGCCAGTGCTACCTCCCTAATCCAAAAACTGGCAGGATTATTGAAATATGTGAAAAATTCTGTGTCTGCAAATAGTGAATTGCTGGAGTCATTAATCCATTTAAAATACCTTTTTTTAAAGGTCCTTTAATTTTTCTTTTCCTCTTTTTTTATCGCTTCCGAGTCCCTTCAAATTCCAACGGATCATGTGTCTCTAATGGGATTGCATTAAACACTGTTGTATCTTTGCCATTTTTTGAACTTTCTTGGACAAAACAGTTTTTCATTTCTCATTGTCCCACTATCTCTAGGCATTCAGAAACACAGATTATGATGCCAAAACCAGCAAAGAATCTTATATTTGTACATGCAAGACGAGAGAAGTGCTTAACCCTGACTATTTGCAACTGGAGCTTTGCAAAACGATGTTGCCTTGATAGTTTAAAACCTCCTTTCATTGACCACTATAATGTGCTTTTGCAAAGCTCTTGATGAATCCCAGGTTAGTTGAACTGTTCAATTACAGCTTTATCCTAATCCTACTTGCTAAGCATTAATGCTCTCAACCTCCCACATCCTAATCCTGTCCCACTTGACACTGACCCACACTCAGTCCCAAATGATGTGTGTGTTAGCATAAAGCCATGCAAACAACATATAAATCAGGAATGCAACGAGAAAGGGGAAGATATATAACAGAGCAGGGAAGAGCTTTTCAGCCAAAACACACCACACATAGGCTTGGCACATACAGATTTAAATACACCTTAAAAAACCATAAATGCATGCACAAATGTGTTGAATTGTCCCAGGTTTTTTTACTAAGCTCTTAGAAGGTGTCTGGATCATGATTTAAAACAAGAGGTAAATCCATTCTGAGGTCAGATTGAAACTATTAGAATTAGACACAGACTTAGAAAATGGAAAGACTTTTATGTGTGATAGACTCTCATCCTCTATAATTCACTGCAGATTGGGAAAGTGATTCCTTCAGATCTGCTGCTGACAGCTTAATATTCCCAATGATAACCTTGTCAGGTGATAACACAGAGCCAGCCTATACACTTTGTTCTGAGTGGAAACTTTGCATTAACTGCAACATTCAGAGAGATTCTGCTTGGGAGGAAAAAAAGCTCAGCTAAGCTGAAAGGTTACCTGAAAAGCATTTAGTTCTGGTCAAAATAGAAGTGCATCAGCTTTGAATAGGTCTAAGTTGCCTTCCCTGAACAAATTCCAAACAGTGACCAAAGTTCTCTCTCCAAAAATATCACTGAGGCAGACAAATGCACACACAAAAAAAAACAATCCCAAAGAACCTCGTATCCAGTTTTTAAATTGAGTGCCGTTGTCAACTGTATTCTCTCAAATTTCAAGAACATGAATATATGGCTTGTAGAAACTCTTGGTTTCAGTGCCTCTCCACATCTTTTCCTAGCTAACCACAAGACCAATGAAATTCCTCTAGGTTTCTACATCCATACAGCTAAATATGCTTTCAATTATTTTCCTGGCACAGTTAAAGAAGACTTTTGATAGACTAAGGCCTTTATGTCAGGATAGTAAAACTGTGTCTTTTAGAATGCTATTGATACTGTTCTGTTCATGTCTGACACAGTAATTGCACAAGTGAGAGGCTGGACTGGCCCTGTGGGTACTCAACGAGGAGGGAAGAGCTGAGCAGCATTTTCCCCACCATAGACAGGAATTAAGGACAATTATTCCCTGCCCATAGGCAAACAGCACACAGAGGAAAGAGAAAAGTAGTGATGCAGGGGCATGATTCTTCTCCTCAGCCACACAGAAACCTTTGGAAAAGGTAAAAGTACAAATGTGGGAAAACTTGTAGTATGGTTGAGAGGAAAGATGCAATTTCTTCATCTTCCAGGGAGCTCTAAATTTGAAAAGGAAAGGTCAAAGAGGAATGGTTGAGTTTTGCACTGAACTCAAGAGCAGCCCATTTGCATGTTCAGGAGTCCTCTTGCCATTAAGAAAAGCCTTAAAAGCCTTCCAGTGAAATGAAGCTGATTTAACCTAAAATAGTCAGCAGTGTTGGCTAACAAGGAAAGTAAGAAAAAAAGGTGGAGTGCTTCCTGCCTTCTAGTTGTCAGTGGTTGACACAGTTTCTGTGCTGGAGACTGCTACCAAACATCATGTTTAATTGGCTCCAATGCCTACTGACTCAAGGGGTTTGGTGCTTTTAAAATCCTGGATGCTTTTGGCCTCACAATATCCTCTGTGTGTGTATAAAGTTTGTTGCTGTGTCTGTTGCAAAATACAGCAAATAATCCTTCCTTAAGACAGACCTTTGTCCCTGTTTTATGCTGCACATGAATATATGCCATAATTGATCTGTCCCTGCTTTCAGTCTCCGGTGTAAGGTGCATTCTGCTTGAGTGTTTGCTCTGAAAATAACCTTGTCACTACAACACACTGAAGTATCACATGCTGAAGCTGAGGGATTTGAGGTGGCAAGCAGCGTGGCACTAATGGTTAAAATCCACCGACACAAGCTGGAAATGGGATCTGAAAAATAACCCAAGTGTTTTAGAGATTACGATGCATTAGAACTCAGGGAATAATTTGAAAATTGCTTTCAGGTATTATGTTTACTAAAATTGCTTTCCTACCTTGACTGAATTGCAGAGTATTATCACCTACCACACATACCAGATAAGCTGTAGCATTTGTAACTTGAGTATTATTCATATCATAAGGGTTTCATTAAGAGCTTCCATCCGATACTCTGGTGTTTATATGCACACACACGTGCCCTGTTGGTCTGTGTGGGCATCATCAAATTACTTTCCTTTTAACTGCAAAATTCAGGTTGGCTTTGTGCTTAATACAGGCATTCTGGAGTGGGGAAAAAAGAAAAGCATAAGAATAAGAGCAACTAGATTTCCTGAAATTCAAAGTGCTTCTGTCAGTGAGCATTCAATGCACTTGGCAGAGTGGTCAATTAATTGGGGGGGGGGGAAGGAGCAAGCAGTGCCTTTAAAAAATAAATTGAGTACATCACCTAAGCACAATAAAATATTTAATAATGTAGGAACTTCAACCAGTAGAAAGACAACAGCAGCCATTTCTCTAATCAAGGTCTGCTTTTGGCAGTGACGGATCTTGGATAGATTTCTCGTTAGGCTGTTAATTGTTAATTTTAACCCTCATACACAAAGTGAATGTTCCAGATTGGAAATCTGGGCTTGAAAAAAAAACATATTGCCAAAGAACTGCATTTTCAGTCTTGCAAGTGGAAGGAACAAAGTCTTGGTGAGCTGAAATCATGGCGTAATTTTCACATAGATCTGGGTGCCACCAGGACATTCTCCTCACTGACCCCATGAGATTTATTTCTAGAGGTGTTTCAGAACTAAACTAGAAGAGTTTTGTCTTACCTTCCTATTCTAGCTATTGTGCTTGGACTTACACTTGCTTTTATTTCTCTTGTCACCTCTACAGGGGTTTTAAGTTTTGGAAACTACAATTTTTTTCCAATTTGACCCAACAGTGGCCTAAAGGTGGTTGACATACTATTATCAGCCCACTGGAGAGTAGAAAAGGCTACAAAGATAGAGCTGTCAAGTCCAGGTGAACTTGGTTAAAAGAGGTTTCTTTCATGCTGAGATGATAAAAGACCTGTGGAGTAAGGGTGGGTCATGCATCACCAAAAAGTACATGTGAAAGTTGTCCCTTGCACAGTTCTTCACTTTGTCAGTCCATTATTTATCATAAATACACCTTGTGTCACTACCTATGTCACTTCCACTACCCTGTTTACGTTAATAAAAAGCAGACTGGCAAAATCCTGGTCTCATATACATGCAGACAACATCCACTGATTTCAGAGTTGTCCCAGGCCACTAAAACACTGTATTTGGTTTAAATATTTACATATGCATATGTTGTGCTGCTCCAGGTTTTCTAGATTTTTTCTTTTGTTAAGGAATTTTTCCACATGGTCTTGTTTTAAATTTTTGGTGTACAAGGAACTATTCCAAGCCCGTATTAAAATCCCACCTAACTTGCCAGATAAGGTGGAATCTGTGCCTTCCATCACCTTCTGTTACTGGGTGTTAAAAGTGCAGTAAAAAAGAAATCAAGCAATAAACCACTCTAGACAGTGAGAAATAGAAGTTTTCTTGCCTTCCCTCACCCCCTTTTACTATTCTTACTGTCTCTTGTAGATACTATACTGCCAAAAACACAGAGAAGGGGATTGCCTTTGTGCAGGTATATAACACATAAATTATGTTAAATGAATGATTAAAATGGTGGAAGATTTACTGCTTTACAGTGTTCTCATCAATATATTTGATTGCCTGTATTTATTTAGTATTGTTCATTCATTTGTTTATTCTTCTTACTCCCGTGGTCTATTATTCACATTAATATTACTGAGTTAGTCAGTGAGTGGCTACTCTTACTCAATGTGCTTTAAAACTGCAATATCTGCAATTTCACCCTCAAAAATAGATACACCCATGCCCACATCTCATAGTACTGATGCACTGTCATAGATTAAATACCAAAACATAACACACTTCTGAAGATCTTTCCAATTTCAAGCGAGCTGGAATACTGCCTAGTGTGCCTGAGTAGGAATGAAAAAGGTGAGGAGGAAAATTATTATTCAACATCAGTTTTGCAACTTCTTCTACCATGTCAGTCCAACAACTTCTCCTGTCACTCTTCTTAGAAAACTTTCAAGCCTGTGTTTTGCCCTCTTTCCCTCAAAACTTATCCACAGTTTTTGGAAACGTTTCTGTTCTTGGCAGGGCTGCCAGGATCTGGTGGCAACCCCTGCATGGGCAGCAGCTCCCTGCAGAGAAATGGCAGTGTTTTCCTTTTCCCAGAATGTTGTGTACCCTCACTGTTCCTCTCAGTGTGGGGTTCCTGGCCAGAAGAGCATTTTGTCCTATGTGTCATATGCTTGAGCCCTCACGCCTTCCTGCTTACAATCATAAGGTTGCTGCTAACAATAATAATGTCAACATTCCAAATTTACAAAAATAAAAAGGAGCAGAGGTTAAGTCCTTTAATTAATCCCTGAAGGAATAATCCAGACATTGCTACCAGAGGCACTGATTTGTGTTGGGGGGAAGGAAAACCCTTATTTAAATTAATTTTCAGATTATTGTAAACTACTAAAAACTGAGTGGCAACAAGCCAAGCAGACATTCAGAAGCAGCAGCTGCTCAGGACAACCCCAGATCCACTTTATGGGCTCAGGTTGGGCAGTTCTGTCCTGCTGCAGGGAGATGGGCTGTTATCATCACAAAACACTAATGGGGGCTGTCACAGGCATGACAGGCACTCTCCCAAACACAGATGGAGAAGGGATGTTCTCTGAGATGACCCAGACACTGGGTTTTTTTCAGAGTATGACCTCACTTAGGTGCAACCTTGAACGAGCTCAGTGCTTTCCACGGCTGTGGACACGTGAGCACAGTGTGGTACCAGACAATGCTCCTGCTCAGGTGATGCTGTTCCATATTTCCTCAAAAAGAACAAACCAGATTTCACTCTAGTGGACAGAAGTCTCTCTCCAAACCTTTAATGAGGGCTGAATTGGGTCTTTTTTCACACAGTTCAATGACTTGGTATGAGTAAGAACATTACATCTTCTTCTAAGGGTGTTTAGTCACTGTTGACTTTTCCAGTATTGGTGCCAGCATTTCTCATCTTGTTGGGAAAAAAAAAAAAAAACCACAGTGAAGACCCTGGCAGTGCTATAATGGAGGTTTCATGGTTGCAGAAATCCTAAAACTATCGAGTGTTCTTCTAACACATATGTTTGAGAGTGCTAAAACACTGACTTCACCCACAAGTAGTTCAGCATTTTACAAAGTTCCACATCCCTGCCCTCGAGAGCTTTCTATCTTAAATGGCAAAAACAAAAGAAGGGAAAAGAACAGAGCAGAACTGAAAAATGTTTTTTTAAGAAAAGGACTCTGGTCCTTTGCTTTATAACTTTTGTCAGTAATTGTGACAAAACTTTTATTGTGACAGTAAATGAACTAGTATTTCTCTGAAAGAGTACTGAAAACTATATAATGGACTTACTTTAATAATTAAGTCTTTCTTCTGACCTTCTACAAAGGTTGAAAATGCCTAGGAATTGCTTCATGGGATCTTACAGGAGTTAGTCCAAATTCTATTAGCTTGGGTGGAAGGTGGCTCAGATCCATTGTTTTATTCTGTGAAATGAATGGAATAATTTCCCAGAAAGATGGCATTGATTCAGGAAGACTAATTGTAGAATTAAATATGAATAAAGGCACCTTTAAAATTATATCTCAGTAAGGCTGGGGAACACTTCTCACTGTATAGCCAGAGTGCATTTCTATACTGAATAAGTTCTTATTCTGTCAATAAATGTTAACACTACCCCTTTTCCTACAAACACTAAGAAAAAAATTTTCCTAAATGAAATGCAAGGAAATACTTGTAACCTGGCACTTATTAATTAAAATAAATACATTTAGGAGTTTCAGTATTAAAATAAGGAATGTATTATTGCTTTTGCTGTAAAAGGAATGGCAGTGCTGCTCGGGGAGTGATGTTGATAAGTTTGCAAAGAAATGATCCAAAAGTTGTGCAGACATTCCTAGACCAGCAGCAGGAAGTACAGCACCTACAAACCTCAGTTCCTGAGAGGAGGAGGCAACTCAGACATCTAAACTAGAATGGGGAGAAGTGAGAATGAGCAAGTATAAAGGCTGCAGTGGACCAGGGAGGGCCTGATGGTGTTTTTTGCTCTATGACTCGGAACAGTAGGATTTGAAAGCATTTTTCCATTAAAAAAAAAATACACAAAATGACAACAGCGAGGCCCAGCTTTGATGTCTACGTATAAACAATCAGCGCTTGGTTTTGAAACTTGTGGTCCTTCAGACCTCCTATTTTATTTTCAAACAGCATACCCCCTGCCAAGAAGTTACATTTTTTTCCCTCTTTAAATAAGCAGCCAGGGTAATGGCGTGATGAACAAATTTCATTTCTTTCTGCTCCGTTTTTTCCATCTTTAATACAGCCTCCAGCAGGCCAGATGGCACCAATGCAATTGCTAGTAAGTCAATACATCTGGCTGCATTCCTGAAATGACAAATCTGATGGATAGAGCCCCAGCTCCTATACAAAGCCTCTTTTCAGAACGCTCTCCCTGGTACTTGTCTGCTTTAAGCAAAACCTAATGTGTGAAAACAAAATAAAATTGAGCTCTTTCACCACCCCGCGCTAACGTTTCGTTTGCAGTGTTTTTATTAACGCTGCTCCCTCGCTGCCCTGCTCCTGTGCCTCGGCCCTGCTCTGCCCAGAGCTCACTTTTTGGCACAAGATGGGCTCTGTTCGAAGCCCTCCCTCCTCTGGAGCTGAGAACAGTTCAAAGCAGGTTACAATAAACACTCTGGGCTTTTCTCATAAAGAGCGGCGAGATTGTTTAGGAAATTGTCCTCGAAGAGAAAACAATCTGAGAAAGGCAGAAATGAAGCAAATGTTTCTTTCAACCTCAATAGTCTCTCATCGGGCGAATTAGGAGTTAGAAATACGTGTGACCTCTTGCCATCAGCAGAGCAGCAATCTGTCAGCAAGGCACTGCACTGATACCGCGGCTGCAATCCCAGCCTTACAAGGTGTGAGGAGCTCTGTGGACTCCCACAGGATCCCTGGATTATTTACAGACCCACGAATAAACCTCTGGGAGGCAGCAGGTCGGACCAACAGAATGGTGTGTAGCAGAAAAGCAACAGACAACAGCACATCAGGTGTTAACCACCTCCAGAAAACTACAGACAACAGCACATCAGGTGTTAACCACCTCTTAGACAACATTGGACTTCATCTTATTTTATAGTTTTAACTTGGGAAAGAAGCCAGCGCCAGATAAAATGCGAAAGCACAAAAAGGTGCCTGTCCACCAAAGAACAACTGCTCTGTCCCCACAGCTATTTTGCAAAAATAAAGCAACATGTGAGGGGTGATGCTCGTAATTTGTGTTTATTCATTACTGAGAGACTCGTGGAAAGGAAGAGTTTATTTCTGTGGTAACTGTATGATAAATACCAAACAACTGATAGTTTTAAGTCACAGCCCCCGAGTTACTTACACAAGAAGTGGCTCAGTCCTTGAAACTTTTACCCTTAAAAATTAGTGCTTTGCCTCCTGAGTAAACTTGCTGAAGACACTGAGATGGCTCGAGGAGTAACAAAGGTGCAAAGAGATCCAAACACAAAAATCAAGAGACCCATATTACAAACACTAATCACACTAGGTAGCAACTAGAGAGAAAAGTGCTGTGTCCAGTGGGTTAAAGATCCATCATTCCATCCCAAACACAAGCCATGCCTGTGAGTCTGAGCAGCCCCATCATGAGCATTTGTCTGCAACCTGAGATGATTAGTCTCAGCCCAGAACATTAAGAGTGCAACAGGCAAAAAATTCTGATTTATCGGGTACAGTCTTTGGGCACAGGAACAAAAATGACGACAGTGAAGCTTTCCCAACCTCTGTACTACTCACCAGGGCTACGATCCCTTCAGAGCTCAAGTTGTCTTCTTAAAGGGGAAAAACAATTCCTGCTGAGCATTTCAAACACACCTATTGTAGCTCAGAGCTCATCCCCAAAGAGCATCAGCTGTTCAGGGGCAGATCCTCTTTAAAAATCCCTGCCTTATTCTTCTTAAGGCTTTTAGGATTCATTCTGCCTTGACTATATCCCATATGGAGAATTAAGTTACTTGCACAGGGGCTTTTTGCATATTTCAGTAATATCCAAGTTAAACCTCTATTTAAGTAGATCTCATTGTTTTAACTTTATTTTTTTTATGACTCATACAAATAAAAATTTTTAAAGCCACAGCTAACACTGGGGGTCTGGGATACATAACACAGATAACAAATCATCTGCCCAGTTCTCTGTCCACAGACTGGTAACCTGTACCACAGCATCCTTGGCCTGCTTCTCATACGTATTTAGGGAAGACAGGAGAGGAATCTGGTTTCTTTTAATCTCTTTCCAGATAATGTGGGTAGCCCTAAAAGTCAGATTCACATTTTTTTACATTTTTCAGTGAGCAGTGAAAATAAAATCCTTGGCCTCATCGGTAGTTTATGTGTAAATAATTTGAGCATTATTTTGAAAACAGCAGTGCAAAAAATACTTTGTATACCTCAAATATCAACAATCAACAATGAAAAGAATAACCTTTTCCTCATCACGTAAGTTAGAATATAAATATTTATACACAAATTTACACATGTAAACACTTAGCCAATGTATTATTAGAGGATATTACTAGATTTTATGATACAAAACTGTGTCTTCATAGACATATTTCCCAGCATTGTTTCCAGAGGTGAAGATTTTCAGATACTGAGCTACTACTATTTAAAATATCACCGAGCATCAGAGAGGTCTATATGAATTTTCTCTAGATATTTTACCTAAGAGTTTAAAATAAAAAAAAACCAAACAAACAGCTATCACTATGAGAAGAACGTTTAGAAGAGAAAATGGAAAATCCCATCAAGTATAAGGGGCTCTAGGATTGGAAGAATGAATGCAGAGAGTGAAAGACCCTTGTTTTCCATGGCTTTCCATCATGTTTCTCTCACTGTCTTGCTGTCTGTTGTCCTCACTTCTTAATCATTATTTCACCTTTCAATCTACTGTAGCCATTAATTATTTTACTTTTGGATTCCTTTAATCTCTCCAGGTTGCTTCCCTAGTCGTCCTCTGAGGAGTTATTACATGTGGATGAATATTTTCTGTTTCTCCATTCGTTTTTGTTCAAATGACACATTTTAAATTGCCTCATTCTTCCATGCAATTTTTGCCTACCGATGTCATTGCTTCACGGACTTAAATCATGCAATATTAGAACATTCTGAAATAGCAGTAATGATCTGCAAAGCTAAAAATAGAGAACACTTTAGAAAGAGCTTTCAATTACGGAGAACCCCAAATTATTCTAATTTGGAAATTTATTTAAGCAAATTTGGGTAGGTTGTGCAGTCAGTGATTTTTCACCACGTTCATTTGGCACAGCCACATTCCACGTTGATCTTCTGAAATCAAAACTTCACTGGCCTTGTCACCCTGCTTAACTTGCTTAGAGAAACAGCCCTGAGAAATAGCTCTGTTTTTGAATATTTATCTGTTGAGTCATGTATTGAAGCTTAAAGCACAGTGATTGACTCTCAACAGATTAAGTCACCTTTCAGGATTTGGCACATCCAAAGGATAACACACTGGCTATGCTTGGAAAGAGGCTGATGGGGAGAAGGGAATCAAAGTAACCACCCTGAATGTGTTAATAGTAAGATGCCCAGGAAAATCCAGGCTTTACAGGCACTTACATCCCATTAGAGCTTTTTTTATGTTTTAAGTCTGCCCTTAGATATTAAGGTGATAGGAACTGTGGAAAACAGATGGTATTCAGCCCCAGGAATACTAATTACTAGAAAATTAGCATAGCTGAAAATGGCATAATGCAGGTGAGCAGATACTCTATGTTAAAGTTTGAGCATTGTTCAAAACAATAAGCAATATGCTGAAAAGCGTGTATGTGTCTTCTGGTTGAGTAACTGGACAGAGACCCTGGAGGTGGTTACAGCTCTCCAGATTTGACACAGGCACCTGGTATCTCTGGGATTGATGAACTTCCCTGCAGGCTCCCGAGAGTGGTGCAGCCCCAGCCTCCACCAGAACCCCCAGACATTGTTGCTAATAGAAGAGAAATCAGTCCCAGCTATACTAGCAAGGCAAATATATCTGACCTTTGGCTAGTTTGTATTAGATCTGATACCATTATGGAGAAAACCAGTAATCCCACTGCGATTTATTCCTAGGAAATTTGATTAGGCACCTCGATGTGGGTGCTGTTCCTTTATGATTGGAATATCACAGGGATTCACCACCATCAGCCAAGGTGATGATTGTTTGTCTCATCCCACAGGATCAGCTACCAGCTCTGAGAGCTTCACCTCCTTCTAGTCTGAGTTGAGTCAGGCAGGTCTGAGAGAGGCACTTGGAAGGTTTCTCCTCAGAAACAGGTGCTCAATAAGGAGATGCTCGGGCATAACTGATACTGTTTTTACCTCAAGGTTTTATTCAGTGCACGAAACGTTGCTGGAATCACAGTTTGGGTCTTTGCTTGGGTTGATTTTCTTAAAACACTGGATCCTGGATACTTTATCCCTGTTTTTTCAGCAAATAACACAGGGCAGATAATCAGCTTTGACTGACATTTTGAGGGATTCTGACCTTTTTTGTGCAGGAAAATGTAGCGAGCATGAAGTGCTATCTCTTGCTGTGGTGAGTATGAGAGTGCTATCTCTCTCTCTCACTGCACCTCCTCGGGTGCAGAATAAATGTCCTGGATTCAGGTGTCCTCCTCCTTTAAAAGAGCCCCTTGGCACCTGATACCCTGGTGTACCTGTGTAAGAGATCCTGTGTTTATCAGTACTGCTCAGAATAAAGCAGCCCATTGTCCCTGGTGTAAAAGAAGTTATATATATTAAATCATTCGCCAAAGAGGGTGGTTCTGAAAAAAAAAATGTAGCATATATGAACATAATAACCAAGTATGTGTCCCACTATTTTGGGTTTCCTTTCAAGAGAAAACAGAAAACTGGAGATCATATCTAGACAAGAGCAACCTGTAGCCATTATAAAGAAAGGTGCTTTTCAAGGTCCATTAAGCACTAATCATACCTTAGATTAAGGGGAGAAGGGGGAACCACAGGTTTAAGATTGTTTAAAGGGTACATTTCATACTCTTAAGAAATTTAAGACAGGGACAGGTCAGGCTGAGTTCTGTTTAATTTAAAAGATACTCATCTCAAGCGTTAGTCAGAAGTCTCAGGATACTGAAAGTCTTTCTTCTAACAGTGCACACTGGAAAAAGTGAGGAGGAAGAATTTCAGGAGAAGAAAGAGGAATGCAGTCCTGACTCAGGACTAGTTTCTTCCATTTCCCCCAGAAAAACACAGCTTAGGAATCAATTCTAATATTAATCTCACAAATGTGCAAGTTGCTCGTCTGAAACACGTATCTAAAATACATTTATCCTACCCTAACTTGTCAGTTGACTTGCATCAAGCTGCACTATCCTGGGCAAGTTCTGCTGTTCTGGAGGAGCATTTTTCTCTCAGTTCTTCAGCCCCTGCACTGCTCCTTCAGGCAGTGACACTCTGCATGTGTAACTGCAGCCCTGCACACACTGCTGGGACCCCCTCGGGCACCAGGCACGTGCTGATATCAGATAAATCACTGCATTCTCAAATAGAAGCATTACTTCCTACTGAAAAGGGTCTTGCCACCTCTATCACACAGTTTCCAGTAGTAAAAATTTGAAATACAAGTACAGTGATGAAGTTCTTTAAGCTGGAGAGGGATTTTTGATAAGGGCGTGTAGTGATAGGACAAGGTGGGATGGCTCTAAACTGGCAGAGGGCAGGGTTAGATTAGATATTAGGAAAAAATTCTTCCCTATGAGAGTGGAGAGGCCCTGGCACAGGTTGCCCAGAGAAGCTGTGGCTGCCCCATCTCTGGAAGTGTCCAAGGCCAGGTTGGATGGGGCTTGGAGCAACCTGGGCTAGTGGAAGGTGTCCCTGCTCATGGCTGGGGGGTGGAATGAGATGATCCTGAAGGTCCCTTCCAACCCAAACCACTCTATGATGCTATGATTCTAAATGTCTTTGACTGAGATAGGCAACAAACATTTTAGCCTGAGCCTAATGGAGAGGATCTAATGATTTAGCACAAGATGCTGGCAGCCTGTTCAGAGCAACAGGTGAGTTATCCAAGAGCCCCAGCCACCCAAGCCAACTGGCACCCTTCTCCCTTCCAATTTCCACACAAAGCAATCACTCAGGCAGTCACCAAGTTGGATAAGGGCCCATGCCAGCTCTCCTGGCCAAACACTCCAGGGCCTGATCCAAACCCCACTGGTCTCTGCTCAGCTCCACCCCAGCCTGAGCAGGCTTGGCTGCTGGAGCCCTCCCCAAACCCCCCATTCTCTGCAAAGACCTGACCAAAGTGCATCAGTGTCGAGTCAGTTCCAGACTTCTGCTCCTTTGGATGGGTGAAATAATCTCAAGGCAAGGTCAGGGAGGAAAATGTCACCTTTGAAATGGTAGGAGGTTTCTGTAGCACATTATCGTGTAATGTAAACAACAATGACACTACAGACAGCAAAAGTTTGCAGCTGTATTATAAACGTTCTTCCATCCCCCCTGCCTAGGAATAAGTCATCCAAACAAGCCCTGGCAGTTTTGACTGCTCAAGAAACTTTATGGCTGAGAGCTGCACAGATGATTTACTGCCCCGTCCCCTTTTTCCCCTCAAGCTTGCACTAAAGCAGAACTTCACAATTGTTTAATGGGGGACAGCACACTCGCCTTTTCCTTGTTTTTTTTTTTTTTTTGCTTTTCCTTCTCATGAGAAAACTTGTTTTATAGTTTTCTTGTGAAAGAATTTGTGATGTCTGATTACAACACGGAGCTATAAATCCAAGTCTTAAAAAACAGCGTCTCTTTCTTAGTTTTTTCTTTTTCTTTTTTTTTTTTTTTTTTGTGCTCAGCATTAAAACACACTTGTTTTAATGAGCCAACCGTCTAGGTATGAGAACACACGACTGCTGGGAGGGAGAAGATAAGACAAAGCACCCTGCTGCATCCCTGACGTAGTCCTGATGGATACTCTTCTAACAAAGCACGTAGCTGGTACTTAAAGCTGTTTATAAACTTTAGGCCAGCCAGTTTCTGCTTGTGAAACAGCCTGAAAAATGAAGCCCAAAGCAGCCCCTGACGCACAGAGGTACTTCAGAGGAGATGTAGTTTCAAGTGCACTGCCTTCATTGGTCTGAGATTTAATCATGGAAATACTACAAGACTCTTCATTTAGTCTATGAAAAAAATAACATATGAAAAGTAATTGGTTTTGTACTAAGACAACATTACAGAAATGCAACCACCACTTTCATAGGAACAGGTGTAAAGACAAATGAAATCTATGTGAGTAAAAGGAACTCCCACCTCTGGTCTCACAACCCGAATCCTTCTAAACCCAGTGATCCTCTCACAACCACTGTGATGTTCCTGAAGCCAATTTATGCACAGTCCTTCACCACAACAGGTCATCCCATAACCTGCATCTCTCGTGTTCATGCCCTCGGGCCTTCTGATGACACTAACACCCAATCCCCTGAGCAGGGCACCAGTGGTGACAGTCCCAGTGTGATGGTCTCTCTGGGGTCACAGTTGCCAGGAGAGGGGGATGCCTTCAGGACACGTCATTTGCCCTTCCTCAGCCTTGGATTTGCCAAGTAGATTGGGAGAGACAAAAATCTCACCCACATTTTGGGCTTCTCTCGCAGCAGATCCCAAATTTTTGCCCCAAAATTGTGCTCTAGGCACCTGCAGACCAGTCCCTTTCCCTTCTCCAGCTGCACCAGCTGGATCCAGCTGCAAGCCTGTGAGGCTGATTATTAAATCTGCTTTTTGCAGTGCCTGTAAACACAGGGCTAGTTTGAGTGTCATCAACATCTCCGGGCAATCCAGTAACTGAAGAATATTTGCTTAAGGTATGTGTTTGCCATCCACTGGGCAAATGGATGTGATCCTTGCTTTGAAGGATCACATTTTTCATTATAATCTGCCTCCATAGTTGAGGAGATAAAGTGAGATTCAAAAGTTCCATGAGGTGTTTAAGACCCTTCATCAGCGAGCACATTCCCACAGAGACCAACCAAAACCAGTAAGGGACTGGGACCAACACTTCAGCAAAATCCAGTATGCCCATCAGCACTGTTTTGCTTTCCTAGGCCAATATTCTTTTTTTCCAGTAGTCAAAATGGGACTTAGCAAGAACAAACTCGAAAAAAAAAAGCTCCCTTCCTACATTAACTTGTACACAAGAAACTCTGAAATGTGAATGTAAGTGCTGCAGCTGGGATGGTGGAAGGACAAAGGCAGGAGGCAACATCTACCAACTCTATGGCTTCAAAATCAACCAAGGAAAATTTTCAAAGCCGGAAGCACAAGAAAACCACTTCCAAGCCTTGTTTTTGATGATTTTCTAGTCACTGCTCCATCAAACATCCAGGCAGACCTGCACTGAAGCAGAGGTTGCCCTAACCAACAGTAATACTGCACAGTGCAGGGTGCCCTTCTTTCTTTTCCTCCCTGCAACATTCTCATTATTGTTGAAATTTGTGGAACTTAATATTTTACAGCAAATTACTCTTTGGAAGGTGTTAAGACCAATCATATGTATATATACACCAAAAATGCAAGATGCAATGACTTGTCACACCACGTATTACTAATGGTAGAATATTTTCTCTGTTCTTTCTGAAGAGGTGCAGCAAGAATTTCAGAGGGATATTCAGTCAAATGAGAGTTCCATGTCTTGCAACATACTTTTCTATACCAGTAGAAAAAGAAAAGAAGAAAGTACTGCTGTACTCACAGAACCCAAGACTGCAGAAGAAAGAAGATGGCCAAGACCTACATATTTATTTTGACTTTTTTTCCCCCCCTTCATTTTTCACTGAATAAAATGCTTCAAATTCAGTGCAAAATATTTCAGCTTGGGTCCTGAAAACTGAAAAATCTCAATTTTCTTTTTTCCTCTCCCTTCTGTTATTCCTTTCTCTCTCCAGAAAGGATGAAATAATATGAGATACTAGAAATACAGGGAAGTTCACCTTCGTTATTTCTCTAAGATTTTTTAGTTAGAAAAAATTACAAACATTGGGATGCTGTGAAAGTGGGATTGAAGAGACCTGCTTTTAATGCTTAACCTCTAATTTAGAGCATTTTTAAAAGTCAAGTTCTTTATGTGTAGATACCTTTCAGTAAGATATAATCTCTCAAACAGCAGTCACAGAACAATAAAAGAAATATTCAAGCTGATTATTTTATTCAATGAAGTTTTCATTAATCTCTAAATAGCACTGAGGTCTTGGGGGAATAACTTGTTTATTTTTCCATTCATTGTGACAAATGGTTGACTACATCATGGTTCTTGTTGTTGATACTATTAATTTATGTTTCAGATTCATATACTGCTGCTTTAGAAACAATGGGCTTGACCTTTTCAGTTAAGAACTATCAATGAAACAGCAATGCTTATTTATTTAACAGAAAAACAGCCTTGTCTCTAACTTACTTTGCTCAAGATAGAGCAAGATGTCAGCAGTGCTTCACAAACTGCATTCACATTAAAAACTCAGAGTTACAAGTTAATCTAAATCAAGGTTTGAGTTTTATTCAGAGAAAGAAAAAAACCCTTAAACTGCTTGAAAGATACTTCTGTTATATCAGGGCTTTTCCAAGATCAGCCTTTAAACTGAGTTTTCAGCAGCCTGCAAACAGGACTCCAATGATATTTACCTGTGACTCTGAACCAAAATACCAAATGACTTTTCAATTTCCCCATTTAAGATTGAATCCTTGTGAAATTTAAAGGAACTCTAAAATGAGGTCTCATACCTGGTGTCTGTATAATTTCATCTTAGTTGTTTTTTTTTTTAAGAAGCAGCAGCAGGGGGACACAAAACACGTGCAGGTTTTCTTTTGAATTCAATAATTTTTTATCATGTTTTCTTTGGTACCTTGGAACTACATTCAGAATGCAGCAGAAAATGAAGAATCATGTGCCAAAACACAATAGAGGCTGAGAGTGCCCGTACAGAGGCTTTGGAGAGCACTGAGATTTTCAGAGCAGAGATTCAGTATCTTGAAAAAAGAGCATCTCTAGTAAGTAATATAAGGAGAGGCTGCTTTCTGTCTGAGATGAGCCATGAGAGGGGACAGGGACATATATATGTGAGTTTGGATCCCTATCCAGATCAAGCTTTTGGCTGTGATACTATTGCCCATACACACGAGTGGGTAATGATATGGATTATGGTACCTTCTGCAAGTTCATAATACTTAAACATTGTATTTTGTATTTATGACCTACCTACACCAAATAAACATAAAAAGAAATAGAAAATAGAAATAGAAAAAATAAAAATAATAGAAATAGAAATAGAAATATACTAGATCTGGATTACCTAGGTAGCCTCCCAAGCCAGTCATGTACAAAGTTAAAATTCCTGCATTAACGGATTTATCATGAGCTAAAATAAAACTAGTGCTTTTAAGAAAAAAATACATTGTTTCTATAAATACATAAAATACATTGCTATTTTTTAAAAAGCAATTTGCAAATAAATCAGAATTAAATATTTAAGGAGCCAGGGATACTGTCACTTTTGGAAACACTGTGAGGAAAGAAACACCGCAGGCTGGGAAAAACCTGCCCGCTTCTTAGGAAGGGAAACCGTTAAAGTAAACAAGATTCTCTCACTCCAAAAGTATTTGAACAATGGATAGTTTCAGTTTAGCTGCTGAACTTTTGAAAGACTGGGTGTACTCATAGCACAAGGTGTACCAGCCCTGCAGAGCCATCCATCAAACCGAGCAGTTCTGCGTTTGCCGCTCGAGCTTTTTGGACTCGGGCTGCACAATTTTAAATCAGAAAGTGTCAGAGCTCTGGTTTGAAGCCTGGATCTGCAACCTTGAAAGCTGAGTATAATTTCCTGCATCCCACCACCACCATCCCCCGCACCTTTCATAAAACACACACTTCACTTTTACTTTGCCAGTGCCCCCAAAAACGCTGCAGAGCACATTTCTGGCTCCCAAGGAAAACATCAGGGAGTGGGTGTACTTCCTCAAGATTGTATTGTGCTTAAAGATAAGCCAAAGGGAAAACAAAGAGCACATTATAAGCAACTGGAACAGCAGCTTCTGAGGTTTCCAGTGCTTAAGTAAGTTTAAAGTAAAGTGGATATTAATGACAAACAGCCACTTTCTTGATTAACAGCTCTTACCTTTGCCTTTTACTGGATGAATCTGGAGGGGACAGACCTTACTGATAATGCTGCATTTGGCTGTGTTTGTGAGGTTAGTGAGGTGAAAGTCAGTGATGCTGTGGTGCACAGCTACTGTAGGAAATACAACCTAGGATACAGATATAGGGACAAATTTACCGAGGTTTGTTGCTTTTCCAAGCATTCCAAGAAGGTGGTCCACTGTGTTAGGTAGGACATGCTCCAAATGGGAGCATATCATGCATTTACCTTCTTTGCATAAAATCTTTCGTTATAAAGGAGTCCAACAGGCTGTTCTCAAAAAAGCTCTCCCACTTCTGATGTTTGCAAAAAGCTTCTGATGCTTGGCAAGCAGAGCATCTTTGAGTTAGAAAAATCCCTTTTATTTGTCTCATCAAATTCTTTTTGGTCGGTGTTGATATGAAATTGTTAAAAATCTCCATTTCCCTCCTCTAGCCTGCCAAAATAGCAATTAACTGCAAAAGGTGGCTGATTAAAGTCTCAAAGCAACACAGACTTTGGCATGATTTTAGCTTTAAGTGATAGTCTCTGCAAGTGAAACCATTTGTTTTAGATTCCATTTTCCACAACGTAAGAGCAGCTTGCAACACACAGGGGAGATTAAGAGCAATGGTTTAGAAAAGAACTATGCACCTATGAAGACCACATTCAAATCTGAGGGTTCTTTAAAGGAAAAAGGAAGTACCATAGAGAAGTATTCAGAACTTTACTATGAGGTTGTGTAGAATAACTTGGCACAAGCTGAATAATTGCTTGTTAAGGCAGCACGGAAATTCAGGGTAGTATGGCTGCAAGGGGTTAGTTGATTAGGAAGTATAGTGACCCTAAAAGAAAGGATAAGAGTTCACCAGGTTGTTTTTTCCCCCAGTATAAAAATTTGGACAATTGTAGAATTACCACTCTGAACAATCTAGTGGCTTGTAAAGGTGAGGATACACCAGGACTGACCTCTGAACACAGTTTGTCAAAGCTGTCCCCAAATCTATATTAGCAGTGCACATGATGTAGCATTTGCTTAGTGACAACAACAAATCAAGCAATGAGAGATGCAGATATTTCTAAAATTACTGCAGAAATACTTGCCCTGAAGCACTCATCTGGCTAGTAATACCTCCAGAGTTTTAGGGTCTCTGGATCCATACTTGAGTTACATCAGGTACATGAAATTACATAAAAGTCATGGAAGTCATTCATCAGCCACTGATTTAAAAAAAATTCACATATATTGGCAGGCACAAGATATGAAAACCCAACAGTCCAGAGCAACTGTGCTGCCCTGGGCTCAAATACAGGACAGGATGAAAGCCCACAAATTGACTCTTATATTTACATTATTTACATAGTCTAAACCAGCACAGAAACATAAATGACTTGTTTCAGTTTGTTGGATTTTTTTTTAAGTAACAGTTCAAAAATGCAAACCATGAAGAAGAAAAAAAGCAGAGAAGAATACAAAACCAGTCAAATAATTTGATTACATGCCTTATGATTTCTCATAGTACATTTTATATCTTGTAATTCAGGTAATTAAGCATCAGATAATCCCCACAGGCTCTGCTTTGGCCATAATACAGGGCTAATATTGTCACAAGAATGATTGAGAACAACTGGCATAGTGTAACACGTGGCTCTTTGCAGCCTGCCAGGACCCAAAAGTGGGGGAAAGACCCAAAAATGCATATTTAAAATTAAAGGCATAGGAAATGTAAACCAGCCTGGATTTAACTGTGTCAGGAGGAACAAAAGGAAAAACATTACTAATAACCTGTGTTTCAAAGGTCTGCTAGGCTGAGACAAAACCTGACTTTGAGAAGCAAGGTACCACAGACAATGCAAGAAGAAAATTACTGGGATTAGAAGGAAAACACTTTGTCCCAACTACAAAAACGGGTTTGTGTCCAAACATTTATCATGGGCCATCTAGGATGACTCTTTCTTGCCACCACACACCAGTTCCCCTAGAAAGCCAAAATCACTGACATGATAAAAGATGTTGGATCTATCCTTTTTAGCAAATCCTAAAGAAAACACACCTCTATAAAACAGTGTTTAAATATGGTTGAGTTTTGAGCTTTCTTTGACACTCACTTGGTTCTTTCACATCTGGAAATTTTTCTAATTTCGTCCTTTTGGGTGACCTGCCATAATCCTAATTCTAAGAAGAATTTAGTACTTTTTCTTAACCTATCATTGATACTTTAGAATGATCATATGAGAACTTCAGCCTTCATCAGAAAAAAAGTCTTCTAAACATAAACTCTAAAGGTCCAAACATCAGAATTTTAATAAAAATTACCTCAAATTTTAGCTGGTCTAGCACTTGGTTAAATATTAGGGATAGGAAGGACAGACAAGAGGTTTTAAAAATTCAGATTTAGCAATATTGAGCTGCAGATTTAACTTTTATTCTCAGAGCAGATAATGTCAATTTTAACTTCAACACTGCACTGTTCAGATCCTCATCATGCCATAATGTAGTGACTTTGCAAAATGGTGTCCTTCCAATAAGTATTCCTACTGAAAATATTTATATAAATGAGAATTAAAGTCATTCTAAAGCAGTTAAATATCTAAATCTAGTGTTTGTGATTGTTTTGGAATTGGACTATCAGTAAGAATTGCTCTGAACTACTGAAAAAAAGCAAGATTAGAGATAGGATGCAGAAGAAAATTCAGGTTGGCAAACAGAAGCCACACTGGGATTTGCCATAGCTTGAAACCAGCTAAGAAAAACGTCCAAAGCTCACCTTGAAGGCCAGTGGAGAGCTGAGCATCACCGAAAAAGGCTGAAAACTGCTGGTCAGCTTCCTAAATGCAGCTCATCCAATATTCCCTTTACATTTCCATGCACCACAAACATGAGTCTAGACCCCTGAATCACTGTTCTGAGCCTCCCCAGTTCCTCCCAGAGGGATAGTTAGAGCCCCATCTCCTCCAGGAGATACATGGACAAGTTCCAGTCAGCTCCCCTAACAAGCCTGGTCAGAGCTGGCAGAGGTTTTTAAAGGCATGGCACATGTGCACATCTCCTGTGGAGAAAAGGTCCTTTGTCTACAGCTCTGCTGCCTCTTCTTCCTCTCTCCAACTATCTGCACACAGCTTTAACTCGTGGTGTGTGTGCTCTTTGCACATTTCCTCTGCTTAGAGAAAAAAGAAACCAAAACCCCTCCAAAGAA
Organism: Lepidothrix coronata; assembly: GCF_001604755.1. Taxonomy (NCBI): domain Eukaryota; kingdom Metazoa; phylum Chordata; class Aves; order Passeriformes; family Pipridae; genus Lepidothrix; species Lepidothrix coronata. Next base: position 2,296,689 of record NW_016690205.1, read on the forward strand.
AACCCCCCCACACCCAACAAAACCACCACTTTTATGGCCATAAGCCAGGTCTTACACTAATAATGAGATTTGTATTAAAACCAGCAGTCTGGTCCCTAGATTCCTAGTTTCTAGGGTCCTGTGATGTATAGTTTGGCCACAAGCTATGCTACATTTGGGTTGCAATATTGTCTTATTTCACAGGACGAAGACTGAATGCACCTTCTCTGCCTTGATCTGGGGGTTCCATTTTGCTACATGTTTATTCCAAGTCCCAACATAGAACAGAAATGGTAAAAAGTAGAGGCAAGGATTCAGCTCAGAGTATGGAGGGGGAAATTTGAAGTAGGATCTACTCAGGAGAGGCTTCCAGGAAGCATAAAGGAATGGTCAAGGTACGGGAACTTCCTCAGGACTCGGTTTGTTAATGTTATCACAGGTTGGTGAACATGAGGTATTAAAAACAAACAGATCCTTTAGCCACGTGAACAGATTCCAGGAAAAATCACCCAAACTGAGCCTCTGCACGTGGCAGATTTTCACCACACTGCTGCTCGTCCCATGTGGGCAACTCCAGGTTGACTTAGAAAATATCCACCTCTAGAACCTTAGTCATTCCAAATGTTTTATGGCTTTATGTGAGTAGGATGGTATTCCTCGTTTTAACTTCCTCCACAGCAAGAATCAGACTTTTGGACATGGAAAAAAAGCAAGATTTAGCCTTTAGAAGCTTAAAGGAAAGCAAATTTAGGGAAAAGCCACTGAGAATGGGGCGGAGAGAGACAGTGGTGGTGATTGCTGCACCTAAACCTCAGCAGCTTATCCTTTCTCTTCTCAGGTATCCTTGCATGTATTCCCACAGTAGTCCCCATCCCCATGCTCAGTTTTTCCAGGAATGATGAGAAGGAAAGACAATTACAACTACTAACCTCCTTTGTGAAAGAATTTTAAGAATTCAGGTAGATGTTCATCAGAAACAAGCCAGTAAATTTAGTTTGTCTTAGCCATTGGGAAGAGGGAAGGAGAAAGGTCCCAAACACTAGTGAGGTCTCAACAGTTCTTGAAATATAAAGAGAGAAAAAATAAAAAAGGAAAAAAAAAGAAAAAGAAAATAAAAGGACCTGAAGGACACAGGTTTCAAAAATAGCTCACATATTTTTCTATTTGCCTATAGTAAGTACAAACCACAGGAGCAAGTTGAAACCCTGCTTTTTTCTTTGCCCAGTTATTCAAGTGAGGCAAAAATTTTCTCTCTCCAAGGTGAATAAACTTCAGCCATAAGTAAAGTCCTGCTTAAATATTGACACAGACCAGTATATTCTCCACTACCCGCTGTTTTGTTAGCAATTAAAGTATTAGATAACCAGGCACATGTACACAGCTGGATGAAGAAACCTCAAATTTCTGAACAGCGTCCCAGTTTCAAGAGTCGGCGTGGAGTCAAAATGACCTTTATCTTGCCAGTGTTAACAAATTTAGATTAAGTACACAGATACCAAATTCCTTGCATGATTTATCGACTATGTAATGCTAATTTTTGTGCCCATGCCATTTGTACAGGCTCATTTTACTAGGAACTGTACGGAGCAACGTGCCAGGCATATGGCAATATTGAAGATGAATGGGGTCGTTGGTTTTTTTCTTAGATTATTTCGCCCTCCCCCCACATAAAATAACCTGTGAACACCCTGATAATTGTAAAAGCACACAGTTCACCTTGCAGATCAGATTGGCAGAGGACTCACCAAGATGTTGCAGAGGAGACAGGCTGAGGTCTGGAGCGAGTGAACTGCTGTGAGTGGAGTCCCCGTGGGAAGAAGGAACTGCTTGGATGCTGCCTAAGGGCTGAGACCTGGGTCCATTGGTATTTTTGGGAGAGAGAAAGACAGATGGGAACAGTAAGTTTCATTCTGTAAGTCAGAAAGGAGTGGAAAGGCTAACATTGAAAACACATATCTGTCCTGTTTTATTTAAAGCTATGCTAGGCACAGAGTAATTGGCATCGAGATGTAGGTAAAAGTGAAACTCAGAATATTGCTCTCATTTTCCTATGTTTAAAGCTCTTGTTAGAAGCCCTGCCATAACATGAAATTTAAAACCAAATGTATCTATTTCTAGATGTCCACCAGTAGAACTTCAATTACATTTGTATTTGTCTATGCACATTTACATCTTCCTGTTCAGTGTTCTGAAGAAATTACATTTTCATTTGTAGGTTTAGTATGGCAATGAGGATGGAACAATATCAGTCTTCCTCCAAAAATAAAATGATTTTTAAAGGTTTCTACTTTCACACCCTCCACACACGCCTTACCAGCCCAACATCCCTGTTCACTGCCCACCACGTGCACTGGGGCAGCATTTTGCCATGGTCTGCTAGAAACTGGATTAGTGAAGTCATAAAAGTTATAAAACATGAAGCAAAAATGTGGGTGCAATCACCATCCAGACCCATGCCTGTAGAATGGGATTCTCAAAGAGCCCTTGCAGTAATTAGGGGACTGCACACCACTCACTGCAAAGGGAAGGCTGCCAGCTGATCTGATGCCTCACTACATAAAAAACCTCCTTGTATTCCAGAATAATTCATCTGACCCTCTCAGCCTTAAAGTCTTTGAGACAACACCAGTGTATAAAACCCTACTGAAGCCCTATTTCATGGCATATTACTCTTAAAGAGCAGTAGCAGCACTGTAGTTAAAAGTGGCATATTTAACCATACTCAGAGTGATAAGGAGGGGTAGTAGTAAATAACACTCATATCATGATAAAAATAAGTTTTTTAACTAAAGTGCTTTTAGTAACTGTCTTTTGTAGGCTGGAACGTGCTGCAGCTCTGACTCTCATTTCTATGAAAACTCAGAATAATTATTTTCAAAATTAACCAAACACAGGTTTGTATAAAGAGAAATCATTGAAGTATACAATTCCCTGAGTACAGCTGTGAGGTCAGGAGGTCAGACACATGCTGTGTGCCAACAGCAAGAGGTTAGAGCAGATTTTTAAATCCATTATGCTCAAGAGTAGGTTCAAAATCGTGAAAAAAGGTCTGCTTCTTACTTGATATCCTCACAGTACATAAAAATCCTGAACTCTAAATATAGATTTGTATTAGAAGATAGCCTCTTTTTTTTATGACAAAATTATTGTGTAATCAAATGCCATGACCAGATACCACGAGAATAACTTAATGATGTAGGAACACAGAGCTGGCATAAAACAAAGTACAGCTCACAACCTCAAGGCTGTGTAAATTGATGCAACTTCCTTGGTTATCCATTTATATTCTTTTATTCATTTACTTTGGTAATTCAGAAACTCAATTTAAGATTTAATGTGATCTCAGGAAAGAATCCATAACCCTCAAACATCTGCAGTGATGGTCAACTGATCAATACAATGATGGCATTCACATGAATTTCAGCAGAGCACAATTGAGGGCTTGTGCTTAGTGCTGGGATATGTGTGATAAAATACTTTGGTTGAAATCACTCTCTTCTGAAATGTAGCAATTCAGGATTTTAGCTACTCCAGAAGGATAAAGGAAAACAGATTTACCAGACTGCAACTGGGAATCTCAGCTTCTGGCCTTAGGACAGTCAGCTATTCTAGATATTCACATTTATCTGTTGGTTTAGGAGCTTATTTAGGAGTTGAACGAACCCCTCGATTGTTCAAAAGAATGTTTGAGACAGTAAAGTGCTTGACAGGTTTAACTTTTCCTTGAATGCAGAGACTCCATGAATAGATTACAGCCTGTTTGGATGCTCTCCATAGTGAAACCACAACGGGATTTTTTTTCTTGTATTTCATTATTGCCCTTCTTTCATCAGTTGTTCACAGTGCTGCTAAATACTCTGTGCTAAAGCCATTTTATCTGGCACTGCCTCCCCAGTTATATTTTCCAGCCACTGCTACCAGGTTGCTGTGCCCCATTCCCTTAGAGCAATACCCACATTCACCATGGATGTGAGACAACCTGGGGACAAACCCTCAACACAGCTTGCACACAAGCACACAAACATCATCTACAATAACAGACTCTCATCAGTGACAGCAAACAACCTGCTGTAGAGCCCCAGGTGCCCTTTTCCACTCCCATCCCATCACCTGACACCTCCCTCTCCTTTGGTATCACATACTGATTTCAGTATTGGTGTGACCACTCCCGGGATGAAATCCAACCTTCAGCAAAAAGCACAAATAAATACATTTCCTATGACTTCCCAAATTAAGCTTCTGCTATGCTTATGAGGTAGCACTATTCCCTTCCTCATTATCACTGCTGTGATCAGACAGAAGTGCTGCACTCACTTTTTTCTCCCTTCTTTTTGGAGAGTTGGGTAAGTATCTGTGATACAAAAATGACAAATACAAAACTTAACTTCTGCTGAAGCAAACTATTCCTAAGATTGCTTTTATATGTGGTCAGGGTTGACAAGACTGCAACACTCTCAGTGTATGAGATCCAGAAAAGTGAAAACAAAGCCAAAGCAAATTCAGTTCAAAAAAAGCCAAGCAAATATTCACAGAATATTTTGGCAAATATTCACCAGGTCCAGTCTGTGTCACATTTTTAACCTGTGTCCCTTTCATGTTGCCAAACCAGTGAGACACTCCTGCTGTTGTCCAGAAAGGACAACATCTTTGTAATACACAAAAAACCCCTCCAGAATTACTTGCCAACTGCTCTAAGTGATTTGTTTGTATTTGTTATGCACGTTCTCCTCCTTGGGACAACTTTGGCTTGAGCAGTGTTTGCATCAGCAGGGAGGTGGACCCAGAAGGGTAACCCAGATCTGTGCTACATCCTGCTAAAGCTGACAGTGCTCCTGTCCCCAGGGACATTCCTGTTCCACAGCCCTGCACCAGGGTCCTGCTCCACATGGGGCAGCAGAGCTGGAAGGAAGAGGGAACCTCTTCATGGAGGGGTTTCAGAAACTGCCCATTAAAATGAACCAGTTGGATATCTCTCCAGTCACATTCCCCAGGTTTCATTCCCACAAAAGTTCTTAGGAAAGAGTGAACACTGCAGCTCTGGCTGCACTAACAAGTGTCAGCCTTATCTGCAGGCATAGTGTCCATGCACCTCATCAAACTCGAGGGAGGAATTAAAAATCCAGCAAAAATCAGTTTTGTCTTAGATACCTGAAGCACAAAACAAGTGGCCTATAGCCACTGAAATAATACTGCTGGGAAAGAATAAGAAAAACAGCATGTTTTATCCTCCAATAAATAACTTGCAGTATGATCAGGAGTGACTTAAGAGTTAACAGGAGATAATCATTCCCCTTCTGCATTAAAACATGCCTGCTCCCTCTCCACATCATCATAGTTCTGAATAGTTTAGGATAAATAGATTGTTCAGCAGGAGATAAAATAAGGACAACACCTTCAAGTTATATGTCTGGTTTATAACCTTAACCATTTGCTTTTGCAACTACACTCTGTTATTAATGTTCCCTGATCTCAGTTTGCATGCCATGTTATATTAAAAAAAAAAAAGACAGCTCAAGAAAACCACATACCAAAAAGCCTGTCAATATTGTGACAATTGCAGTCGTGGCTAAATCACTTTGGATGCCTCTTTAAACTCCCAAAAGTCCTTGCTGGAGTTTCTTTATCGCTGCTGGCAGAGAGCAGGATGCTTCATCCCCTGGATGCTTTTAGACTTCCGAATTTGCTGACATTCTCATTGCATTATGTGCCAAGTTCGTATTACTATACCTGTAATTTAAAAAAAAAAAAAAAGGTTTTAGGCATCCAGATACCCTGCTGATCAGATGTGCAATTTGAAAGTAAACATCCGATGAGAAGAGTTTATCTAAAGGCAGCTCCAGCAAGTTTGCATTAATTTAGGGGTATTTTGCATGTACCTCTTAGAGGTCAAAATTACATTTTTATACATTCATTTTCCACTTTATGTAAAGCAGAATATCCTACAATTGAAGAGCCAAACTTTTCAGATAGAAACAAGAAGCTGCTATGCTGTGTGTAGAGATTACTTCTACCCCAAGAAGGCAATTTCTCCAGGCAACTAATTGCAGCCTTATCAATTAGCTCTTGTGATGGAAGGAATTTTATCTAGTGGATATTGGAGAGAGATCTGGTCTGAAAACTTACAGCATTTTGCCAGTGAACTCATGGTAGGGACACTACTGTGCATATCCAAGATCTCAAATTATCTGAATCTCAGCTTCTCCAATCAAGTGTAAATAAAACATGACAAAAATTGTCTAGCAAGTTCACGAGCCACAGAATGGTTTGGGATGGAAGGGACCTTAAACATCACCACCTGCCATGGGCAGGGACACCTTCCACTAGCCCAGGTTGCTCCAAGCCCCGTCCAACCTGGCCTTGGACACTTCCAGGGATGGGGCAGCCACAGCTTCTCTGGGCAACCTGTGCCAGGGAATGCTTGTGTTTCTCTAATCAGATCTCTGTTTTAGGACAAGTTAAGAGCCCAACACATTTGAAGGAGTAAGCCCTCATTTAATGAGCAAGTCATCCAAAATCTTTCTTTACAGTGCATTTTTCAGTAAGTCTCATTAGAGGAGCCGAGAAGAAATTAATTTCTCTACTAGACGAAGTCATTATTCAGATACGGCAGTAATGGCAAGGATGTTTTGGTGATACATGGAGCTCATAGGAACCCTTCATAAAGCATGGAATAAAAAGGGAAACAGGACATTTTTGTGCTCTATCTGCATAGCTAAGTGACAGATGTACCAGCAGCAAACTATATTGGTCAGAGAAGGCTGAGCTCAGGTGGGTCCTTTTCATTGCCTGCCAAAATAGAGCCGCCTTGAAACGCTCCTGTAGGAAATGGAAGAATTAGAAGTGTCTCTCTGAATCCTGCTGTTCCAGCTGCTTCTCAGACTTTTGACTTCAAACTACAATCCAGCTGCGGGTATTTTCATTCCAATTAAGTTTTGAGTGTTTTTTAAACAAAATATTTTCATAGAGTGACTATTAAGTGATTTCATCATGATCTGATTTCAAACAACAAATGCTTACTGAACTGCAGAGACAGAGTCTGAGAGATGAAGAAACGTGTGTTTGGAGATTATAAAAATGCTAAAAGGATTTAACTTGGCAAGCAGAAGCCTTAGAGCTCAATTTGACTCAAGGGATGCCAAAGTATTGAGGGCTGTGGTAAACAGTAACCCAGACCTCCTCCAGAAGCTGTCCATTAATAAGGGACCTGAGGGACACATTAGAAAATTAACAATTGGAAAATTTAAAACAAATCCAAAATCCAGCTGAGTGTGTGCAGTGTCCAGGTTATATGGTCAATGCAGTAGCTGTCTTTAGAGGATCACACTGCAGAGACACTGGAAGCGGGGATTTTGTTCTAAAATAAAAGTGAGATGCATTTTTTTAGGAGGTAAAGTGGCAGCCAGTAAGACCAGCATGAAAGCTGCTTGCTACTGCAGCCAGAGGTGCTGATGTGTGGGTCAGGAGCTTTAACAAGGATGGAGTTCCCTTTTGGGGAAAAAAATTAAATGTGGAAGAACACACCTTCCCTCCATCAGCTGCTTCTTCCCCTTGTGTTGCTGCTGCTGCAGCCAGAGAAGCTGTGGGTGGAGGGTACTGCAGCAGGAAAGAGAGAAGGGGCTCACAGAGAGAAGATGAATCTTACAAAGAAATGTTCCTCTCAAGGACATGGATTTGGAGTTGCCTTTCTCCAAAGTCTCTCAGCAGCCCTTCTGGAGACAGCAAACTGCCCCAGGTACTGCATTGGGTGGTCCAGGTACTGCAGCTGCTGGATTGGGTGGTCCAAGAATCTGGACCAGAATTGCAACCAGCAAACCTCCTATCGCGATATGAACACTTATCATACCACAAAATTAGCACAAGATTTCAGAGAATCCAACGTTTCTCTATTAATTACAGGGAAAAGACCACAATCTAGATGTCCATGGCCTTTCCATCATCAGAAGAATGTCGCTGGCTCCCTTTTTCAGAGTGGTGTGCTGAAGTCAAGCATCTCACCCTCCAAATACTCCTCGCCTTTCAAAGAACAGCATAAAGTGGGGATTTAGAGATGGAGACAACTTCCTCACCACATTGCTCTGGCACCATAAGAAACTTAATCATGTGGCTGCTGGCAAAAGGCCTACTTTTAATGGCATCAAATACACACGGACTTTGTTGAGACAGATCCTTGTTACTTTTTTATGGTGGGTTTTGAGCGCTGGCTCAAAACAGAAGTATTTTAGGTAATGATGGGCTTGCAAGGAAAAACAAATATGCAAAAATGGATACTGGCCTTCATTGACTATCACACACAGGATTAGGTGCCAGAAACCCTAAAAGGTTTATTAAGTGACCTAACACATAGAAAAAGGAAAAAGACAAAGGCTTATTTTCTCTTTTAACTTTGCTTATTGCTATGGAAGTCGAATCCCTTTTTTTTTCATTGCCAGAATTTTTTCGTTGTCAAGATTTTTTTCATTGGGTTAAAAAGCTCTGGGGACATTGTGTGTATAGGAGTATATTCTTTATTTCTTTATAAGAATTAACCCAATATTTGGAGTGCATATGAGCACAGGAACTAATATCTGAGTGTCTTTCTCTTTTCCTATGATATGAAGAGCACACAGTAATTTACACATGCTTGTAGTTGTAACAGATATAACAACAATATTGACATTTGTTAATGTAAGCCCAAGGAATACCAAGCATTTCTCCTCGAAGGATATTCAGTGGATGGAAGAATAAAAATTCATTTTTTTTTTTCCATTTCATATATATTGCAGCTGCTTTGAGGAAAAAGGATCACACACAGTGGCAAATAAATAAATAAATAAATGAAATTAAGCTGCTTCTACCTGATGGTAGTCAACTTCCTGGAAGTCAGTTGGTGGATTATGTCTTTACAGAGAAACACTGTGGAAATCAAGTCCTCCAGAGCTGTTTAAGAAAGTGTTTACAGATCCAGCAGGGAACTTTGTCATGTTTGTATCATATCTCTGCTGTTAATTAATGAAGTGGGAACGTTTTCCCTGAAAAGGAACATACCATTCATGACTGCTGTGCTGCTCAGAGTAAAAGCAGACATTGAGCCTGCAGAAACCAGGCAAATTTAGTGACTTACCACTTTGTCATCCGATGCTCCTTTTACCCCCACTTCTACCCCAGGACCTAAAGTAAACCCCTAGATGCTTGTCTTCCCCTTGGCTCTTTATTTCTTAAAAAAAAAATCCCTTTAAACCTTTGTGGGTGTAATTTTAGAGACTGAAAATACCTTGGAAAAACCTGGAAAAACAGCCATCTTTTCTTTGTTTTCACTCCGGGCTTCCCGAAGCCCCGACTCTGACGACGTTTGAAAAGGATTTCACGAGCAGTATCTGGAAACTTCAGCTGAACTGATGGATTGTGTTTAATTGCCTTTTGGTTTCATCAATGCAGAGCCATAAATCAACTGCTTGTCAAACAGAGGGAGTTGATTAATGGAGCAATGGCTGACTAGTCGAGTTGCAAAGAAATCTCCACCAAATATGAGTCTTTGAGGATGTATGTTTTTTAACTACTGATCTGGGGTGTACCAAAATCAGGGCAGGAGGTGGTGGAGGCTCCAGCAAGACAGACAACGAATGTGGCTCTACAAAAGCAAAGCTCTGCTGCCTCTTCCCTCCTCATCTGCCTGCAATGAGTGAAAAAAAAAAGCCTGAGGAAAACCACAGCAGATTTTTCCCCCTTGTTTATTGCAACACCGAGGAAAAAGGGAGCTCAGCACACGTACTGTGTAACTGTGAATTCAACACTTACATGCACAGAAAAACAGAGATTACAAGATATGAGTCTGGATCCAAGTGACATCCTTCATATTTAGGGCACTCACTATCACAAGAGACACCAGGCATGAAATTCTGGAGGGATTTTAAGGCTGGTTGGAAGCATCCTGAATGTAGCTGTTGTTTCCCAGCTATTAAGCCAGATGAGGATCCAGAGCATTTGTGAACAATGGAGCAAAAAGTCAAATGAGGAGCAAGCAAATGCTGCCAAATAATAAAGGGGAAAAAAAAAACAACACTACTTTTAACTCACAATAAAAACATTTTTTCCTTCACCATTTTTATCTGGTTAGTAACATTTTTAGTGACTCTTCCAGAACCCTGTCATGATTATGTCTATTATGTGATTACTGAACATTTATATGGCATTACCTTCATGACTGAGCAACCTGTAAGGCTGGACCTACAAAAAACCTTGTACAAATCTAGTCTGCATACATAACCAGAAATAAATATACTATTTTGACTGAAAAATAGTATTCAAGGGCTACTTACCTTTAAAGAACAAATCAACAGATTCTTCATTGACCAGCTGATAAGTAAGCATTACATCTCCTCTGACATGAAGGAAGACTTGGATTACATCAGCTGAAGAAGCCCACCATTTGTTATAGCAGCTGTCAGGGAAAAAAGCCTTGGAAATTTTAAAGGAGAGGGAAAATATGAACTTGAAAAACTATATAGGCAAATTTTTATGACTTACAATTCCCAGCAGAAACGCAAAATGATTGGGTTTTTTCTCAAATCTGTAACCTGAAAAATGCAAACAGTTTAAAAAAAAAAAAAATCTTACCGAAAGGTAAATGAAATCTCTACTCTAGAAAACTAGTAAGAAGGGGTATTCATGACAGAAAATGCTTCGGGAGGTTTGGATGTGCCAGGCAAGTTGCCTGCCAGCAGTTCTGCTCAAAACCATCAGCAGCTGCACAGGAGAGAAGCACACAGGCACTCGGGGCAGCGGGTCCTGGGGCTGATGGGGAGAAAATGAACAGTCTCATAAGGAAACACCTCGAATTAAGATCCCGTGCCAGCTCTGCAAGTTCTCTCCCCTCCTTTCTCACTGGTTGCAGACCGTGGCTGAAGGCCTCTGTGTGCATCTTCTGTCAGCAGGAAGGTCGCACCAAAAGGTTCCTCGTCTTCAAACTAATTTAGTACCAGCAGAAACTGCACATTGAGGGCTCTGTGCTATCCACTCCAAAACCAGCTGGTTGAGCAAAAGAACAAGGGTCTCCTTCTGCCACGGTGCTTCACTGCTCTCCTCGTGAGACCTCATCACAGCCCAGCATTTCCTCAGGAGCTTTTGTGCTGGCAAACTGTTCTCAAGAGCTCCTGGTACTTAGGATTTGGCACATACCACTTGAAATTCAGGCACCATGCAAGAAGATGCAGCTCCATTTACTCCAGTGCTGTCACAGTCCCTCTGTCCAGCCCTGGGTGTGGCTGCTCTTCTGAACACCCAAAGCATCATTGCCACTTACTGAATTTAGCCATACAGCAGCGTTCAGCTGGCAATTTGTGCACCTCTGTGCCAACAAACTTTTGGAAAAGAAAGCCCTGCCTGCTGCTGAACAGCCCTAAAAAAAAATTATAGTTGTGCCAGGGAAACATGTCTAGACAGAATGTTGTACCTCGGCTACCTTCTCTCAGATGTCTTTAAAACAGTCCTTGGCAGTATTGACTTTTTTTTCCATAAATTGTATTTCACATAGGTTTCAGTGTAATGGGCCATAGATTTCCCCAGACAGAAGTGACATCAGGGCTCTCATCTGATGTCCTATCTCTACCTTCTCCTTATTGCCTCAGACAATTCAAACGCCACAGCAGAAGAGTTGCTCCTCTGCCACAAAGAAATACCAGTCCTCCCTGGAAATCCTTTGAGGCTTTGGAAAAGCTTTCCCAGTAATTCATTAGCACACAGTGCTGGGCAGTGGGAATGGTACCAGGCTCCTTACAAACCATCCCAAGATATCCTGGCCCCTGGCCTCACTCACAGCCTCTGGTGGGAAGGGACAACAGCGGGTGCATCAGGAAAAAGCCTGTCAAAATATTAGCAGGCAGTCTGAGCAATATAAACATCTTTGATACTTAAAAGTGTATTCTTCAGGGAAACCTCATCTTCAGCCTGAACTGGAAATAAAACATTTTAAAAGTGCAGTTATTTGCAGTACCTGGATGTCACTTTGGGTTAGTCTAACCATTCTGTTTTGATAAAATCGAAATACTCCATTCTTACTTTGACTTTATATGCTGTTGTCTACTATTAAATAGCTGCAACATAAAATGACTTCATTTCCTTCTGACAAGATGACTATGACAGGATCATGTCATTCTGATAAAGTCAAAACACTTCATCTTCTGCAGGACACTCATGCTTTAGAAAGCTTTTGACAAAACAGTGTTTTCCATTGCATAGGAATCCAATCACAAAATTTTTGGCCAGTTGTGATAATCAAAGCAAGCCAGAACCTGACTTTTAACATCCTTAATAGAGGGGGACATCTCCCTCGTTAAGTGCATCACTAAATTGAATTTACTGAACAATACATCCCAACCTCAACACGTGCCAGCGCAGCTTTCCAGAACTCTGCTGCAGGTCTGGGTTACCTTTGGCCAGTAACACAGATTTGCAAAACCACAGAGAATCTGGAACCATCACAGAATCATCTGGAAGGGACCCCGGAGACCGTCTGGGCCAACCTTGTGTTGGTTATCCAGACGAGGTTATCCACAGCCCTGTCAAGCCAAGTCTGGAATATTTTCATCCAGGCTTCTCTAGGCAGCTTATCCCAGCATCTGAGTGGTCCCAAAGTGAAGAAATTGCTTCTAAAATTCACATAGAAATACCCTGAAGCAACTGGTGCCTCTTCCCTTGTTCTCTCTCTGCATTCCTGTGAAGAGAATGACCATGTCCAGCTTCTCTCTCCTTTAGGAGTCTTACAGGAAATCTGGTTAAAAGGCAAACCTGGTAAAAGGGGACAAAAAAGAAGACTTGCTCCACAAAGTCTAGTGCATTTAAGCTGCTCGGAACATTCAGGACTCCCAGTGACAAAAGCTCAGAAGTACAAAGACACACAGGCCTTTCCAAGCACAAATTATTGGAAGTAACTTATGCCTCATGACAACAAATTTATAGCATTTATTGTGGAAAAATCAATGAAATTTTTCCAATTATTAGATCAAATTATGCAGCTACAGAACTTCCTGATTACAGAATGGACAGATGACCTTTCAAAAACAATCGTTGGTAGGTTGGCTTTTTTTCCCCCCTTCTATGGCTTTTTTTTTTTCTATGAATAGCAAGCTTTTTACCTCTTTTTTTTCCCCCTCAAGTATGTAAGGCTGCTTAAAAAAAAAAATGCAAATGAAATTAAAACACATTAAAGTCTCTTGGAGGTTTGCTAAGGGATTTGTCTTCTAACAGTTCTTTACCTTTCCTGAACAGGCATTGATTTGAGCAGCCACTTCCTGGACTACAGAAAATCTCCAAAACTTATTATTGGGGATCTGAAGGATGTGAACTTTCCCATCATAGACTTGGAGGACAAGAGGAAACATGAAAACCAGCTGCCTGATGGATTTTTCTCAGTGTTGAGCCACAGGAGAGGATGTTTGCTCCAACCGGCACTGGAGCTTTTAGGGAATAATTATTAAAGAGCATTTTACTCTAACACCTTGATCAAGGCAACTCTTAACTTTCTCTTGGTTTAATTAATTACTTAGAGATCACTGAAACTTTCACTAAAATGATGGTCTCTAAATCTCAGGGTTTTGTAGTGCTCTTTTCTCAAGGGCTAGACATGAGAATTACTGGATTGAGCACACAGCTTGGCTCATGTTACTTCCAGAAATAGAAGAGTAAACTTATTTTTCTTTAGACAGATTCGAAACTCAAGACACGGCTCAACTCTTACTTTTGCAAAAGCATAATGAAGCAGATATTGAATGGTATTAAATCATCAGAAAGACAGAACTGATGCTATATTCTTACCTGATGGATAGAGCCCATACTACTTGCTATATGATAGTAAAACAGTGGGAAAAAACCAACAAAACAGGCAATAAGAACTTGTTTATGGATTTGAGCCATAACAAACACTATTTCCACATTCGTATTTTCTCAAATATTATGCAGAGTTGATCCAAGTCAATATTTTAAGAGGGGATAAGAAACAATTAGGTGCTGCAGGAAACTGATTATCCACAGAACATAACCCTCATTGTCCATATCAATATAAATCCATTTCCTGAAAAAATGCTACTCTTCATTATCGCTCCTGTTATTAAAGGCAATTTCATTTTTAGATGAGATAGCAATCCAAATTCCCAACCCTTTCTTCTCATGAAACTTCCAAAGGTAGGCACAGATAAGGAATATTTCCCCTTTGAGCAAATTTCAATGGCAGATTTGATTTTCTGCTTCCTTCTTTCTCTTGCAACTCCACACACAGAGGATATTCTGCTTCTACCCCAAAAACTGAGACCTCTGTGCCCTGCTCTAGAGCCAGGGTTTTCAGAGAAGGAAATTGGTCACCACTCAATGGACAAGAAAGTCTCCACATAGCAGGAAAGAATAAAAACAATCCAAGGATTACGCTATAAAATTAGGGAGATGGTGTAACACACCTCAGCCAACATCTGTGAAACTGTGAGCTATCACCAAGGTGCAAATCTAACTCTTTGAGAGCTAAAAAACGAACAAAGGAAAAGCAAACAAACTGTTTAAAACAAAATCAGGGTAACCAAATAAATGAAAATTATTTAGCAGCACCTCTCACCCTGTTTTTCTGTGTGCTTACATACTGTTATTTTAAAAAGACACCAAAGTAGGAAAGATGCATTTAAATCCATTTCAGTACAAGCAGAGCAAGATTCAAGATCTTCTGAGAGCCTCTAAAAGAACTCTATAAAACCAGACGTGTGTCATTACAAATATTGTGCTTTCTGTCCAACAGTAGCTAATTACTAGATGTCGTGGGGAAAGGGAATATGTTTTTTAGTGAAGTCAGCGGGAATTTTGCAATTAGATAATTCTTAGTAGAAAAATCTAGTTTTTAACATGAACTTTTTGAGAAAGTTTCTTGGGATTGGCATGGGATTTTTAGTCAAAGTAGAAAGAGACAAAAAACCCTGAAAGAACAGTTCAGTGTCTGAAGAACTTTTACAGCATGTGGTGGAAGACCACATCCAAAACCTCTTTTCTGGCTAACCTGCAGCAATATGCCCGAAAGTCCCCATTTCTGTCTCAAGCACTAGCTATTTTGGTGTGTCTTCCTTCTGTTTTCAAGTAAAAAACCAAATAATAATAATAATAAAAAAACTTTTATACTCTTTCCATGTTGTCTCTTTCCATCTGTTACATTTTTTTTTACTTCTCCCACGCAAATGGTCCTTCAGCCTTTCCAGTATGAATCAGAAATCTCACTAATTAAAGGACATAGCCTGACTAAAGAAAAAGAGAACGTACTTTATGTCTACGTTATGAGCACTTCAAACCATTTTCCTCCAAAGACTGTACATATGTTTACTCAAAGAACCCATGCTATTCATGAGTGGGCCTTTTACAAGACAGAGGCAAAAGCACTATTCCTGAAAGGACTGCTTTGTAATATAGGATCTATGATAAGGTCAAAAGGAAGCATTTCTGGACGTGTTCCATCACTTGATGTTCAGGAAACCATTTTGTATGACACAAAGGATTAGGAAAAATAAGCTGCATGACATTTATTTTGTAATTTTAACATTAAGATCTGTAGAAACATTTTATTGTCAGTACAAAAGTTAACAGATTTTAATACTTATTTTACCCAATTTAAAAAAAAAAAATATTTAAAAAAAAAATAAAACAAAACAAACACACCACCACATAAAACAGTGTAATTTGCATTCATATTCCATGGCCACATCAGTGTGAGTGTTCTGAAAGTAAAAACACGAGACTTCCGTAAAAAGATACAAACAACAGTGATATTTTAGCAGAGGCCAGTGCTATACCTACTGTTATGGAATGGATCAGAAGGAAATACTGGAGTCAGCATGAATTAATCCCTTAAAAAGACGCTGATATTCCTATGGCAAATTGTCATTATAAACAACTTCTCTCTCTTTTTAACTTAAGTTACAATAGAGGGATAGTCTAAAAGGCAAAAGATCCAGGCCAAAAGATCTGGAACCTATTATCCAACTCAGGGAAGAGAATTGTAGTTAATTTGATGCATGTGCAACTCAGGGTAGAGGCTCAGTCCCTTTTAGAGCAGCATGTTCTGCTATGGTTATAGACAAATTCATGTCTTTCCTTTCTTTAAGAACCCTTTCTAAAATTTTCTTTTTTTTTTTTTTTTTTTGGTGTGGAATGACTCTGCTTTTTGGCCATGGGAAACCTTGATGAAGAGTTAAATTGCTAAAGTGACAGGTATTGAGAATAAAAGACTTTCTTGTTAAAGGATTTGGTTTTGATAAGAATAATCATCTGACACTGCAGTATTTAAACACAAATAAATCAAAAGTTTAATTCCCCAAAATTAGTTATATACTGTAAATATTTCTTCTTTTTAAGATCTGAAAACTAGTAAAGTCTGAGCATTATATCTACTAGTTCTCTGTGCTGCCTGCATAGAAATGCCATTTAAATTACAAAAACACAACAACCCTATAAACGATTAACTGTTTTGTACATTACCAATTAGTTAATAAATTAATGATATACCATTTTCCCTGAAAGCAAAGTATTTTCCACCCTTGGATGGTGAAAATTAAGAAATTCTGTGTAAGAACAGCATTTAGCAAATAGCTGTTAAAAAAAGAGACTAATTTGCTAGGTGGATTGGGACATCCATTTTTTAAATCAATACAAAAAATAATTCATTGTAAATATATATAATATATATTTATACATATTTTGAATATATTTACATACATCCAGCACCTATATACTGCATTTTGTGCTCTGTAAGTGTGTGCCAACATATATTTTCTCCAAATATTACAAAATAAACAAGAAAGGCAGACCCCCCGAGTTTGCCTCAAGTCCAACTGGGTCCATTGTACAAACAAAAGTCTGCTGCAGCTTTTCAGGAAGCCAGAAAATTCATGGGGATGGGTATCTGGACACAGCCCACAAACATTCTTTGTTGGGGACGTTTAAAAGTTGCAAAGGATGAGATTCTTTACGCAGGTTCTGACTGCTTTCCTCCAAGCTGGGTTTTGTTGGGTTTGGTTTTTTTTTCCCCCCATATTTCATATGTACAAGCAGAAACATTTCGGATCCTGGAGAAAAGCTTTGGTGTGGTACATGGTAGGTAGCTTGATGTTTCTTTATTCCTCTGCATGACTTCTTTTCATGTTTTAACGCTTCCATTCATGTGCTGGTACTTGGGAAGGCAAGGTTCATAAGGCATCGGATCGGGAGAGAACACCGAGTCATCGCCCGAGGAACACGAGCTCCTCGTGTCGGGGTAGCTGGGTGAATACTGCTCCAGAGGCCCACTGAGGTCCAGATACTCCTGTAACAGAACAAATAAAGTGCTTTTTTTTAGACAGCGAGCAAAGCTGACAGTAACACGTCACCCCTGCTCAGATTTGGGTTGACCATCCAGTGTGATGCCTTAAGCCCCTAATGTTTTTTTATTTTTCTAATATTTGTAAGACTTGTAACTTTTATAAGTAGTGGAAGTAGACTCTAAAAGCAGCCTCCCTTACATCCCTTTCTCTGTAGCACCCTTGTCTGCACATTCCTTAACCCTCTTACCCCATTCTATGCTCCCTATATCAATCCTACTCCCGAATCCAATAGAAATGTTTAGTCTTTTGTCAAGGCAAAGTCTAGATTGTTGGCAGAACAGCATATCAGGGCCTAAACCACAGAACACGGTCAAAAACTGGGTGACTATGTACCCTTTGTGCTCTGATGAGGAGGAAGATGGGATGAACAGGGGGTCCCAAAAAGCCCCCAGATGCATTTTCAGGGGGTGGACCTGGGGTGGCCCAGAGTAAAGGCCACAGGGTGGACACATCTGGGATTGGATGGATGGTATTAAAAAATGTAACATCTCAGGCACGGCCAGCGCGTGTCTTGTAACATCTTAGCCTTGGCAAATAGACCCTTTCTTCTCTCACCCCTAATTAACTGCTCTGGGTTTTTTTTTTCAGCACCTAAATTCCACGGCAACACGTGGGTAAAAGGAAGTAGCTTAAAAACTACACTCGTTTCTGCAAATCAGCTGCATTCAAAGCTGCCTGTTGCACAAACATCTCATAGAACAAGGAGCTCGAGCAGAGAAAGAAAAACCAAACCAATAACACGGTATTTTCTGAAGTCCAACATCACCAGCATTAGCTGTGTCAGTGGGAATAAACATGGCAACCACATCAAAAGAGGACTTTTCACTCGCAATGATAAAAATGAAATTTCATCCTAAATAGAACCACTTTTTCTTTAGCACATGGTAGTGATTTGGAGAGGGAAAGACACTTCCAACTTTATATTCCTTCGGTCACTTAGAATATCTGTTTTATATTTCGTGATATTAAATTTGTGTTTAAACACGCAGTGGCATACGTGCAAAAAAAAAAAAAGAACAGAAAGAAAAACAAAATTAAACTCAAAAGATTTGGGTTTTTTACACTGCATATTTGTGTGTGTGTGTGTTGTGTGTCCCAGAGTAGCCATGACCAAAGCAGTCGTTAAAAAAGGAAATATCATCTGCTGAATCCAAGTTTTGGGTTAAGGCTCTTTCGCTAGAAACAACAGTTTTGGCAAGAGAATAAAGTTATTTTTCCCCTTGAAATGTTCCTTCTCTTTCAACTTCTAAAAGCAGCTGCATTCATTTAAATGCAATCTCTTCATTTGCTAAACCACAAGTTATGATCATAGTGACGAGACAAGTCTTCCACCTCAGTCAGTATTTTATGCTGCTGTGCTTAGGTTTGGGGTAATTTAGTTGTTTGGCCAACATACTTTTTTTTAAAGTCAGACATTCAATCATTACCATATTATAGTTAAAAAATGGTCACCATTTTGGAAGGAGGGTGTGGAATGCAAGTTTTAAAATGCTGAGAAATACAACAGGGAGCAAAAGAAGGGAGTTTGGATCTATTGATTGCTGCCTGTCCGGTTGCCAAGGCTTTTGAAAAATCCACAAGGGCAATTCTGACACGTATTCATGGATTAGAAAATCAGTCCTAAATGACCAGAAATAATCAGCCACTTTTTAGATAGACAGAATGGGAAAGTATCCCAGTATTTGAAGCAAGAGGGCTTTCTCAAGGGCTATCAAGATGTGGCTTGTCATATCAAAAGACTTGATGTAATTCAGTCATGAATTCAGTATTGAAGGGAGGATCCATATCCCCTCTCCCACATTCTTATCCAGTGTCAATGGCCAGAGTCACATCAAGGGGCATAAGAACTAACACCCAAGTTGGCTCCTGGTGTTGATATAACAACACAGCCAGAACACTGACTCTTGGTGACTTCTGCTCATGTGGCTCACGGAAACTTGGGAAATAGGGTCTTTTGGGGAAAAAAACTAACAAGAAAACCCATTAAAACTCAACAGGTGACTATTCAACACAGAAAAGAGCAAGACTTCACTGTTTAAGCAGAAATAATTACTTGCACAAACGTAGAAGATATTATTGGCTGCCCTAGGAATTCTTTAGGTTGTTGGGTAAACTAGGTTGACCCTATGTCAAGTGTGATTCTGGGGGGAAAGGCAAAGTGCCACTGTGGAGAGGATAATCAGAAGCACTGTCACACTGAAGCATGAAGGACCTCCACTTCTGGAAAACTGTGCAGATTGCACAAAATCAGAAATCTCAAAAGCTATGGAGGAAAATGCTGGAGTTCTCAGGAGACACTGAGATGACGACAGGAAAGTGAAATGCGCCACAAAGACAAGCAAAATAATTTACTTTCTGTGTCCAGAGTAAATAGGACAAAAGCAATGCCTGATGGTGAAAGATTAGAGGAACAAAGCAAGGGGCTGTCAAGGGGCGATGCCGAAACACAGCAGTGGAGATCTTTAAGGACAAGTTACATAAACATCTGTCAGGAATGACAAACCTATAGTGGATCCCGCCGTAGGCCCGTCAGATGGACTGGACGTGTTCCTAAGCTTTTTCCATCCGTTTTTCCTATGATTCTACTCTTAAGTAATTTACATAACCCCAAAGGCCTTTTCAGGTTACCTTTGAGATCATTCCAGGTCTATGAGCAGTACGGAATTGGGAAGGCGAGGCGGTTAAACACACACAAAAAAGAAAGCAAGCAGTATCCTTTCCCAGGCTCAGAATTGCAGCCCAGAACCTCTCTCTTGAATTTGCAAACACGTATCCAGTCCAAGCCACCCAGCAGTCCGCAGTGGCAGCCAGCCCATCCAACTGGTCTTGTGAAATCATATATAAATCAGGCAGGAAAAGAGGCAGCCAGCACTGGATGAGGTGAAAATGGTACCAGGACACAGAGCTGCGTCACCGACTCCGTAAGGGAGCACATATTCCTGCCCCATCTCTGAGCCATTCCTGAAGATGCCACTTTTTAGAGTAAGCCTTTAAACCAGAATCAAGATAAATTCATAGCTGCTGCTGAAGCCAAAGAATCTTTTTCAACCAGATCTACTGGACAAATGATGATTACAAAAAAATGGCATCTCTTGACTCGGGTTCTCCAGTCATCTAAATTGTATACAGGCTTTCCTAAAGCTCCTCCAGAATCCACTCTTTGTTTTTCTGATAATTCTAAAAAATTAGAATGTAATGTTGAGAGGCCATATCAAGTGATTCAAATTTTTCTCCTATCCTTCTCCCCTTATAAAGAAGCAATACAAAAAATCTGAAAATCTCATTTTGAAATGAGTCAAAATGAGTTGTTGCAACTTTCCTGTGCAAGTGCTTTGTTCTTTTTTTTTCCTCCCATTATACATATAATTTCTCAGAAGTAACAGGAGTTTGTAGAATATTTCTGGGACACCAAGTATTTTCTCTTAAAAGAAGTTTCCACCAAAAGAATCAACGTTTCCATCACTTGTGATTTTCCTCAAAGGTGCATGTGGTTTAGTGATAAGAGAACTGATTCCTGTGTGAATACCCTAATCAGTGTGTTCCTTGCTAAAACTAATAATATCTCAGACCTCTGAAAGAACGCTCTTCAAATAAAACCTTTTTGCATTCACATACCCCAACCTGAAGCAGTGCTAGGCAGGACCTTTGGATAATTGGATGGCTGTTTGCACGTCCCCCGTGGGTCCTCGTTCCCTCCACAGAGAGCTATTTCACTGAACCTAATTCACTCTCAGACACATCATCTGAAATCTGCCATTGACAATCTCTCCTCTTCTGACCTACATATCGTGGGTGGGGATCGAACCAAGCCGAAAAATGGAAAAACACCACGGACTCTCCGTCTCTCCTTCACGTGACATTGACATTGAAACACAAATATTGCCTCTCAACGCCTGCAGTCCCTCAAAACATCAGGAGATGCAATAAACAAAACCAGTTTAGTGGTGTGTTTCTTTTTAGTTACATAAATCAAGGCAGAATGGCAAGAGACTGAGGATTTCACAGGATACATAGTTTAGCTGTGTGTAACCTCGGAGGACACAACGACAAACAGAACAAGAAATGAACTTGAGCAAGATTCCATAATTAAATAAATTCCATCTGTCTCCTGAACCATTTGTCCTGATCAGCAGCTTATGGAGGGAAACAATTTACCTACCTCATTAGTTGTGAGGGTGAGAATCCGATCCAAGTCCTCTACCAACTGTTTAAAAGTCGGTCTCTGTGAAGGCACAGCATGCCAGCAATCTCTCATCATCATATAGCTGCAAGAAACACACATTTGCCTGGCTTAATTAAAATCACGCATCCTCCTCAAAACCTTTGCATACACAGCCCATGTTGTTCTTCACCAGCAAAGCAGGGAGCACACACAGCCCTACACACGGACCACTGAATTCCCAAACTCGTGCAACACTCCCTGCCCTCAAAAGGTGCTTTCTGCTTCTGTCTCTCCCCAGCTCAGTGCCTAAATTGCCTTGTTGTGGACTCAGTTCTGCAGCCTTTTGTGCCAGCAATTTCAAAGGTATTAAATTACACATGAATCGGTATTTTTTGCATGTTAAGGGACTGCAGTCTTTGTGAAGAAATTAAAATGGTAAAATAATTAAAAATAGTTAAGGTCTATATTGAAATACCAGAAAGGGAAAGCACACTCCCCTCATCACCAGGAGATAATGCTGTGTTAACACAGAAGTTCCCAGATGTGTTTTTTGGTGTACAAAAGCAGCCTGATGTGCCTTACATATGATCAGTGGTATGTGCAGCATTTATGAATTTTCATGTTAACAATATTAAAACAAATATGGGCGTAAAAACACTGTCAGAGACTGGCTTGCAGATAATCTCTTCTTTTTTCAATAGGATCACAGCAGGGTGTGCAGAGAAGCCTCCTCTTCCAAACATTCCTTGAAATCCTTTTCATATTCTTTCTTTACATATCTATACCCACACATGTATCCACACTTTTAGAGTCAAGCACTTCTGAAAATGTTTGATTCTGCTGGGGGTAGCATTAAACATGTGAATTCAGTGCAACTGTGCCCTTCAACCCTGGTACAGCAAATCAGGGTCCTTACAGTTCATTGGTGCAGTTGGCAGGTTTATCCATCCGGTGCCCTTCTTTAAGCAGCTTAAAAAGTTCCTCCACTGGGATTCCTGGGTAGGGTGACCCTCCTAACGTGAAGATCTCCCACATTAACACACCAAATGACCAGCTGCAAATCAAAGAGAAAACTGCATTAGTAGATCTGCATGACTGCTGGAAACAGAGAATTCCAGTCCCTCCTAGGAGATGCTTAAATGAGCCTCTGCCCAGCTCTGACTGCCCGGAGCAGGACAGCGATCTGGAAGTGCATCAGCTGCATGGACAGCATATAGAATGGGGACTGACCCCAGCATGTTTCCAAAGACACCCTTTGCCTTTGTCTGATGTGCTCTGAGCTACTGCAAAGAACTGCATCTTCACAGCTTAATGACTTACAGAACACTCACAGCTCAGCTGGATTGCAATTATGTGGCAGGATATTTTGGAAAAAGCAGGCTGTTCAAAACAAAAATATTTTGCATCACCCTGCTCTTCTTTTTTTTTTTTGTCTTTTGTTGTTAACTTTTGCTAGGAAATGAAGGAGGATATAATTTTAAGGCAATTTTCCTGCCTGCTTGCCTGCCTCATCACGTCTTGCTGGCAACCTGGGGCTCTTTGGCAGGCAGCTTTGCCAGGTGAGCAACAGCACACAGCTTGCACTGGCTCCTGAGCTCCTCTGCAGCTCCCCCAGCTCTGCAGCAGGGCATTTTAGTAAACTGTTTGCACAAACTTACAATAATATTATCTTTAGCCATCTTCAAAGCCACCATGGGGCCAAGAGTCTCCAAGGCCCGGCACTGAAACACTCGCGCTGAGGAGCTCGGACTGACTTTCAGTCCCGAACCAGTGAAGTGGTTTACTTCGCATTCGCCTAAATATTTTGCCAAGATGTTATTTTAAAACACAAGTTTGATCCAGCCTTAACCTGTGTATATAGTTTCCTTTGTAAATGATGTAAAGATTGCAGGAAACGCCTCAGTAAATGGTTTTCATAAGGAGAGAGCAGCTCGGGAAGTGCACACGGGTTAAAGACAGAGGAGATACTTCTTATTTTCTCCATCCTGCCTTTTCTCTTTTTAACCCTGCACTGACATGCATAACCTTTTACACCTGTGCTGGGAAGCATCCAGCCCTTTACAGTTAACAGCTTCTCTTGGAGAAATAAAAAACTTAAGATCTTCATCTGTGTTGCATAAGAAATACACGTCTACTTCAAGCACAATGCACACCAAACTCTAATAGCAAGCAGAATAAACCCTGAGCAGTTGCATCAGCCAACAACTCTGTGCTCACATTAAAAGATTTTGGAGTGTCAGAGTCCAATGATTTCCTACTACCTATGAACTACTGCTGGGAAGCAACACCACTTCTAAAAACCAGCGAAATCTTTTCCAGTATGCCCAGTCTATGTTTTATTATACCTAATCTTAGCACGGATTTTTATAAGAAGTTTTCATGAACTTTCCCTTTTTTTTTTACTTTCTTTTCTCTCTCTCTCTCTCTCTCTTTTTTTAAACCTGAAGGAAGTCCAGAGTATGTCAAAAGCCAAGCAAATTAGATAGACTCTTTGTAGCTGCACATCCGTAAATAAGTTCAAGGGGGGAAACTTCCGCAGTGACAGAAGGAGGTTAGCATTTTCCACCTTTCATGTGCTTTGAAGCTGGGCAGATTAGTAACAGAGCACTGGTTAGCAGTCTACCATAAAATCCTCACTTTCTAAGGGCCAGTCCTGTTCCATCTATTAATATGTGAAGCAGAATGAAAACTCTTAAAGGTAAAGGACGACAGCAAAATACATTTGAAATATCCCAAACTTTTACAGATACACACCGAAACAACCTCCCTTCCCACCCCCCAAACCCCATTCAAATCAGACCACTTACACATCACTTTGATGTGTGTAAACTCTGTCAAACAGAGCTTCTGGAGCCATCCACTTTACTGGAAGCCGTCCCTGTGAGTTTGGAGAGGAAGGGAAGAAAAAATTACAATGGCAGCGATTTCCAGGATGATTCCAGCATCATAATTTTTTTTAAAGATTAATCAATTCTCAAAGAGAAGTCTGTTAATGCAAATCAGCACATAATTTACCTCTAACATATTCAGAAAAATTAGTAAAATGTGCAAAAGTGGGGACACTGTTAAGTTAAATGGATATAAACACTGAAGATAAAATTAAAAGCGTTGAGACTTCCCCAAAACATTCCCAGACTGCTTGCTAGGAGAACGATAGGATAAGCAGATCAAAACAAAAAATATCATTTTACTACGGGCTCCTTAAAGACAAAAACACCACAATTAATAAACCTCTGAAAACCAGGCCTGCCTGCAAAAATAAATTGATCACTAAACCCAAGAATTTTGTTTTTCTGTTCCTTTTGCAGTGATCCAAAGCTCACAGTCAGAGCTGCCTGTTGCTTTGCACACAAAGTCTGCCTGGAGCTCAGGAACTGTGCTAAGTGTGACATGAAGAAGATTGAATTCCCTCCAGTACTGCTGTACCTGGTTCTTCTTCTGGCTTTTGGAAGTAGGCAAATATTACCAGCAAAATGCCACTAATCACTTAGTGATTTTCATAGACAAGCCACTTAACATGATTGTTAACACTAAGTCATATTCATACATAATAAATTCTGAAAAACTCAATGAGTTCTGCAGAGTTCCCATCAAAACCCAAATGCAGCTCAGCAGGACCTTAAGAGAACCCCTGAGGGGGTGCAAGGAATTCAAACTAGGCACCAATACCACATCAAAAACGTTTTATCTTCTTGATTTGGAACAGGTTAAACAGCAAACCAGTGGCAGTGTGGGGGGGACAAATCCATTTTCTCAACCTCTAGCCCCACTTTGATATCACCACCATAGTTTGTACATACCAAACTAAGTACAGGCAAAGGCATGAAGCTGTACGTGGCATCACCACACATAAACAGGATTTTTATTATTAATTTCCACTTATTTCAAGTGGCTGGAGTCAGGGACACAGGAAAAAAAAGTTCTTGTATTTTAGCATTTCTAATCCTATAATATACAGCCTCTTTGCTTATCTTTTTAGCTGTCACTGTAAGAGGGGACAGAAATCCTTATGTCCTTGATCCCTGTTTTCTGTCAGCGATGAAAAGTGAGGCTGCTGTACAAGAAGCCCATTAAGTTTACAACCACAGTTTTGAAATGAATCACTGAAAGAAACACTTGTTTCCAGAGATTAGAAAACCATCCACTTACATTAGTAGTCTTTTTATAATAATCTATATTGTTGATGTCTCTGGCTAAACCAAAGTCTGCTATTTTCATGACATTGTTTTCTGTTACCAAAACATTTCTTGCAGCCAAGTCTCGATGGATACACTGGAAAGAAAGAAGAAAAAAACAGGCCACTGAAATAAACTGCTGTAAAAAGTGAAAGCACTTCCAATGCTTCCAGCACCATAACTAAGTCTCCTTTACAGATTTAACCTGAATAACAAGGTGGGAAAGCCACACATTGATAACAAGCCCGTGAAATATGATTTTCTTAATTATTGCAATCCATCCCCTCAGCTGCTGTTTCCAAGTTGAACACAGGCCCTAAGCAGTGTCTTAGAAAATCCTGGTCTACTTAAGACTTTTATTTTGGCTAAGGCTGAAAGCTTGGGAGGTGACCCAAATGGTGCCAAGCGATTCACTCTCCATTACATGTGCCCAGGTACAGGTATTGTAGCACTTTCACTACAAATACTGTTAATGAACATTTTATTGTGTTGCTTCTCTTAAATTATATTGTCTTACCAGAGCTCAAACTTGACAATCTGGATCAGTGCAACTGTTCTTAGCATTAAAGATATTAATATAATTGTAAACTAGATGTCTAGGGTGTGTATATTTACTTCAACCATGAGACTGTAATAATTTAATGATGAAAAGAAAAAAAAAAAACAAAACAATTGGGGCTTGGCTGTTTGCTTTTAAAACAGCCTTGATACTGAAACTAAACATGTTATCTCCTGAGAGATGTCTCCTTATGTCAGCACTACCCTGACACTGAAAGGACTCTGTGACTGCTCTGGATATTACTTCTGTTTAAGTAGCGTTATTAGGGTTGATAGAATGTGGCAGTGGAGCATGGGAAGAAACGTGGCATTTGGAATCCCACCAGGGTATTCTGCTTATTTTCAAGTTAAACATATATTTTTCCCGCCCTCCTCAGTTTTGGGTCACTCTATGTTGTACTCTTTATTTCAGTGTGTGCACAGGCATGCTGGACCAAGCCACTACAAAAAGCAACACAACAGTCAAATTCTTTCTTGCATTATAATTTGCCCCAGGAATCTGCAGAGATCTCTTATCCCACATGGGCCAAATGAGCCCGTGAAATTTCTGATCCACACTCAGTTAAGCCATGGGAAACTGCCAGGAAAATCCTGCTCCAGCAATGCCTTCGTGTGCCCAGGAACGGACAACAGTAGATGATTTCAGCATCCAATCAGCCCTCTAATTCAGCATCAGCAATGCTATGGTAGCAGAGACAACATGGGCCACCCTTTCTACTTTCAAAAGTATCCAACCAACTTTGCAAATGGGATATTGTTTCAAAGTACAACTGCTTGTAAGGCAAAAACTTTCTGTAAGGCAAAAAGTAGGGGCATAAACATCATCTTTTTTTTGAAGTCTCAGTGAGCCATTTATTGGTTTAAATAACAAGAACACTGGCCTTCTCACAGCTCCTGCTTGATGGAAATACCGTGAGAAGACCAGCTCTCTTATTATTCCAGCTCAGTAAATGGATCCCTAAGGGGAAAAGGACTCGTGAAACACAAACAGAAATGGTGGGATATCTGAGGCACCGGAATGCACAGTTCTGCTACGTGCTGCCTTTGTTTTCCCTCTGCCTCACACTCTGTCAAGTTCAGCACAGCACCAATCAAGTGCTTTTGCAAAGGAGTTGCACCAAGGATGCTGTGTGTCCATCTGTGTGAGCACACACCTTCTTGGCAGTGTCCTACAACGGTACCTCTGAGCTTCTCAGCAGGACGCCCGTTCTCAAGATCTGCCAATCAAAAGATTTATTTTTGCCTTTCACATCAGCTCTATTTTCTTGAGACATGGCTCAGTGCCAGGCAAGAGTTTCATTAATCTTAGATAGAGACATCCTGAGATGTGTCACCTAATCAATACTCCTGCTTACTCCATTGGAAGAGTTTTGGTGTCATGCACATCACCCTGTTGACCCTACTACGCTAAGATTTACTGTTTCAAAACAAAAGAATAAAAAGCAAAAATTAAACCTAGGTTCACTCTCTCCCCCAACCTCTACAAGTGCAGAAAAAAACAGTAACAAAATCATGACTCCACGCAACAGGAATGGAGAGTCACTCTCAGCTCTGGTCTTTGGTTAAAAACAGCTCTGTGCTTGGGAGTGGGCATGACTGGAAATCAGTATAAATCCCACTAACCACTCCACACCCTGCAGGAAGCTCTTATCATCAATATCTGCTGCTCTGGTTTAACCATTGGGTCCCAAACACCACCCAGGGTACTCATGATTGCTTGTCCACCAAGCCACAGTATGTTTACAGAGTTAGTTATACAGGGCTATTTAAGGTTTCATAACTATAATTTAATCAAATTACCGGTTAAAAAAAATAACGTTTGAAGACCAAGTTTAAGAAATAAGTGTCTGGGGATACGACAGGATAAATAAATTCTTTCAACAAGCTTGCTCTCCTGGCAAACACCAGTTTAAAGTAAAGTGCATAATTTAAGTGACTAATACACTCCATTTATTTTTGCCTCTTCTGTTCACTATTTTTGCCCTGGTGTCTTGGGCCTTCTTAACTCTGCCCGTTATTATTCTGTAAATCCTTTCAGTAACTGAATTCATTTGTTTTACATCACTATGTGAATGGATCTGGTTGATTTGACTGGAAACAGAAGGCAAACAGAGCCTGCTGTCTCATGGGTGGAGTAATGTGACTTGTGTAATCAAGTGACCACCTGTGCTTATGAATTCAAACTGCAGATATGCATGCAATATTTACTTTAAATGATCCACTCCGGGCCTCATTTTAGCAATACTGTTAAACAAAAGATGAAAAACTTAAAGTGCACGAATTTTCCCACTGATCTCCGTGACCATGGGTTATGCAACTTGTTTGAGAAAGCTCACTCTCCCAGCAAATTCTTGAACATAAACGAGGCGAGAACAAAAACTAAACCGGAAAAAAAGCGCCGAGGAAACACACGTCAGGTGCTTTGTGAGGTGTTTGCTGAGCTCTACCCACTTTTTGTGAAGCCAGGTACTCCATGCCTCTTGCCAGCTGGTACGTGCAGGATACAAGGTCCTTGAATGTCATCTGCTCCTCTGGCACCCTGTTGATGTCGAAGGAGTACTCCATGCCCGGGGGGCGGCGAGCTCGCAGGTACTCCCGCAGGTTCCCTTTGGAAGCATATTCCACTATCACGTACAACGGGCCTGGGGAGGAACAGAAACGGGGGGAAACTGGGAGTCAGGTCCAAGGGGAAAAGGTTTTTTTGTGTAAAGAAGCTTTTTTCGGCGTTCTGTAATAAATTAACTGATTCAGTAAATGTCACGCGGGGAAATCAGTAAACACCACTTGAAGGGAAAAGAAGAAAAAAAAGAGGAGGTTTGGACCTGGTGAAGTGACTGGCCCAAAGCTCCACAGCAGGATG
The DNA here is from genome assembly GCF_001604755.1 of Lepidothrix coronata. Classification (NCBI taxonomy): domain Eukaryota; kingdom Metazoa; phylum Chordata; class Aves; order Passeriformes; family Pipridae; genus Lepidothrix; species Lepidothrix coronata. Next base: position 2,325,780 of record NW_016690205.1, read on the forward strand.
GTGGCTTAAAGTACCTAAATTACAATACAATTAGTGGCTTAAAGTACCTAAACCCTGACCCCGTGCCTGTTCCTTTCAGACCACGCCATGTACTGAAAAATGAACATTTTCAATCAAAAAACATAGTGAGATCTCAAACATGGGGAAAGTGCTCCTTAAATTATTTTTTTTTAATTTCCAGAGTCTTATGCCATTCTGCACGGCTTTACGTGGCATAATTAGCTTTCCTGGACTAAAAGTGCTCGTTTCAAATTCGTGGGATAAAAGTTCTCCTAAAGCAGGACTGACAATTCAGAACAACAGGCGTGGGTAAAGCCCCTGCAAAAGGTCATTTGTTCCCTACAGCAAAGGATTAGAGAGTTTTCATATGATACAGTACCCCTTCTCATATTAAGGCTGCAGCTATAATGAGACACAGAAGTTAAAATATTGCTGTTAAGCTAGAGAAATACCTAAAAATCCCATCACTGCATGACTGCTTCCTTAAAACCTCTCGAAAAATTATGATTAATGAGACTTTCGCAGACCCGTTGGAAAGTCTTGGTTTGCTTTCTTTTCTCTACTTACCATCCTGGGTACAGGCTCCAAGGAGATTGATGATATTTTTATGCTTCCCAATCATCTTCATCATCTCCATCTCTGACACCAGGTCAGACAGATCTTTTTCAGTGGCATCATCTGTAGAAGAAACAGGTTCAGTTCATATTTTCTAGCGTGCCAGCCTGAACTTCACTAAGGCTCAGCAGGTGGTGTAAAAGACGTGACTCAAAATGCAGAACACATCATATGTTATACAAAGTCATATGTTATGTCTTAAATAAAATAGTATCAACCTCTTTGATGGACTCACCTAGTCTTCAGTGTTTAATGTTAAAAGGCAGCAAAGCAATATCAGACATAAAAAAGCTGTCTTTAGCTATCAAACCTCCAATAACTACACCTCTCCTGCAAACTACCCTCACAATTAAATTCAAAATAAATAGGCACCAACCACCTGGAGTGAATGGGGTAGGATGTACACATGGATAGCCTCTGACATGAAATAAACTAAAAGCAGAGAGACCCACACGATGTTAATACATCTCCTGGCTCCTAAATACTCACTGCTCAAGATAAACAGGCTGTCAAGGGCGCAGATTTACACCCCAAACTGCTGAAGGCTGAGGTCAGCTATGTGCTCTTTGACCCCCCCCACAACGATGACAGAGTTCAGATGCCACAAAAGAAACTTTCTGTGGATATGAGAACAGCCATATCACCCATTCTGATCCCTAATCACCCAATTTTCTTACCTTTCAACATCTTCACTGCCACGGTCACTGCTTCTTTAGGCCTGTCTTTGTCAATCCCCACCGCTTCGGCCATGACGACCTGCCCAAAGCAACCCTCTCCCAGGGGCTTGCCCAGCGTCAGCCTAGAGGTGTAAACAGCAGATTAACACACAGCAGCTGGGCAAGGGGTGCAGCCAGTGAAAATTCCAGGGCTAAAATATAAAAAGCTTTCGACAGCTTGCAGCAGCACGAAGCGTTTATCACACGGAACCAATAAGGCCCCGGGCCCGCGTTGGTTTTTGTGGGCGCCCGAGCGTGTTTTCTAAGGGATGGGAGAGCACCTAGAAAGGCACATCGGTCACCAAACCCAGCTTTCAAGCTCTCCCTCTCCTTGTAACAAGAGGCTGTACTCGATGGCTCGCAGGGAGACACAGCATGGAGGGGCAGAGCTTTCAGAGAGCATCGGACCGCGGCTGGAATTCAGGAGCAGCCAGCGACGGGCCAGCTTTTCCTGTCACTGTAGCACGGCCACTCATCTTCGTCTTCACATGGACTGCAGGGACGTGGAAGAAAAGTTTCTTTGTGTGTGTTGCCCTGTGGTTGCTTTCAGGCAGCTGATGACTGATAATATTAATACAGGTAGAACCATGATTATTTATCAGTTAGTACTAACTTTAAGAAGTCTTTAGGTGGCTTTGAGAAAATAACACCTTTTGTCATGGACAGTTCTTGAGTTGTAACTTTTGCATAGAAGAACTGTAATTTTGAGCCTTCTGACAACTGTTCTGGACATTGTTTTATTGATGGAGCTGAGAACTATGTTAAGGGTGGTGTCAAGAGCAGAGGAATGTTTTAAATATGATTAACTCCTGTGACATAACAGCACAGTGCACACAGAAAGGAAAATCACACACACTGTCAGGCAGCTATATTTTAGCTCAAAATCCATATTGTTGCTTTTTGTTTGGGGATCCTTTGCCTAATGATCTCTTGTGCCAAAAGACACAGACAGCAAGTCAGTTGACATCCAGCTGTGGGTAATTACAGCACCCTTTTCTCTTTCTAGTGACTGATGGGGTGGCCAGACAGAAGATACCAGAAGGTGCCTCCTGCCTGCAGCTCCTGGGCTCAGCTCATAGAGGGGAGGCAGAGACTCGGAGAAACAAACTGGGTTGTAATCACAGCACCAACATAAAACCCCTTTAAAAGGAGCAGTCACTAAGTGGGCTCTGCAGAGTGCATTCTGTGGAGCATTTACCTGGTAGCAAAACCTGCTCGGCTCTGACAGACACAGAGATGTCGACCTCGACTTCATGAGGAGAAAGAGACAGAATAAAAAAACAAACTTCGAAGCCTCTGGGCAAAATCTTTTTTTGTTCCAGCCTAAGTGCTTAAGGGCCAGATTTGGTCTCCTTTACTGGAAGAGAATACCATGTAACACCCAGAACAGTGCTGTGCAGGAATCAGAGAGGGTGCTCAACGAGTGTGATGCTGCTAATGTAACCCAGTGTAGGGGCCAGATTCAGACAAACATTTTCATAAAGAAGTTCTTAAGGACTTGGCTCTCCATGGTCAAAAGCGGGATTCACAGATGTGATACATGGACTCATTCTTAAAAAGCATGGACTTCTGTCCATCACCGTGAAACACAGCGAGAGGTTGTCAAGCCATCAGCAGAAGAGTGTTAGACCAGGGCTAAGTGATCTGAAATCCTCACTTATCTGCTCAGACACAGGACAGAAGTCAGAGGTGGTTCCTCCCGAGGGCAGCCAGCACACTCCGTCAAATGTGGGCTTTGACTTGGTGAGAATTCTTCGAGCTGTTTTGGATTGGTTTCTAAGGCAAATGCGAGTTTAAAAAGGTGCAAGGGCAGCATATGCTATGCTGAGGTCATCCTGCGTTTTCTCCAGAACTAAAATTGAATTTAGGATCTTGGCAGAGAACAAACATTTGCATTGGAAACTGGTTAATTTATGTGCCATTGCCCTGCTAGGACCAAAGTAACAAACCCCTCATTGTGTGCCTCCTGCCCCCCAACCTAATAAACTGCCTCTAAATAGCCTCCTTTCATTGCAAATCTGCTCCCCCTCCATTTGTGCTGAACGCTGGGTTTAAATGTTTAGCAACTCTAAAATTTTCCGCATTTAGTGTATCCCCCCAGGGTATGGGCTGAGAGAAGCACACAGACAGGCCCCCACTGTTGACTAGAATGCTGCAGGTGGCAATTACAGCATTTTACACTAGTTTTCAGCTACATCAATAAAATAATTTCCAGAACAGTTGTCAAAAGGTTCAAAATTGCAGTTCTTCTATTCAGAAGTTACAATCCCGAACTCTCAAACAGAACTGTCAAAGACACCTAAAGACTTCTTAGAGTTAGTACTAACTCTGATAAATAATCACGATTCTACCTGTGTTAATACTCTCTCTCTTCTGCATGTCTTTTTTATATTAAGAAATATGGTTACAGTTTTAATTATATTATTCAAAAACTCATTTTGCATGTTAGTGAACAGACTTTGAAGAAAATATTATGTAGCCACGTGAATTTGAATATATCAGAATTCAGTGTGTTCTGCTTGAAACCTAATACTTTTAAACCACAGAAGTTGTGCATACATGCACACAACATGCAAAATGTTGCCCTAAATCAAAAATCATCATCTCCACTAATACAGGTTAATGCAAAATCAACACCAAACCCTAACCAGAGTCCTGACAGAAAGAAAAGGTTGTCTAATAGCAAAACCTAGACTTTCTGTATCTCCTACATGATACTGTATTACCTGTTTTTTAAATATTAACCAATTAAGTAGTCGACTAAGAAACATGGTTTCATGTTCAGAGGTATTGTTTAGGGAAAGCTTGACTGCCCTTCAACAATGCTTGTATGTGGACATTTTTCCCAGTCTAGATTATACCTAATCTGAAATAGTCACTCATTTCCTAACAGAGGAGTTACCTTTCATCAGAGTATCTGAAAACCCACAAGAAATCTGAAAATATAATCAGAAGGACAGGCAGAGAAAATTTAGTTACTATTTAACCAAACTGATTCCAGGTAATTGATTTGAATTTTGATGTTCAGAGGAGGTTCAGGTAATTGAGATTTTTCTTTAAAACTAAAGAAACCCTGGGAAACATTAGGAAAGATGCCTCCTCCTATAACGGGTTAGGTTTTTCAGACGTGTAGGTAGTGCCAAAGGAAATGGGCTACATACTTATCTCTTGGAAACTCCCACTTTGGATCTTCTGGCAACTCGTATTCCGAGACTCCTGCCAGCATGGGGGCATCAGCAGTGGAGGAGAGGCGGGTAGTTATCCTCACCAGGGGCGTGTTGGAATTCATGGAGGAGCTCGAGTCCGCAGACACCTGGTGTTGCAATGCAAGATGCAGGAAGAAAAGAAAAGAAGGCAGAGATGTAATCTCGACCCAAAATCTGAAAACCACCAGTACCTGATACCAAGCCAGCTCAGAACCATGGTATTAGGAAGTGGTTGAATCTACAGTCGTTTTTCTAGTGCACTGCTCTCTCATTTACCCTCCCTTGTAAGCACAATACTGACTCTCATTGCTGCCAAGGCTCTAAGTCTGCCCCATAGGCCAAAATCCACATAAGTTTTACATAAATTCACTCAGAATATATTAATTTGTTTATCAAATTAAGATTATTTTTTTTAATCAACTGACAGCATTTACATCACCACCCTCAGATATCTAAGTGGGCAGCTTATACTATAAGCAGAATTGACCAATAAATTCTCTTCTTCCACTCACTTCTAGTTGCCCATGTCACCGTGGCTTTTCCCACACAACCAGGTGGGGGTGGGTGTCTTCTCCCAAAGAACAAGTGATAGGAGAAGAGGAAGTGGCCTCCAGGGGAGGTTTAGATTGGGTATTAGGCACAACTTCTTCAACGGAAGGGTGGTCAAGCTTTGAAACGGGATGTGCAGTAAAGTGGTGAAGTCACCAGTCCTGGAGGGATTTAAAAGACCTGCAGATATAGGACTTGGGGTCATGGTTTAGTGGTGGACTTGGCAGGATCTTAAAGGTCTTTTCCAACCTCCATGATTCTATTATTCTATATTTTTCACGTTTTCAATATTAAAAGCATGAAGAAGCTATTACAATAATTGGGGGATACTTAAGTTTTCAATTAACCACATTCTTAATTAAAGATTCTGCAGGCAACGTGGAGAAGGGCTCCTAAAAATAATTTAATGCCCGATGTTTTGAAACTTTGGAGTGTGATTTCTCATCAGCCTCAACATTTTCCTTAGAGCAGCAAAGGCACTTAATGATAAATGTACTGAAAAAGGAGGCAGCTGTTCCACCTGTGTAATTTTGGTGTGAATGGTGTGAACCTTCTGTAATGCTCTTTCCTCAAACCTGCAAGCAGCAGCCTGTCATCTGCTGACTTCAGAGTTTCAAGTGAATACTAACACAAAAAAAAAATGCTTGTATTGCCAGTCTTCCCTTCTTTGAAGTGTGAATCCTCCTTCTCTCTTCAGGCCATGATAGTCTTGGCCAAGCCCAAATCCCGTGGCCAAGCTGGGCTGCAGGTTGTTTCACAGTGAAATCTCTGGTACCCATCCTCACACCAGGCAGCAGGAGGTTCTTCTCTTGGACCCTGCCCAAGCTGGAAGCCTGGAACACCAGAGGAACTACCACCCTCCACCTTCATCCTCATCACCTGGACTTGACTTTGACACCACATTTGCTCATGTAAAATGTCACCAGGCTACAGTTTGGTTCCATGGGCCTTATAACTAGATTAAAAAAGCAATTATAAGCAAACAGATCCTAACAGCATTAAAGTGCAAATCAGGGAGACATAGTGATATGGACACAAAATCCACTTGTCTCTATGACATATGGGAAGTCCAACTTTGTGGTTCCTTAAGTCCAATCAAGAATTAGAGTGTCTCAGCACACAGAATTACTTGAGCTCCTCAGAATGGGACTGAAAGGCTTTTGCAAGTCAAGCTTTTACACAGTGTGTTTTGGCAAGACTAAGGTTCTCAAATTTCTCATCACATTTCTCACCATCTGCTTTGTTTGTGAGCTCTTTTTGCTGTTGGACATCCTCAAACCCATCTCATTAAATGCATTTGTCTTCTTGACACAACTTTCTAAGATCAGAGATTAAGAGTGGAAGGGTTTCATTGGGAAGAAAGTGTTAAGGATAGCCATCAGAAAATTAATCTTGGTGACCAGATTTGCAGCTGACAGACCTTTCCTGGTATGAGAAGCAGCTCCTGCAGGCAAGATGTGGTGCCTATGGAAGGAGAGAGTCTAACTGCACAAACAAGGCCACCATTCAAAAAAGAGAGGTGGACTGCTTCCTCCTCATTCATCCCACCAGCATGAATGATAATATTGACTTTCAGCAAATATAAGCACCTGGCACGTTCCTCTAGGAAAATAAATCCAGTGACCACTTGGGATACAAACAGAAAAGTACTATTAAGGCAGACTATGGAGCTCTAAATAAATCATAAGTGAATACTGAACCGAGTCCTTCCAGAGAGATGCTGCCATGGCCAGTCTGCAGAGGGGAACTCACCTGCTGGATAAACCAGCATAATAACCAGGGCTGGAATCAGACTTCCTTTTTTTTTTTTTTTTGCTCATTTTCATTATTTCATTACAGTTTAAAAATGATGCTTCACAAAATGAACCAGCTCAGCACAGAGAAATGTGCAAATCTCCATGACCAATGTGGCACTTCCTCTGCCCTTACCCCTGACTTTCCTGAATTCCATTTTCCTATTACTTCTTGTTTCCATTTTTTCATCTCTCACCATAATCCTATTAACACTCTATGACCACTTCCTCCATATTTCCAAAATCTACCTCCTATTCTCCAGCCATTCTACCAAGATCTTTATTCAAGTTTTGATTATTATTTCTTTATTAACATTGCCTTTACTTCCATACCTGTCTTTGCCATTATAGCCATTGTCTTCAGGGACATCAGGAAGGTACGAAAATCAAGCTAAAAAATTTAGATTATATACCTTACACATGAGAAATGGTTCAAAATGTTCTGGGGTCTTTTATTTTTTCATGAAACACAATAATTGTATCAGACAATTATTTGGATCTCTTCCAGAGTTTCATCTTTTCATTAGCTCTACATTCCCCATCCAGCAGTCTCAGCATGGGTAAAGCCTATAAATGTAAACTTGCAATAAACTAAAACACTCCTTTTAACATTTTTGCACATTTTTACTTCACAGAAGAACTGGATGATGGGCCAGAGATGCTGTAGGTAACCAAAGTGCATTAACGTGGATAGGAATGATGAGAAATCCAGAGGAACTACTCAGTGTCTGGGAGAAGAAAAATGGACTGTACTCCCAGGGAATATTCTTCTGATTGATTAACTGGAGCAGTACAAGGAGTTACAGGAGCTCAAGGGCTATAAAAATCTGCTCCAAAAAAGATGAAGCCAACAGAGTCTGGCCTGTGGTTGGAGGAGATTTTCTATTTCAAAATGGCCTTTCACCTTTCCTGCAATAATAAAGAATTAACCTTTGATCCCATCCCTTAAGCATCTTTTTTCACTGCCTTACAGCACACCATAAAACAGGGAGGAAAATCCTACCTATTCCAAGGTCAGTAGGCACGGTCAATTTTAATCTACATTATACATTTAAGTAACAGCACATAGAAAGCCTTTTTCCAGCCTGCCACTTGCCACACTGCCCTCCAACCCCTTACCATGCAGGTTAACCTGATGTAGGTGAATTAGACACCTTCAAGGTCCACTCAGCACGTTGGTGACACCTGTTTTAAGTGATGACACCATACTAAAGACGTATTTTGAGTGCTTAATTAAAGCAAGGCAGGCAGAAGTCAGCTTGAATGGAGCAGAGCACTGAAAGACCTATTATGGTATATGTTAACCTCAACAGGAAGGCAGCCCTCCACCAGAAAATATTCTTTGTGAGCTTCCTTTCTGCTTTTAGGAGGACAAAACTAAGAACAGTACCAGCCTCAGATAGGTCTTTAGCTCCATATCTGCTCTTGGGATGGAGAAAAGCCCACTGTGTCCAAACCTCCTGCATCAATGCATGATTATATCCCCATTTTAACAACATATTTTTCCTTTGGCTGTGTTTAATCAGCTCTCAGTTAATGCTTTACAAGCATTTCTAAGCAGCAGAGCATTTAAAACAAACAAATCTTTGCTGGAATCTTTAAATGCCATGTGGCAAAATCAGCTGCAGAGCAGTGTGTAATTGTCTGTAATTGATTATGAAGGGTGTTTTCCTGCACTGATAATTCATACCATGTCCTGAAGCCTAGTTCTGGCACTCAGGTTGTGAGATTTTAGCAGCCATGCAGTGATTTCCTATAATTGTCAGTCTTTGTGAAGGCTCTGCTATAAAAGTTAATCTGAAGTCATATGCATATATGTATATCTATAATTAGTAAGTGATGCTGGTAGCTGCTGATAGAAACAGTCCACCTGAGTGACCAGATCTAGGAAAATATAAGGCTAAATGCACTACACAGAACTGAGTAACCCTAATGTTAAGTACTGATGTTTAAAACACATGCACCACCCCTGCATGAAAAGCTCTCCTTTTGAAACACCTCCACACAAAATAAAGTCCTATGAGTACTACCAGGCAAGACAATGGTTTCCATATAGAGAAAACCAAGGATAAAGAAAAAATAAAATAGGTATTAGGGTAAATAGTTGTGTATTAATCTTTGTATTTCACAGTCTATTCCTTTAAATAAATGATATTTTCACAGCTCAATACCAGGAGAAACACTACATGACTCTCTCCTTTTCCCTGATTACTTTTCTTCTTTCCAGATTCCAGCTGCCATTATTATTTTTGAATTACCTATTATCATTTTGAATTACCTATTTTGTTGGGTGAGCTCAAGTCTTACTTTAAACCAATCAGCCTTTGTTCATCACAATTATGCTCATTGTATCTTTATGAAGGATTAGACGCAACAACAACTTTGGACATAAATTAATGGGAATGTATTTTAAATACTAAGCATAAAAAGATCACTGCTCTCTATTTAAGAAACATACTTGAGGGGGTCCAAATTTGACAGATTGCCTGTGGTAGCCCTAATAAAACACTCCAGTGATGACAAACACTTGACTTTGACTGGGCAAGTCACAAGAGATGGGACTGTCTTTTTGCCTGTTTCAAGTATAATTTATTTGTTAAAAGAAAGCTCTATAAAGTAAAAGTATATCCTATTGAAGGTTACAATTTATCTTTTGGTTCACTGAACCGGTCACTTAAAGCCTGTATTGCAAATCAGCCTGTGAGGTTCAATCCCACAAATACCTCACAAGCTGGTACCTCCCTGCAGGCCATGGCCAACACCAACAGGGCACTGCAGCTCCCTGCTTGCATGGAAAGAAAAGGAGCTGCTTGCTGGATTTCCCTGTTAAAACCTGAAAACCAAGCAGCAGATCCTGGTGAGGCTGAGGATTGCAGGGGGAGGGAACTGATAATTCCTGACTTCATCACGACCCTTCCTGTGAAGGCGAAAAGAGCCACCTTTTGGCAAGGGAAAAACACGCCTGCGTGTGGGGAATGATAAAATCCTGTAGTGGCTCAGACTAAAGGGTGTAGGGGAATCCAGGCCTGCAAACCAAACCACATGTAACTCAGCAAGACTCTTCTCCTGCTCAGACAGGATGGCATCAGAGCCGTGCAAATGCCTCCTTGTGAACCAGGATTATTTTCATACCCGTATCCTTAGGGAGCCTGACCCAGCAGCAGAGAGCTTTGAAAACAATATCAAGAATTTCCCAATCCATGGCCTCATTTCTCTGGAATTCCAACAAATCCCATCACCCAGCCCTGGATCTCTGGCCCATTTTCACAGTCTACCTGCCACAAGCATCTTCCCTGCTCACTCTCACCCATCCTCCCAACTCAGCCACTTTCTCTATTCCTCCCACACACAGCACAGAGGCAAGGGAGAACCTTCTGGGATCAACAGATAAATAAAGGTTCAGTGACAAAACCCCACCAGGCTTTAAATACAACTCTCTGAAATACAAATAAACTGAAACAAAGTAAACTTGGTGGTACAACAAAGCAGAGTTGAATAATCCAGAAACACACACACGCAGCAAATAAAACAGGGATTTTTTTTCAATTCCTCATTTGTGGCAACAATTCTGAAATCCAAAACCAGCTTTAAGAGATGCAGAAACTAAACAACTACTGCAGCCTCAGGACCAAGGAGATGCTAACTAAAATTTTAGGAATCTTCAGTTCTGACAAGCAAGTCTTCAGGGACTGTTTGTCTCATCCTGCCTCTGCAACCTGACCAGTGAAATCATCAAACCAGAAACACGGATTGCTCGTAACACAGTAGTTACATTTTCCTCCATGAAGACAAAAAGGCAGAGAGCCCTTCAATGAGAAGCTCCTGTTAACAAAACAGCACTAGGAATAATTGAGAGTAGTGGAATTTTTGCTCAGGGGTTGAAACAGCATTTGCACTTTCAAATACAAACCAGTTTTTTTTTTTTAAAAATTGTTCCCACTTCTGAAAGCAAAATGCCCTTTCAGCTAAGAAAACATAGAAAACCAAAACAGATAAAACCCAATGTGACAAACATGTTTCAAGACAGTTTGGTTTTTTTCCCCTCTGTGAAAACAATAGCTTTGGAGAAGGTCCATATTGCATCATTTAATGATAAATAGCTAAAGTGAGGGCAGTGGTTGGCACTGCTGTCACATGAAGTGAAATAACACTGCCCCCTGAGGAACCATTTCCCACTGACACAACTGAGCTCACACCAAAACTGAGGTACTTTTTATGCCCTCAACTTATCTCTGAGTCATCATGATGCTTTTATATTCAGGCAGAAATCTAATAAATGTCTTCTATCTGAGCAGCTGATATGGATCTCTCTCTCTCTGGCTAAATACAAAACATTTGAAAAGCCTCCTTTGTCCAGAAAGATACACAGATTTCTAGCCAGAGATGTGTGAATTGAGCTGAGGGTTTCTCATCACTCCTTTTGATACAGAGTCAAAAGTTCCTCTCCATCCTAGTGATATTCAAGCAAATGAGTAAAATCATGAAATCCCCCCCAAAAAAAAACAAAAAAAACAAAAAAAAAAAAAAAAAAAAAAAAAAAACAAAGAACCCAAATCAAAACCCCCAAAGTGGCCAAGAAAGTCAGAAAAAAAATAAGAATTAACACTTTTGCTCATAAAAGAAACCAAATATTTTTCAGATTGGACGAAGTTCATGTCGTGCACTTTAAGATTTTGTAAAATACTGCATTCAGAGGAAGAAGGCTAAAGCATTACTACTCAGTGGTATTTTTAACCAAGGAGATTCAGGAACCATGAAACATGGGTTCAGTAAAAAGCAATACTGTTCAAAACCTCCCATTCTGTGTGCCTGTGCATCTAATTTCAAACACTTACCCACACTGAAGAAGGATTTTTAAGGTACATGACAATGACAATAGCCTGGACAGGTTGTAAAAATGATCTGCAGAAATTCTGCACCACTTATTCATGGTGCTGACAGACCCAAACATTTGGAGATGAGAGCCTTCATCTCCAAACCCCAAGACCAGAGCCTGGACCCAACCCTTCTAGATGGTCCCTATTTTGGATTATAAGGTGAACCACAGCCTCAGATACCAACATCCCCCAGTCTTGCAGGGCTGAAACCTGAGGGTGCAGAGGTCTGTTCTTGAAGTTCTACTGCAAGAAAATCAAAACCTATTAATCTCCAGCTTCTAAAAAACCAAGTCTTTCAGGAGAGGATAGCATGTGGGAATGGAGGCTGTTTTTTCCTGTGATAAAGCCAAAGTCCTGTTACTCGTTCAGCTGGTTTGTTGCCCGTGGTGTTGCCCTCTCCAGAAACGCTCGTTGCCAGCCACAAACAATCACAAAACATATTTCATGCAATGATGTTGTGCACCTTTTAAATCTGACATTTGCTTTTTGTTCCTTGCTCAAAAGCATCAACATCTTAATCAAACTGTCCAAGATCTGATATAGTATCTCCCCTATTTTTACTTTACTGTAGTCTTTTTTCTATTTTGGGGTGTTCTCTGGATGCTTAGCTATAAAATTCCCTCCCCTTGGTCTTCAAAATCCTTCCTGAAAAGTACCTTCTGTGTCTGGTACCTAGTTACCAAAATAATAATCACCTTAGAAACATTATAAATACACAATTAAACAGGATTATGTTCCAAAGTCCATTAAGTCAGCAAAATTTTTTCCATGGACTTCAACGAGCTGTGGGATCGGGCCATAAAATACTTTAAATATATTTTTTCCATCTCTAGGCTGTTAATACAGAACCTACTCCATTTTTCACATTTCTCCCTGCCCTGATTTCCTCGCCTTGAAAGACAACCACTGAGCTGAGGATGCACTTCCTTCCCACGCCGGATTAAATCCCACCCCCGCCGCAATTTGGTACGTAACACTTGTTGCATTCCCCTTCCCAAAGCTTCCAGGAGGAGGAGGATGTGCTGGCTGAGTTGTTTGGTAAAAAGTTTTTCAAACTCTTTATCTACTTTCTGTTACCTGTCTGCGCAGAGGGATTCGCTTGGTCAGCTTGTGGACAGCGGGCTGGCTGCTGAAATCCGGCTTCTTGGTGGTGTTCCTCATGCGGCACACGACGACTGTCAGCACCATGCAGGCAATTAAGAAGACCCCTATGCAGTAAATTGCTATTTCCAGGTAGTCTGGAGACGTTGGGTATTCCTTTTCCTTCTCGGGAGCTGCATTGGAAGTTTTTAGGAGGGAACAATCATGCCACAGAGTTAGCACACGGCACAGGCATCGTCGCACGTGGAACGAGTTGAAATGGTAAGACACAATCAGTTCCTGCAGTGACCGTGTGACATTCAGGATACTGCTAAATGTTTAGGCCATCTTGCAATCTGAGAGTAATCTCTCTTCCTAGATCACTGCTTTGACTTCTCAGTTTGCCACTGAGTGTGAAATTGTGTGTCTATGTATACACATATAGACATATACATCTGTCTGCCTACACATATACATTGAAATATTGCACAATCAAGTATAATTTTAGGGGGGGGAAAAAACTGTTCAAACTGGGTTCAGCTTCATTTTGTTACTGGAGTCAAACTTCTAAAGCACTATAATTCTTTTGAACCACACAAAAACATAACTAAAGTTAAAACATTGAATTAGCTAGACTAAAAGAAAAGTGTCTAAATTCGCAAATAGACGTTTCTGCTTGAGTCTGCATTGCTTGTTTAACCAAAATTTTCAGTAGCATCTCAAAATACAGAGGGAAGAGAGGATGACTCAGTCCCTCATCATGTCCATACACTCAGGGGTTTCAAAAGGGTTTCAGGACCTGGCTGTCCAGCTGCTTAACCTGTTGCACTTCTTGTTGGATGCCCAGCTTGCTTGAGCTCCTTTGAGGAGCCCAGTGCTGGACTAAAAAATCATAATTCAAGTGAAAAATGAACAGCAATATGTTAATTAATCAGTCCTCTTTTGTGAGGACTGTGTATTTCAAGCAACCTCATCGGTGGTTACTGGTCTATGAGATTAGATTTTAGTGGGAGTGGTTTTACCATAGCTGTTACTCTGATTGAAACCATTCTGAAATTATCTCCAAGACAGTTATATGTGCAAACACTGTCCCTAAACCCTTATCTGGGATTCAACCCCCGGATAAACAGCATTCCACAGCAATCAGCGGTCACTCCACAAGCAATGCACGTTCAAGCAGAAATTTTCTTGTGCCTTTCTAGGCTTATAAAAATACTTTGGTCAAGAAAATTGGTTAAAAAAAAAATGCTGTTCAAGCACTTGCAAAATGCAAACACTGCTAGCAGAAGCAAGCTCTACACAAACACTGCTCTGCCTGCTTGGTAACAGACCACACAGGCTCGGTGTTCACTTAACAGTGGGATGGAATCAAGCTGCATTGTTGAATGTAATTTAATAAAGGGTAAGAAATTATCTGCAGAAAGTGGGACTGTTTAACTCCCATACGATGAACCTCAGCAATACGCACATGCAGGTTTCGTACCTCTTACTTAGGATTAATTAATAAATTAATAAACAATTAATAAATGTTAAGCACAAGATGACCCAGCAAACCTCAGGTGGTTCATGTTTTTTTCAAAGGAACTCCTGAAGCAGCTGCCAACAGTTATAAACGAGAAAATTTGACTAGTGTCAAAACCAGCTACAGTTACATCTTCTAACAGCTAATAACAATTTTCAGGCAACAAAGCACATTGATGTTTGTTTCTTTTAAGGACAGAAACATCATCAACACCAGAACAGCAAGACATGCTTTGCAGCAAAAGCAAATGACTACTTGTTTTCTTAGAGCATGCAATGTTTAAAGATGCACGGAGCCGATTCCCAAGATATGGAAGGCACTGCTTCTGTACGTGATCCGTTGGCATTGAAATTAGAATTTCCAGATGTGCATGACAGGTAAAGTACTCAATTTAAGTACACTGAATAGCTCAGGTATTTTAACGAACCAGTGGCCAAATTGTTCCAGACTTCATAACAAACTGAATTTCATCCTCTTGAAAAAGTTTACAATGATTTACGTGCTGATTTTCAGTTGTCTCACTGAAGTGCTAAGGAAATGCAGTTCCTTAGCATTTCTGATGAACATTTAACAGATTTTAAGAGTAAAAATATTTTAATGAGTGCAGTAGCCACACACTCCCCCCCCCTTTGTTTTTGTCATTAGGTTTTTGGAGTTCCAAATACACGACAAAACAATTAATTGGCTTGAGACAACCATGTTTAAAAAACCAAAATCATTGTAAAAGTGCCTTTTTTTTTTTTTGAGACAGAAGCTGTGCTAATTCTGCAGCAATCAACAAGGGGAGGAAAAAAAAAAAAAAAAGAGGAAAAATCACAGAAAGAGAGCAGTGTATACCTGGCAGAACTGTCAACCATGCAGTGTGAAAGGATATCCCAATAGAATTACCCGCCAAGCATGTATACTCCCCAGCATCCTCAAAAGTTACATTCCGTATATAGAGAACCTCAATCTCTTTGTCCGTGGTGTTAACACCGGCAGCCTAAAAAAAAAACAAGAGGGAAGCAAGAGAAAAAAAAGCTAGACACTGAGAGAATTGTTGTGGATAGGGAGATGTGGAGCCACGGGGCTTTGCACTTTGTAAAGGCAGAGGGGGAGAGGTGCAAAGCTCCTTCCCCATCCACAGTCCCTCATCCAAAAGGCATTTACCAACAGGTCCCAGCTCACCTCAGAAAGTAATCAACACCCTTCACCAGACCTAAACTCACCACCTAGACATGCATGCAATCAAATGACATGGAAAAATTAACCCACAAAGCTTTTTTTTTTTTTTCTTCTTCTTTTTCAATAAAAGAAAGTTGAAAGAAAAACAAGGAGAAAACAAAGTAGGACAGAACGTGGGATCCTTCACATGTAGATACCTGTTTGAGAGGAAAGAATTTACTATAAAAACATACTCTAAAAGGACTAAAAAAAAGGTGTGAATTCTGCTCCAAAAGACACAACTTAGTGTCTGTTTTAAGCACTGTATGATCCTTGCATCAACCAATGCACTACATTTTTGTGTAGCAACTACTACTGTGCGTTGTGCAGTGTTGCCAGATGTCATTTTAATCTCAAGTCTGGTAATATTTGGTAATATTTGCTCAGAAGCACAGTGGAAGGTATCTCGTGTTCAAAAACAATCAGTTGTGGCTCTCACAGGTGAGAGGAAAAACAGACTCAAAAGGCTCGAGAACCATGAGATGGAAATGAAATACGTTTTTCTACGTACTAAAGCTTTAAAAAAAAAAAATGCATGTTTTCGGGTTTTTTCTAGTCATCTTTCAAATTTGCTAAATCTCTGTCTTGACAAGTCATCGTGCAGCAAACCAAGGATCAGTGATTATCCAAACTCATACAAGTGGTGTAAATCTTAGACCTGGAACTTCCCAGCTGTCCCAGATGGGCACACCAGGGCACCAGCACCAAGGCCTCTGTGATGGAGATTCAGAGAAATTAATCTTTGCTGCTTTTTGTCTCTTGTTCCATTCAAAAATCCTACTTTGAAATAAATGATGAAGGAATAAATACCCTTTTACCAGACCATTTTGACGTAAATTTAGTTGTGAGCTGTAGTCACACGGTTGCCAGTCTTTATTATTACTGCTGAGTAACCACCAGTTAGTAAGAGGTGAGTAACAACTGGAAACCCCTCCCAGCCCTGCAGAGTCACAGGTGAGGTGGGAAACTGTGACTAAACTGACCTGACTTGTGCTTTAGTGGGTACTTATATGAACATTTTAAATAAATAAATAAAATAAATAAATAAATATATGTACACCTATGTGTGTATATGTATAAATAAATGTACACTAATTAGGTTATAATTACATTATTCAATGTGAACCCTACGTATGAACTGCAAGGTATGCAGAATTAACACCAAAACTGGACATAAACACACAAACACAAAGACACCAAAGAGAGAATAAAGATCAGCATCAGAAACCAGTGCTTATGGTACACACAGAATATTGTGGGAATTTTTCCATGGCTGCTGGTGTAACACCAGTTGCATCACCGAAGGAGGATTACACATATACCACAAGGCCAGAGAGTATCCTACAAGCTGCCTGCAGTCTCCCAAAGCACCATTTTTTCCAGCTTCTACATCCAGCTTGCTTTAAAAAACATTGTTACCTTGTACACTTGGCAGAACAGAGAGCCAGGCAGACTGGTTGGCCTCCCCTATATAATTGGAGACCTTACAAATATATTCTCCAGCGTCCGCCTCTGTCACATTGTACAGTGTCAGCACTTCAGCATTGGAACTATTTATCCCCGAGTGCTAGAATAGACCAATAACACAGGAGAACAATGTCACTGCTGCCCAAAACCGACACCAACCTGTCTATGGTCCCACCACCAACACGTCACAAGAACAAGGCTTCCACTTCAGACAGGGATCAGCGTCAAAACATTGGAAGTTTGGGGTTTATCGAGGTTTTTTTTGTTTGAGCCTTTTTCATCCAAAGCATCACGTGAAAAGTTAGAAAACAGCAGCGTGGGGGGAAAAAAAGCACCTGGGCAGGTACACTGGCTGTGTGGAGCAAGAAGGTGCAGAACTGGCTGTCCTATCTGCCAGCACGATGAGCTTTGGCAATGCCAGCTCGGAAAACTTTAGGGTTTCCTTGGTCAGGCTTGCTCAAAATGCCTGCTGGCAGGAATGACACTACTGATACACCAGTAAAAAAACAGACATCTCTGCAAGCTCAGCATCCAGACGACCCAACCCTGCCAACAAGCTTTTGGCAGCAGGTGCCACATTACTTTGAAATAAAGGGGTTGAAGAAATACGAAAGAAATGGAGCAGATTGTCCCGGGTATGTTTTGGATGCTTTCTACCCACACAGAAATATCAATGATGTTCTTTAATAGGGTTTTTAACCTTTTTTCTGAATAACTCACGCCTGAAACATTCCGAGATGAAGGAAGTTTTACGGAAGTAAAAAAGAACAAAATAAGCTGCACAATTAGCATTTAGCCAACCAAATGATATTGTTTCATATGTAACACAAACACTTTCATTTTCAAAAAAAGTTCAGAACTCAAAATTCCTTTAAAGGAGGGCACCTGCAAAGCCTCACCTTTAAAACCTGAAGGTAGGGCAGTCCATCCGGCCCGTATTTACTGCCATTCCTCTCCACATGTTTTATCCACTGAATATGGGGTTGAGCATCGCTGTAGACTTTGCAGACAAACTCCACGTCCCCTCCGACGACGGCGGAGGCGTTTGCTGGGAGCCCGGCCTGGAGGATGGGCCGGTGCGGGGAACGTTCTGCTCGGGCAGGGAGGGGGAGCAAGAAACAGAGAGAGAGAGAGAAATAAAGATGCATAAATAAGTGGAGCTGCCAAGAAAACTGTAAGTGAACTCGAGCCAAAAAGCCCTGTAAGCCTGTTGGCTGACTCCTCCGAAATAACACTGCAGCCAAAACGTATAACAAGAACTGCAGTTCAAAGGAGATGATGACTCGAGCGCTACACTTGTAATTTAAAGAACAGCCATCTGGGGGGAGGGGAGAACCCATGCTTAAAAACTTTACACATTTTCCATAGTTTCAACTCAGCAATAATTAAGTAAAAGATCTCCCTTTTTTTTTTTAATGCTGTTGTAGTAATTACCTCTGAGTTCTAAAACTTTCTGATTCGACTAAATCTTCGCAAACTAAGAAGAAATATTATAGATTAATTTTAGAAATTGATTGTTGTGCTAAAACAAACCAAAGGGAATTTCCCAGAACTAGCAGCAGAAGCCTGAAACTCCTTGTGCAGGATGCACTTACCAGGCAGCTCAACCTTCTAAAATACTCTGACCAGTTCCATCACCATCACTGCTCTCTGCTTTACCCAGACACAACAGCAGAAACACTAGTTCTTATTCTGAGCAAGACACAGGGAAATACAGAACTCTCCAGAAAACTGCAGTGTATTTCATGTGAGCCAATACAGCTTTTAATCTATGCACTTGTAGAAGCATTTATCAAATATTTTTGGTCAAGTTCACATTACTGGATATACTGATTGCTCCCTGGACCACCTGGGTGCCCAGAGAGGACTGCAGCCAGCATTCCCAGCCCAATTTTGTGGATGTGATATACACAGCCTTTGGGGAAAGCACTGATGGGACCTTGTCCTCAGCTCTGGCTTGGAGGCAACTTCCCATCACCCTCACTAAGCCTGGTCTAACACTCACATCTTCTGGGCAGTGGGCAGCACATGAGCCAGCTCCCCAGCCTCCAGGGCCACCAACAGCCCTTCTCTGCTGGACAAGGCAAGTGGGGCAAAGCATAAAAACTTTCTCTTAAGTGATGCCTGAAAGAAAGGTCCTCAAAGTGACAGCTCTGCTTAAGCAAACTGCTCTCTTACCCAGCGAGCAGGAGGGACAATGCCACCCTGCCCAGAAAGCCTTCAGACAGGTGAGGTTCCATCAGCCTCGCTGGGAACTCACCACCTTCTTCAGGTAAACTTAATTCTGTCCATTTCTTTTTATAAAAATGCAAAGTTAATACTGACCTACACATACTTTCAGTCTCTTACGAGGAGCAGCTGAGGGAGCTGGGGTTGTTTAGCCTGGAGAAAAAGAGGCTCAGGGGGCCTTATCACTCTCTGCAATTCCCTGAAAAGAGGGTGTAGCCAGGTGGGGGTCAGTCTCTTCTCCCAGGTAACAAGTGACAGAACAAAAAGATATGGTCTCAGGTTGTGCCAGGGAAAGTTTAGATGGGACATTAGGGAAGATTTCCTCACCAAAAGGGTTGTCAAGCGTTGCAACAGGCTGCCCAGAGAGGGCATTTAGAAGTGGTGTAGATGTGACACCTGGGGACTGGGTTAATGGCTGTACTCCATGACCCTGGAGGGCTTTTCCAATCTAAAAGATTCTACAAATTAGAAGTGGCCAGCCTCAGCTCTCCGTTCTCCCCTGCTCCAGGAATCCTTTCAAAGATAAGTAAAAAATAGCAGACCTAAATGTTTATTTTTGGAGGCTATATACTGTGAGAGCTCTGACGTTACGAGCCAAATCAGCTGAATTTCAAATCAAGCGTTCCTTCTTAAACATACCAGTTTCCAATAAATTGTTTCACAAGCAAACATTGTGAGCATAATAGCAAATAATGATGCCCACTGAACAATGGGATCTTTTATACAGTCCAATATATTTGGCATGCAGCAAACATCTACTGGGAATTTATTCACTGAGGCTATGCTGGCAGCACACACCACAAAGCAGCAGTCTTACTTTACTTGTGGCAAAAGTGCATTTGTGTTGCAAGTTACTAAATTATTCCATGGCTATGTGTGTCATTTGCAAAGATCTAGGAAGAGTTTCACGTTTTTTAATTTGTAAATTACAGTAGAACATATAAATTAGTATTTTACAGT
The DNA here is from genome assembly GCF_001604755.1 of Lepidothrix coronata. Classification (NCBI taxonomy): domain Eukaryota; kingdom Metazoa; phylum Chordata; class Aves; order Passeriformes; family Pipridae; genus Lepidothrix; species Lepidothrix coronata. The sequence continues at coordinate 2,345,997 of NW_016690205.1, forward strand.
TCTGGAGAGAACTTTTAGTTTCTCACCTTATGCTAAATAAGCTCTAATTCCATCTCCCTCATTCCTTCATTTGGGTACAAAAACAGCAAGCAAAAATCTCTCTCTAATAGAAACCTTACACCATCTTCCAAAACTTATTACAGCTGCCTTCGGTATAAAATGAAACCTTAGAGAATGTTATTTAAAATGTTTTTTAGAAGTCAGTAGGCCTCATGTTTCATTTCTCCACATCAGGGTTTGATTTCCTTTGTGACCTTATTCTCTGCCCTTAAACAAACCAGAGAATGAGGCCTGAAACATCTTGGAAAAGTTCCTACTATGCCAGCATCAACACACGAAATGTGTTTAGTTTATCCTGATAGCCATCAATGATTTAATCCTTTATTGATGACTGTCAAACATTTCCTCTACCAAAAAAGAGGAGGCAAAGCCGAGAAGTAAAAGCAGAGTTCTTACATTCTTAGTCTCAAATTCCTTTTGAAAAAATTGAAGTGTGTGCATATGTATAGGTGTATATGTATGGACGCTTGTAGAATTTCTTCTCTAAGGGTAAATGTGTTAAAAATAAACTTTGTTTGCCCTCCAACACATGGAGCAATGATTAATGTTCATCAGCTCTCCCACTTCGGCAAAGGGGAATATTCCTGTGCCCACACAGGAGAACACACTCATCACCATGTAAATACAGCAGGGCTTCAGGACAAACCTGGAGTCCAAGGACCACAGGAAATACACTTGGTATTGTGGAAAATAACTAAATATGAAGAAACTTCCACTAATGACCAATGACCAGGTTTAATTCTGTACAGTATCAAAGCTTGGAAATAGTAATTTCAGGATGTTGTTCTGTCTTGCCTACTTCTCTGCAAACCCACACAAATCTAAGGACTCTGCTAAGCACAGGTACTGTCAAAGCCATACTCATAAATCTCACATCACTATTTAGCATTTAAAATACAAGCTGTACATTTGTAAGCAGATCTCATCACTCAAACAGCTAGTTACACTAATATTAGATGGAAACAGCATGTTCTTTTTTACTGAAGACTAGCAAAGGAAGTTGAAGTTCTCTTTAAAAAAATCTTAAAGGTTGGTGAAACTAATTTTATCATTACCTAATAATTACAACCAGGATCATCACTAAAATACAGTAACCATATACATCTCTAGTTATTTAACTCAAACAATATTTTTATACAAAACAAGTTGGCAACCAATGTCATAGCTCTGTAGCCTTAGTGATTTCAATATTCCCCTTGTTCATTAATATTGAAGAACCACTTCAAGAAATAAATCCTTGCTTCCTGAACACTGAAATTTCAGTGTTCTAGTCTCACATTACAAAACCAAGTCGGAAAATCCCCCCCAGCATGCTTAATGCTGGATCCCACCTTAAGAGACAAACACCAGCTTGCTTTCTCCCCCTTGCAGCTTAGATACAAAACCAACATCATCCCCATTCGAGGAATCAATTATTTACAAAAGGCAGAATGGAAATGACTGCTCACGTGAGGACTATCACATTCAAGGCTACCAGCACCCAAATTTTACACCACCATAAAAGTGCCCAGGGCTTGAGCATTTCTGCTCACTTATCTACAGACAAACAGACTCGCTATCTGAAGAGGCAACGGACAAAGAGACCTTGCCCAAAGGCTTAGAGGAAACTGTCATTTAGCCTGTTAATGTTAAAACTTCAGAATACTTTCCTCCAAGAGATAAAACTACAGAGAATCCAGGAAAGCTGGAAAACTCCAAGTTTCCAAAGAAACTGGCACGATAGAAGGAACTGCCTGGGAAGTTTCCAGCTCTGCAGGACGCACAGAGATGGTGAGAGCCTGTCCTGCCACAGATGATGGAGGCAGAAGTGACTGGGAATGACTACTGTAGCCTACACACTTAGCAAGGAGTGTTGAGAACTGGCTGTTGAAGAAATTGAAGCCCCCAAACAGATGATTCCTACAAAAGGGCATCATCTCTCTCCCATCCTTGGCTTTATCTCCTCCAGTTTTTTTTCCTGACCAGCTGCGGCCAACACAGAGGGGAAACCAGAGAGGAGAGAAACAGGAAAAAGTCGTGATGCAACCATATGGGGTGAAGACTCTGGGGTATGGAGGTGGGTCACAGGGCCCAAACCCCACGTTTCACAGCCAAGAGAGACCAGAAGACACGATCCCACCGCCCCAGTCCTAGCACAGGATGGAACGACTGCAGGAAGAGAGGCTGCTCGCCAAGCACACTCCCGGAGGGAAGATGCAGGGCAGGGTTTGGTGCTGTCAGAGGCCCAAGTGGAGTGTATTGTGACTGAAAGAGTGGCTCTGCTGCGACTGGAGTGCCTTGGCAGGGAGAGGAGACAATAACCCCGGAAGGGGTGAGCTCCGGGACCCTGGCGAGGCCAAGTCTCCTTAGCAACCTGGCTGTGCCAGGGGCTGAGAAGAGCTCCGGGAATTGTCTATCCAAGCCTCCTTGTCACCCTAGCACAGACAGTTCAGGACCTTTCACGGGAGCTAAAAGCCAGAACCAAAGCCCATTGAAGTCAGGGGGAACACTCACATGGAATTCAATGGGCTTTGCATAAGGCATCCGATTCATTTAAAAAAAAATGAAAACTACTCTTATTTTCTCCTTTTGAATGTGCTTGTTTCCTCTCCTTGCAAATGTGTGATTCAAGTGCAGGCTAGGAAAATAAAAGCTGAATAGCAAATGCAAGACCAAGCACGAGTTCTGGGGACAACAGAGACATCCTCAGCTAAGGAGGGGGAGAGAGGGAGAAAAAGGTTACCCAATTCTTTTCCACAATTTTTAACTAGACACATTTATCAGAGTCTTTAATACCAGTTTTGAAATGTTACTGACTTCTAAGGACTCATCTTGATGGCTGCCACTGAGAAGCTACACAGGGATCCCTCAAACGATGACAATCAATAGCCCCTGGTAGAGTTTCTGTGTATTCAGTCATCACTGAATGAAAAATGCAGTGGTCCCAGCTGTTTCTCTATTAAATGAAAACACAGACCTGCCATGCCCTCTTCTTCACTTGCCCTGGTCAGCACAGCACCTTCAGCTCTAGTTGCTTATTTTGTCCAATTCCAAACGGGGGAAGTTTTCAGCAGCAGCCTGGACCCTATTTGGTGGAAACACTTTCCACTCCCAACCACCTTCCTTTGGATCCTGCAACATCTGTTGCTGTGGAAGATGCTAAATATTCTGTAAATTATGGGTCTCAAAAGCATCCTACAGCATTTTAGGCCAGATTGTAATCACAGCCTCTTGCATTGGCTTTGGCTTAGCCAAAAAACTAAGCTTGACTGAACTTGTAAGATTGACTCTTCAGCCTTAAAAAAAAATAACCACAGCCCTTTCATCATATGCTTGGACTGAAATATTCCTCTCCTGTGTTCCATCTTCACTGCTGATGGAGGAACATGTCAATATATGGCTCTGTCCCCAGATTAACTACAGGTATCCTCTTTTATCCCACAACATCTGGGAATCCCCTTGGGAGATATTTTAGGGAGGTACATGGTGAGCATCTGACACCTCATCCCACCCAAGTGACCCATGGACCTCATGGAGTGGGAAGCCAGTGCTGTCACCCATCTCTGGGACACCCAGAGTCCCCTCCCCGTGCCCTCTTCCAAAATGCATCTATGGGATTACCAAAACTGCTCCAACAAAAAGTGCAGTTCTACAGTAACTTTTCAGGTGATTTAACCTGGAGGTGATAGGAAGGTGAAATCTCTCTCAGGTATAGCTCAGCTTCCCACAGGGCCAGAGAACCTCAAAGCTGAAATATCATTTCTTCTCAGAAGAAATGGCACTAATGACCATTTCAGTCACAATCTGGAGGAACAGCTTTCTCTATCTCTGCAAGCCACTCTGTCTCTGTGCTCCCTTTCTGGCATCCCTTATGAGACTGTACATGTCTGTACTATTATTGCTGGCTCTGATGATGATTTTAGTGGTGTGGACACCTACTACTGGATGAGAGCACTTACTAAAGCCACAGGGCCAGCCACAGGATATCAGTCCCTGATCACTACCTATTTGGGCTAAATATCAACTATTAAAAGAAAAGATTATAAGGTTATCACTCTCTCACTGTTCAGTGAGTGAAGACCTCCAGGTTTCTATCCTGTGCTAGCTGACAGCAAAGGAACCAGTTTGCAAGGAGAAACACAAGTACCACCATCTTTCACAAAAGATCCCATCTACACGAGCTGCAAATCAGTTCACAAGCACTCAGAGGCTGGATTAATTATTGTTCTCTGAATTAGAGAGCTTTTTCTGAGGCGAGTTCCAGGAACAACTCCACGAGGAGTTGCATGAGGAACTGCAACTCAGGTTTCTCTATAAATCCAGCATTATCCAATTTCACACAAAGGACCCAATTTGAAACTACGCTTGCTCTCCATACCCCTAGGTGGAGTGGCACAGGAGGGGTCTAACCAAACAGATGTCAGTCCCCACAGGAATTTCCTCCTTCGAGGTAGCTCTGTACAGACGGGCCAAGCTAAACCTTCGCTTCCTCTCCCCAGCACAAAGCCATTGCTTATGGGGGCCTGTGCTCTATGAAATGCTGGAAGCAAAACACTCCTAACTCCACTGTTTTGCTCCATGGTGTGGAGGAGTAAGGCTGAGTGCTGGCTGCTCTTTCAAAAAATCAGAAACAACCAAGCAGGTGTAGGCAAAACACCTCTGCTAATTAATGTCATACGCTATAGGATACACCCGAGCCAGGAGCTGAGCAGCTTCTACCAGCTGCACGTCAGTTTGGGTTTCTTTCTGCATAACATGAAGCACTGCATGTTGTTTATGGCCAATTCAGAAGTGCTGCTGAACTGTCATGTTCTATTTATAAGTACATAGATACACACCCCTCAAATCATTGCTTCCTAGGTAATTTATACACGATGAGGTAGTGCCCGCAGCAAGTTAGGGACAGTGTTCTCTTCCTAAACCCTGCAAAATCACAAGATGCTGTAAGGCTAGAAGGAATAATGTGTCACTGTCATAAAACACTAAGAGATAAAGACCATCCCTGGCAAGAACACTTGATAAAGAACAGGGGCCTCTCAGGCAGACTAACAGAATAGCTTATGGATCAGACCAGCATAACCAGCACTGATGATATCACGCCTTACAAATTTTGGCATCTTTTACCAGTGGGCATTAGCCAACAAATGTCCATGCTGCTCAGTGTTCCAGTACAGCAGGAGTCTCCATGTATAGCATTTCCTACTGGCCCAACACTACTTGAAGAAGCCACCTCAGTGGCCAAGAGCTCAAAGGGATATCGCTGCAGCTGGAGCTCCTGGCCCTCTCAAATGAACCTGGCACAGGGATCTGCTCCTGCAGATGGGAGTGAGGGGCCAACCTCCATAACCACTTTCTAACCTCCCTTTGTCCTCTAATTTAGAAGCCTCATATAAACTTGAGGCATTTCTTTCTGCTGCTGTGTCACACACTCCATCATTGCTAACAACTGGGCTCCAACACCCAGCTCTGCTCTGGTCTGTGGACAGTACCCAGACAGCAGGGAACCAGACTCCATATATTCCCTGATGTCACTGAATACTTTCTCAAGAAATTGAGAACATTGCAACACTGACTATTTAAGAATTTTAATGCTAAAGATTAAAATTTTGTCCCATAGATCAGAAGATTTTGTCCCATACATCAGAAGCAGACCCATTTGCTACCCCATAGTAAAATCTCTGCTGCCCCATCCAACCTCCTCGTGATACCCAAACCCTCCTACTCACCAAGGCCAGCCAAGTAAAAGGCAGTGCCTTTTTAAAATCTTCACAGAAATTAATCAGGTATATTCAAACTCTTTGTCCTTGGCTTCACCACCTTCACCTCCAATTTTAAGTAATGGCACTGTTTCTCAAGCAGGCACAGCTCCCACTGATGTTATCCCATCTGTCTCCTTGGATAGCTCTACAGCATACCTTCAGCTCACTGTCCTATGTGAATTTTAGCTAAAAATCCATCTTTGCACACCTTTACAGCAGAAGTGCATCTGCACACCTCTTTCCCATATGGCAGCAAGCCGGGGAAAAGAAAGTAAGCAAGACTGACTTATTTGGCTTGATAAAAAACCCACTGATGTCAGTGAAAACAGTAGGGGTGGGGGGGGGAAAAAAATCACCATCAGAACTAGTTAAAAGCTGTTCTTTCAAATCACACGTATATCTGAGGGTTAAAGAGACAGGAACGTTCAGCAAGCCCGGGGCTAAGGCAGGCAACATGAATGTTCTTGTTTTAAAACATGAAATTATCAACAGGGTTTTGAGACCAGTTTGTCCTTAAAGCAAAGCCCTATTGTCAGGCTGACACAGCATGGGTTTCATCAGCCCCGTGGAGCAGAAAAAGTCATAGCAGCCAGAGCTGTACAACAGTAATCTTGAAGCTGCCTTGCAGTATCCCTCACACAGCGCAGGCACATAAGCAAAAGCTTCATACACATCTGAACAAAGGGCAGAGAGGCCTTATTTTAGTGTGAAAAACCAAGGGAAACAGAACAATGACGAGCTAAAATTTTCATTGAAATTCTTTTCAGTGTACCCTAAAAGAAAAAGGCTACGAGAGACTATGAAAAACAGTTTGTGACTTCTCACAGACAAGTGGTAAAATTTTATTGTTCTGGCTGTTTCCAGAGAATGCATTAATTCTTACACACAGAGATATCATCCTTTGTACTGTGCACAGCTCCCAGCACTCAGCTGCTGGATAATAAGCAGAGACAATGCTGGGTCCAGCATCACTGGACTGGGCCCTCCAACAGGCTCTGCCAAAGGTTTACTGTATGCCTGGCAAACAGCATCTCTCCCACAGGGATGATGTCCCTCTTCCAGCTGCAGTGGGTTTAACTCACCAGCGCACCCAGTGATGCCATAAAACACACAGGGGGAGTTATTATTTCTGTTGTTATTGTGACCCGACTGCACATTTTTCATCCTCCAAATTTCCTTTCCTGAAAACAGCTCTGCCTTTAAAGTAAAATGGAAAAGATTATGTAAAGCTTTAAAAGCCCTCTTGTATTTCTATGCTTCTCCCCCCTTCCCTTACACAGCACACTTGCTCTATTGAGCAATGCAGGTGTGAAATTATTGGAAGGACTGCGGAATTCGCCGTTTCCCAGCTCCCTGCCAGGCTGACTGACCATAACCACTGTGCAGGCTCTTGGGGCAGGAGAACCTCCAGCACCCAGAATTTCAATGATCTGTGCTGGGTAATCCTGGCTCAGCCCCAAGACATGTCTGTGTCAGGTCTCACTGAGGCTTTGGGCTTGTCTTCCCTGCTGATGAAGTTTGCCATCACATGGCCCCACGTCAGGAAGGGAGACAACCCTCCCTCAGCATCACATTCACTTCTACAACACACAATCCATAGCCTCTTCTAAACATTGGACCAGATGCTGAAGACAACAGCTCTTGGGAAGACCCTGACTATACACATCCACTATTATATTTCCAATAAATCCAGGTAAAGTTCTCAAGATGCAACAGCATTCAGAGAAAGCACTTAGGCTGGCCATGCTTGGACATAGACTTCATGCTCCAAAACAAGGAAGTTCATCTGTTAACTTTCTGCAGTTCTTGACCTCTCTTCTTGTCCTGCTTCTGGCCAGGGTAGAGTTAATTTTCTTCCTAGTAGCTGATATAGTGCCATGTTGGGATTTAGGATGGGAATAATGTTGATAAGACACTGGTTTAGTAGTTGCTGAGCAGGACTGACACTAAGTCAAGGACTTGTCAGGCAGGGGGCACAAGGAGCTGGAAGGGGACACAGCCAGGACAGCTGACCCCAGCTGACCAAAGAGATATTCCAGCCAATATGTTGTCATGCTCAGGGTATAAATGGGGGGAAGAGCTGGCCGGGAGCTGCTGCTCAGGAACTGGCTCAGCATCCATCAGCTGGGGGTGAGAAACTGTTTTTCAGTTGCATCACTCGTATTTCTTGGGGTTTATCTCTCTCTCTCTTTTAATTATTTTGCCTTTTCATTATTATCATTATATTTAAATTATTGAACTGTTCTCATCTCAACCCACGAGTCATCTCACTTTTACCCTCCTGATTCTCTCCCCCATCCCTCAGACAGGAATAAGCAAGCAGTTGCATGGGGCTTAGTTGCCAGCTGGGGTTAATCCACAACACTTCTGCACCCCCATTTTCCTGTCTTTCAGCAGACACTCTGAATGGACTTCTTCCTACAAAGCAGAGAGCCAGGAATACCATCACCAGCCTCTGGCTGAGCAGTGCCAGAGCTGCTTTCTGAGAAAATGTCACTGAAGAGCAGGGGTGGGGAAGAAGGGGGATCATTTGTTGGAATATTCATCCAAATTTAGACATAGATATGTTCACAAACACTCCAGGTAGTACATCAGCACAGGTATCAAAGGCAATGCACATTTGAAACCAACTGGTGCAATGAAATTTTGTTGCTCTGTAATGCATATAATCTAACAATAGCAGGAAGGATGCTGCAGATATAAACAACTAACCAATGCATGGGTACTCACTTGTAAATGCAGAATACATGAACAACTGATGCTTTGATCACCTAACCTGTGATGGTGATTAAAAATCCCTAAAAGTATACATAATTCTAGACTTTCACAAGCATCTTGTAAAAACAGCAGACTGCCTTTATTTCCAACTAATATGGTCATGTTGAGTTCTTCCCTCAGCTCAAGTTCTGACAGCATCAGTGTTTTACTTTCATGAACAGTTAAAAATTTCAGCTTATTCACGCTACCTTTAAAAGAGCAATTTGAAAAAAGTAAACTCAAAATTTTATATTTACAGAGCAGTTCAACATTCAAAAGTGTTTAACAAACTATGATTTTTTAATGTGCCTTTTTTATGTTTAAGTGGAACAGCTGCTATTGAAGCTGCACCATGAGAACAGCAGCAATCCAAAGAGGACCTGATGGCTTAAAATGCTCAAAACCCTGCAAATCACAGCCACCTCTGGATTTCAGGTCACACAATGGTTTGCAGAGCAGTGAGAGGAGAGGATACAACACAAAAGGTTCTAAGTGTGACCTGTTGGGTTTTTACTGGACACAGAATTTCACTGTGTGAAATGAATTTCACAGAAATTTCACAGAATTTTACTGATTTTTCCATGCTTTGGTCCTGTCAGATCTCTCACCCTCTTACCTATCTCACTCCGACAACCTGACCTCCCTAACCCTTAATGATTTCTTCCTCTCCTGGATTGTAAATACCATCCATGTCCCTCTGTGCTACATCTCTTTTAGTCCCAGTTTTATCCCCAAAATTACCAGTGTGGTGGTCTCAGGATTTATGTCACCCACCACCATTGCAGCCATAGGGTTGTCCCACCTCTGCCTTTCCTCTCATGCTTGGGACAATAAGAAGAAACATAGGCAGAACCTCCTCACTAATTAGACAGACGTGATTAATAACCTCGTGTTTGCCTTTAAAATGGTCCATTTATCTAATCTGTACCAGTTCCTTTGCAGCTTTTTTGTATTTTTTTTATAAGATTTATGCCTTTTTATTTTCAAGAGGACATAGCTTTACCAATTTACCGCCAATTACACTGCCATTTCTTTTCACTAATAAAATCGTTAGAAAAGCCTGGATGAGGTCAAAAAGCCCCTCTTATTAGGCACAGACATTGCTTTTGACACATGCCAACTGCAGATTTAACAAGGCATCAGTCTTGTTTGCATCTTCAGACAACTCCTGCAAATTCCTACTTGCATTTCCACGAGTAGGATACTGCGCAAATTACAAGGCATGATTAAAAATTATAATAACAGAGCTGAAACAATATCCTGCTCATCACTCATCAAAAGAAAGAGAAATACCTGCCTTGGGGCTGTAATAAGACAGAAAGTGGGACAGGGAGACCAGTCCTCCCCAGCAGACTCTGCAGGAAGCATTCCAAACATGACAAATTCACTGTTCACCCAGCAGATGAAGTAATGACACTAGTATTTGTCCATAAAATGTAATTTAGCCAGGCTACTCCAATGAAATCAGAAGCTTTAATGCTATAAAACCACGGGGTTAGAATATTTTTACCTTATTAAGAAAGCGGGGGGGAGGACCCATAAGCTTTTATTTTCCCTTAGGTGAACCATCACACTGTGGGCTTTGTTTCCAGGAGCAAACCACCACAGCCCCCAGCACCGAACCATTTGCGTAATTCCTTCTCAGATGCACACACACCTTGCCAAAAAGCCTGGTGCCAGGTGTAAAGTCCACACACTTATCAGTACACTCGATAAAACCATCTTCCCTCTCGGCCTAACCAAATCCCTGAGGGCAAGCACCAGGCTGGATTCCTTCGTGCCTCCCGTCCTTGTCTCATCATGTCCTGCGCCGGGGGTGAAGACATCAAGCCAAAGCTTGTCAGTGTAAAGGAGCCAGTCAACAACTACAAGCACATCTGCCAGAAATGCAAGTTTAGGCTTGGTTGTAATACCTACACTTCACTCCTGCCAGACACCAGTGATGCAACGTCCCAGGCATGTATTTAGTTGGTGTCAGTTCCTTTTTCGCGTGTAACCCGAATCCTAAAGGCACCTCTTTGGAAATCAAGGAACAAACTGTAGTTAAGTCGAACTAATTCCAAGCTTTATTTCGACAAAACAAGGCCCAGCTAAAGGCAAACAACAATACATATGTTTTTATGAATTAAGGAATGACAAAATGGAAACATGCCTTTTAAAAAAAAGTATGTGCTCATGCCATGTTCACAGCTAGAGACTGTGAGAGCACATGAAAACCCAAAAATAAAACTTGACTAGAAACAAAGGCAAAAGTTTCCCCTTCTGCCTAGACCAGGGGAAATAAAAACAGTGAAGTACCAATAGCAAAATGTCGATTCCACTTTAATCAGATTTTTAACAACATGCTGTAAAAAACAAGAATAAAATTCATCCTAGAGCTCTAAAACCTCCAAGAGTTCAGAACAAAAGTGTTTTTCTGCACAGCCCATCAGTAAAATCACTCATACATGAGATTTCCGAGGCACAAGCTTTAAACTGAGAGGCATTTAAAATGCTTTCTGGATGAGAAGTTACTCTCACACTGGTTTTATATGAAAATACGAATTACTGCTAAGGGACAACTGTGTTGTACTCTGCCACCCCTGGAGCTCACTCCTCAGTAACAAGAGCCAAAGGCATGGCTATTAGGCAAATGGAAAACTGGTCAAAGCACAGCTAAACTGGCTGCAAAAGGACTTCTTTAGGGAAAAAAAAAATGTATTTGTGGCATGTTCGTTTTCATAGTAAACAGCAGGGTCATCCTATAGATTTTTGGAAGATGTGTCGTGCTATAGCAGCTGCTTACAAAATTCAGTAAGTGAGGTAACATGGGGAACTTCATCTGAAACCAAACCATCTTTTGTCTCCCTGGATGATGCCATTAAATAGGGCAGAAATGGCTACCTGCACTAGGACTGTTCAAAGCCCAACCTTTCTTCCTTTGCCGTTAAAACACAAATTCAATTAGTTCCTCCATGCTCAAACAGAGCTGCCGCCGCTGAAATTGTACCCCAGCGATAATTGCAATCCAAGAGTGATCTAATTATATACTAGTCTCAGTGGCTGCATTCCCACGTTGCTTCCTGCAACCCGGATTCACTACAATGCAACTCATAAGCGAAAACCACATCGTTTTCGTTCCCTCTCCCTTAAGACTGCACGACTTTATATACATTTAATGAGAATGGAGTTAGTCTATTAGTAAGCTTACTATAAAAACGCAAGTTTCTACCTACTGTTAAATACAAAGGAAGAGAGAGGCACTTCAGCTGCATGTAAAAAACCAGCTGATGGGCTAAACCATACAAGGGAAAGAACATTCTTTTAATTAAGGTACTGGATTAGGATTCAAAGACCAGCTTTACTTTTTGGCTCTGTCGCCAGCTTCCTGTGTGACCCAGGGCAAGAAATTTCATCACTCCCCAGCTCGGGTTTTCATCTCTAAAATGGACAGTGACATTTCCTTCTCCCTGCCTTGACGCATTTCAGTTGTGAGCAATTACTGTGCCCTGGCACACTGCCTTGGACAGTAAGTATCTGATATTAATTGAAGCCTCTGGGTAGTACTCCAATAAAAAAGCTAAAATCGACTCCTCTCCCTTTCCCAGCGTCCTAAAGGAGTTTTGTATGGCCACCACTTGCCACTACTGCAATCAAACACATTTAACCCCCGAGCAAACAGCCTCCTTAAATCCCTGTTTGGAAACGGAGGAGGAGGAGGAAGAAAAAGGCCATTGATTGGGGTATCCCAAACATTTAAAGAATAACTTTGTCCAACATAGAACATCCTGGCCAACTTGAACGGACCATTCCCTGCTAACACAATCACTGTGCACAAGTATCCTGTGCAATAGAGAGGCTGCCAATGACTTGCTGCTTTTTTCTTCTGCGTTTTCTATTCCAATTGTAAAAAAAAATCAGTGCAAGGGTTTTGCCAGGTTTGTAAGTTTGAACAGGACCATCTGAGCTGACTCTTTAAAGAGTTCTTGCAAGTAATTACAAGGTAAAAATGAGAATACTTCACACCTACATTCTGACTGAAAACTTCTCAGCCCTGCTGGCTCCAGGCTTTTAATTGTCAAAAGAGTTCAAGGTTTGGAAAGTTATTGGCATATTCCTAACTAGCATTGTGTCACTATTTGGCACGATTTTTCCTGGGATACCTCCCAACTCTGTGACATAATCAGAGGGTTCTCTACATTACACCATATAGTCAGATGCTCATGTTAGTGTAATATGTTACCATGTTTAATACCATTTGCTATTACTTACACTTAATCAGCTCTGGAACCAGTTAAACCATATAGGAAAAGTAATTTCAGAGGCTTTCAACTGACAGTTTTCTACACAGAACTTGACCTAAAATTACGACCTGAAGTTTGTAAGATGCGGTCTGCGTACGCAATTGCCTCTAAACAAACATTCATAACTCTCCACGACCTTGTGGGAACTGAAAATTCATATGAAAACAGAAAAAAAAAAGGCATAAAATTGACTCTGTAGAACTGTCTCCACTAGAAAAACTGTCAGAGTTTCCCCTTCTGGCCAGCCTTAATTTACTGCTTCAGCAATTTTATGCTCCACAATTACTGCAAGCTTTCAGCCACACAGAAATGGCTGAGCTCTCAAACATCAATCCCCACTTAGTTTAAAAGTCCCAACATGGTGTCTCAAGAGACTCACACTAAACTCAACCGAAGTATCTTAGGGTGCACCTTCCATACACGGGTTTGCAAAGTAAACTATCAGTTACACCCTTGAACTCATCAAATTAAATGAAAAAAAGTAGTAAAATCATTAAATACTCAGGACTCCAAAATGCAGGTGGTGACTTGCAAAAGTAATTTCTGGACTTCTGGTTTCATGTCTCACAGGACCCAAGCAAGGTCCTCTGGGTGCCATCAGCTGGGTACCCAGCACCTCAAATCACTAGTCACTTCTGAAAACCCTCATTATTTACTTTTCTGCCTCTCTATAGGAAAGGACTAGACATTTAAATAAATGACATAATCCTTACTACCATTCCATTCATTCATGCAGGTCGCTATAATTTACTGCAAGAAAAAATAAACTTGTGCAAAATGTTCCTCAATGTAAGACATTCAGAAGGCTCAAAGGGGGGGAGAGGAGGTGAGAAGGCTCCTGACAAATATTTGCTCAAGTGACCGCATCACCCATGAACACATTTGCTTGGGTGAAGAAATTTATGGTCAACAAGAAACACGCCAGAGTGGGACGGGAAAAAGGATGGGGGGCAGAGAAAGGGAATTTTTAACCACTTTCATTTCAGCAAGGACAGGCTTTGAGTGGAGCCTGGTCCCTGGCAAGCCCATGGCAGCAGCCTGTGCCCTCAGTGAGGTGGCCAGCAGAGAACCACATCATGCAGAACACAACTTCCCACCTCCTCCAGCAGCCGTTGCTGCTGCACCCTCCATAAACTTTGTTTAAACAAGTGTTCAAACAAGAAATAGCTCTGCCAGTCGCTCAGTTCACCTCAACCATACCCATAGCTCACTCTACACCAAGGATGACAAAAATATCGCCAAGGCTATGAAAATCCTCACTGCTTTCAGTGTTGACTACCTAAAAACCAAGTAGAGGTGAGCTGGGTGGTTCTCCGTAGACTTAAATGTATGAGGGCTGGTGGTAAGGCTTTAGTCCTATGGTAACCCCATCACAAAATGATCCTTCCTTCTTCCTCTGCTCCACAAAGGCTGCCTCTCCTCAGCATTTTCACAGGGAACCTTTTCCTTTCTTGCTGCCTGAGAAGCTGGCACTTGTTTTCTTTTGGATTTGGGGGTTTCCACAGATTTAAGTGGCCTCAGACAAAATAAGACACTACTTTTTAAAGACCATCCAAAACAACGCAAGGGATGCATTTTTACTCATGTAAAACCAATCAAGAACTAGGGAAATGAAAATTTTGTCATTGTTTTGGTCATATAAACCCAAACTCACATTCTGCACAGAAAATGTATGGAGTTGCCCTGTCAGTCACCAGCCAAAACCAGTTTACAGTAATCAAATTAATTTTTGCTTTCAATACTGATTAATCAAAAGCTCTATTCACGGAGCTTGTGACGCTCAGATCACCTCACAAAGCTGGAGAGAGCAAGACATGCTTCAGAAGCCATAGCTCAGATCCCCAAAGGTCCTGCCAGCAGGTCCTATTAGAACCCATTACTTGTGGACAGAAATGCCTTCAGAGTCAATAAAATTGCTCACACCCATCCAGGCTAATCAACAAGAGCAGAGGTGAACAGAAATGGTTTCTGAGATTTCAAGCCCTAATTTAGCTAAGCACTTAAATAAATATCTGCAAGCCTTATTAAAGTCAACAGGATTTGGGTATTAATAAGTTAACATTATTAAGCATGTGTTTAATAGTCCTGCTGAATCACAGCTTTGCTACTACATAAGACTTCACACAGCTGTTTAGAATTTGTCCTCAGGTAAAACACTTCTCCACAGTTTTTATCATCTGTGTTTCAGGGACTGCTCAGAGCCCACACAACAGGCTACAGTCAGATCTCTCTTAGACTGCTGTGAATTCAAAGCACCTTTCCTGAAGCTCCAGATCTGCTCTAGCTTCACCAAATTCAACATCTAGCTTTTCATTAAAAAAACCAAGAAAAATCATTTCAGCTATAATAACAGCAATCTAAAGGATTGCTCGACGGTTTTCATAACCGCAGTTATTAAAACTTGTGTTAGTACAACTGTGAAAGTAATAATTAAATTGTAATACCAAGGATTAAAATTGCATCAGCATTTCTTATTTAGTTGTCATGGTAAGCTTGTAGGTGGATATTAGACATGGATATTACACCTCTGCCAAGGCATGGGCAGATTAGTCCTACAGACACGAGTGAGACGGGTGAATATATAAAGTTATGTAGCAATTGGCCATGTAGTGAAATCTTATCTTTGGAGTACTGTGAAATCACCTCCAAAATTAATGAAAAATGCACCAGCTTAGTTCTAAATGTTTTAATAGAGGAACTCATCAGTGAGAACCAATGAGTGTTCCACGTGCCAGCTGTACTCACCCACCACGTCGAGGTGGTACGTGTGGTTGATGGAGCCGTACTGGTTTTCCACGATGCACGTGTAGTTCCCTTTGTCTGACGGGACCACGCTCTCCATGATGAGACTCCAGTGCTGGTTACGGACCTGGGGGAATGGAACAAGAGAGGCTGAGATCTTCACTAGCACAGTTTCACCCTCTCCACCTCCACAGTTCCCCGAACGGTTAACCCTGTGTAATCCACATCTAAAAGCCTCTTCTGTGCTCGTTCAACCGTTCTGGACACCGAAATTATTTATGCCTGATCTGGGACAGCACGGCTGCAGCAGTGGAAGCTTCCACACGTTCTGCTATAAATTTCCCTGGCCCCTGCTCTGAGCACTGCACACATTGGTGCACTCTCAGCCCTGCTGAGGATGGCACCAATTAGCAACACTCATCGTATTGGACTTTACCTTTCAATCCACTCTAAAGGGAATTCACACCCTCAGGATATTTCCCATCCGTCTCCAAACAATCATCTGATAATAACTGCCCACCAGCAATAAAGGATGGATATGATCCCTTAACATCTACGTCTCCATCTTTCCCTAATAGCTCAATCACACACCTCGTGTTTTGGAGAAACAGAGTACCCAGGGGTGATGTTTGGGATCCCTCCCCCAGACACACGGAGCTGACAGACCTCCTGCTGCTCTGGGGTACCACAAGAAAGAAATGAAGATGCTGCCTCATGAGAAACGCCTGAAGAAAACACCCACGGAAAGGGAGCATATGGATATACATTTATCTCACGCAATCCTCCTCAGACAGAATGCATTAAAAGTGCTGATTCTCTTCCCATTTGAACTCAAAAGGAACACTGGCACTGGTCTCACAGAAAATAGGATCCAGCCCAATACTGGAAGGATACAGAGTCATCCGGAACACATATATTTCCTGCATCATGAGTTGGCTCCCAAAATGACCTTCTGCTGGCGACCGACTAATCCCTTGTTTTAGCATTACATTTTTGACAGAGCGCTCAAAAAGTTTAACATCATGTAGCTGTAAGGTACAACGTTTCAATTGCAAAGTACATATTTCAGCAAATGGAATAAAGCACAATCTGGTACAGTCATTTTAATCAGCCAAATGGAAAGTAGTAATTCAGTGCAGAACACCAGAAAAATTTATGGACCATTCAGTGACACTTCCAGTAACCATACGTTCTTAAAACATCATTACAACCACAGCTCTGAAATCCTGCTTCATGCCTGACTATTGTGTAGGTCCTTATCCAGCAGGAAAAGGCAGCAAAGGGCTGCATCCCAGTGCCAAGAGCTTAGCCCTCACACTTGCTGGAGGTAAAAGCGCCTTCAGTTCAAAGCCTGGAAGAAAAGTTCTTTCTGCCAGGGGCTCCTGGCTTTCCTAGTTCCCCCAGCTAGTAATTAGCTCAATATCTCAATATTACTATTATTGCTGAGTCATGAGCTAATAATATTAGCTAAAGATTGACCATGAGGGCTTTGAAAAGAGAAGAAAATACAGACAAGACTCCAGCAGCAGGTGAAGAACGTGGGTGTTAACCTAATGTCAGGGCACTGTGTGACACAGCCTCAAAACTGCCAGACCTGACTTAAGGCCTCTCTCCTCAGCCCCTCCTTTTGATGGCACACATGAAAACCATATATTGATTTTTCTTCACACTATGAAGAGCTAAGGAATAAGTTCATAAAGCCAGAAAGAGTTTATCAGTGTTATTTTAATGTCTCGTTATTCTGCTAAGCAACCTTGAAAGTCACAATTTGGGTCGGGAAGAATCACTGTCATGAACAACTGGCAAATAACAAATACAACAGCAACATGTTTTGAATATTTTACTTCTTTATGAGTTATTTTGAAGGAGACATGGTCAAAGTGACCTGAACTTTCACCATGACAAGTTAAAACACACTTCTTGGAATCAGAACAAGTGTTTTTAACCGATTTGACTGCAAAACAGGAAGAACAGATCATGGTTCCACAAAAGTTAAAACAAAATAAAAATTATTAACTGCAAGTCATTAATTTGATAGGAAAACACGAGAAATTGTTTAGCATTCAATAAGAAAACGTAACTAGCTTACTGACACAAGTGGATATACCGGATTGCAAAATTAAAAAGTATTTGTGCAATTCCCCTTCTAGTAACTCCAATGAGCAGAGATAATATCTTCATAATGAAACAACAGCTTAAGCCACTTCAGTTTAAGCTAAACAACTGTTGTAGAGGCCCAAAGCAGTTGTGACACATTGTCACACAACTGGATTTATGCCATGGCTCTGGATCCAACTAGATTCAGCTTGTTGGCTTAGTGCTTTCCAGAAACAAGTGCAGCATTGCAAAGCCCAGACAAACTCCCCTTTGCTGGGGACCTCTGCCCTCTCTTTTTTTTCCTATCGCTTTGCAAAACCCATTTTCATGTTTTATCTGTGCTTCGCACTCAAAAATGGTACTTCATCTGCAAAAAGATTGAGATAATAAATATAATCTCAACGTGGTTTTTTTCCTAACCAGTTATGGTTAGCAAATTACTGACATGGTTTTTTGGCAAATTTTCTCCATCAAAATTTTAACCAATTCTTCCAAACAGCTCTCCCAAAGATTAAATATTTAAACTAGATTTTCAGTACCAAATTCATACTACTGCACCCTTAAGATATAGTTTGGAGGTTGGAAACTTAAACTGGAATCAAAATGCCAAGAAATATCGGTGAGAAACCGAGGAAGGGGCAAGGAATTTTTCACAGAAACATTTTGCTTTTGGAGTATCACATAAAAAATAGTGGACAGCTCTGTTTAGTCTTAAAATACGTGTCTTCATTGAAAAGATAATGTCACGAAAAGTTGCCACTTAGTTAAAAATTAGTCAAAAGGGGACAATTTTCAATAATTTCGAAAGAAAAGGGATTAGAAACCACAATACAACTCTCCCTAAAATCAGCACCGTTCAGACATATAGTGGTACTGCTCAGGGAAAGAGAACAACTGCAGAACATCCCTGCAAAAGCCATGGGCTTGTGCAGTTGTTCCTGTAGTCAGAATTTTCCTTACTCTGTATTTACCCGGTTGAATTTAAATGTGTGTAAGACGACTGCAGTGTTATCAAAATGCATAGGTGAAAACACACACCTGTTAAAGCTTAAACAGTAACAGCTGATAGAAGTACATTTGCTTTCTGGGTGGTGTACAGGAAAGCAAAGGCTCCTCTGATCTCTCATAGAGGATTTAGATTATTACCTCAAAGAAAGTATAAAATGCCTTTAAAGGCATAAGCAAGAGCCATCATCGCTTCAGAGACAGGTATAAAAAAAGAATAAAAGGGATTTAGACATTCAATAGCTGATCATATTCTCCTCACTGTAAGAAATTTGGGCCTATCTTGAAAAATCATAAAAGGATCGATTTTGAAATTCACCACCCAGAATTAGTCACGGTGGAGGAATTTCACTCTGGAAGCTATCTTGGTCAGCACATACACCCTCCTGCTACCCTGCCTGAGTGCAAATTGACTCAATACATTCCTAGTCAGAGGGACAAAGTGCTACAGGCCACTATCTGATTCCGATAAAGACAATACAAGAAGAGATTTCTCAGCTCAAGGCGGCAGGAAAGAGGTGGCTGGAGGATTAGTGGAAAGCTTCACGTTTTCTTTCCCTTTGCTTTGTCCCTTCAGCCTTCAAGGGGATGATTGTCTTCCAAAATGAAACATCAGATATGGCCAGGTTTGGTTCCAGCTGTTGTAGTCACCCAAAAAGTATTGTATCTCCACAGGAATGCTTTACAGAGAGCAACGCCCAGGCTCAAGACAAACTCGCGTGCAGGAACTATCATGGGTTGCTGTGATACCTCCCTGAACACAGACCAACACAGACAGACTCAGTCCTTCCTGGGGATTCCTTCCTGAAAGGTTTGTTGGTATAGTGGTGTCAAGAAAACACAATTCTCTCTTTATTCTGGTGTAATTTTGAATAAGCCCACAGTGACTTAATTATGTCCCTCTAGTAAGTTAAGGACACGGGTTCCAGGAGCTCTGGGGGCCTCACTCTTCAACACCCATTCACTGGAAACAAGCTTCCATCTTAAAAGATGACTATTCAAAATGACAGAATATAGAATATATAGAGATTTGGTAGAGTTGACAATGATAAGTAAATCCTACCAGATAATTTAATGTATTTCTGAGCAACAGGAAAGCCTAAAAACCTCAGCTGTGTCACCTCTTTTTTGGGTTCAGACTAAAGAGATATAAGTTATAGTATATAATTAAAGGTATAGACTTCACTAACCCAGCTAGCTTTAGAAACAGGCATCCGTGTTTTTTTCCCAGAGGACACACATACCTAGGAAATTGTATACATTTAATAGATACGAAAAAAAATTTAACTTGTGCCACTTAATGGGCACAAATCTAAATGATCTCTCCCTAACAGAGGGCAGCAGTGCCAGCATGGAGCCCCAGAGGGGCTGATTTACTCTGCCAAAGGTCACCCTCCAAAGCAGAGACCAGGTACCTCCATCCTGCCTCTCCAGACACACATTTTCCCTCATGGATTTCAAGAGTGATATCTGCATTTCCCCTTCACAAGATGCAGAGTGTTAATAACGTCCTAGTTAGTACCAGAGCAGTTATTATTATTTTCCAAGACAGGATTAGTTTGGTTGGGTTTTTTTCTTTAATTGGCTTTTTTTTGTTTTGTTTTTTAAAAAAGCACCGAGAAAGGTAAAAAATCACTGAACTGGAGCCAATTCGTTAACACTCCACAGCGTTATGAAAGGCAGAAGGTGTTGCCAGGTGTACACTCATAACCAACAGTAATTTATGGTGTAAGCAAACATAGATGGAAAAGTCTACTTAGATAATTAGCGTTCATGCGAGGAGATTTTCTGGGCTCCGCTCTCCACTAACACAAATGTTGGAAAAACTGACACTTTCTGCAGTAAATCCAGAGAGAGAAGAAAGGAGACTGAGGCTTGTCCTCCTCTGCACTGGAAAACAGATTCTTTTTTTTTTTGCACCAAGCAGCATCTGAATCAACAGCACGCAAAGCAATACAACTCTTGGCTCAATCAAGCAGCACCCCAAAAATACTGGGGGTAAGGCAGCGGGGGACAGGGGAGCTCAGGACTCAGTCTTGAGGTCACCACGTGGCCTGACAAAAGTTAACTCCTGTCTTAATGACCATTACAAATTGCTCTGAGCAGCTCAGCAGGAGTTCTAGGCTGTGCCTTATAACCGTGACAAGAGGTGACTACCTTGGAAACTTCTCATCTTTGGAGAGAAGTTGCTGAGGTGTCGGGGACGTGAGCAAGCCGCTGACAGAAGATCTGCAGAAGAGGTTCAAGTAACTCAGAAATGCAGGGCAGGGTGGCGAGTGCTTGGACAGCGATTTGCCATCAAAGTCACGCATTCCCATTCCTTGTGAGGAGCGGGATAAGATGACCCAACCCTGACTTCTGACCTGACCCAGGCAGATACCAGGAGGTTAAAGGTCCGTGCACTAACACACAGAGCAAGCTGGCCTCCCTAAAACTCTCCCTTAATCAGTAACCACCAATTTAGAATAAGACATCTAATCTGAAGCTGTTTAAAATTCAAACAGACCCTTCCAAGTAATTGCTGCTACTTTCCCTCAAACTCTTCTTCCCATTTCAGTTTCACAGACCATAAACCCTATAGAAAATAATAACTTTTGACTTCCAACCCTTCCTTTATTAAGCTGCCTACACTCACCAGAGTGGATGGCCAACAATGCAGCTGAAAATGAACAGAGCAAGAGAGTCTTAACCTGCTCTGTAAAGTCAGTCTTTAGTTTTCCAAATAACTCTCTATAAATAATCCTTAGCTGCACTGCTATGCTACAAGCTTGAATTTCAGGAAAAAAAAAAAAAAAACAGAATTGGTGCTCAGTAACCGCCAAAGAAACCACCCACCCTTCCCCAGAAGAAAACAACTACTGTTTTTTGCTTCGACGTTTGATCCCAGGCCATTAAAAGGTTTTCTGTCGACTTCAGCAAGTTTTTAAGTTTCGATTTTTTTTGGTTGTTTTGTTTGGGTTGGTTTTTTTGTTTTTGTTTTACAGCTTTGGTCAAGAACAAAAATTACAAAACCCCACCATGAGACCTTACCTTATACCCGCCAATACGATGCTCTTGCTTAAACTCTTTCCCGTTTTTCAGCCACCGCATGGTCGGTGTTGGGTTTCCCATCGCTGGACAACGAAACTTGACGGTGTTGGCTGCTGGCACAGCGTGTAGCCTCTTCTCCATTTTGTCTGTATGTGTCCAGTAAGGTGCCCCTGTTTCAAAGAGACACATCCAGAAATGTCAGTACTTGGAAACCGAGCCCCCTCTCCAGCCGCTTCCGCAGGCAAAGAGCTTCACGCGTTCATTGGAAGCACAGTTTAGCAAGAGTTCCCAACAAGAAATCATGTTACAAGTGTCAACCAGAGTTTTGTAAAGGGCTCAGTCTGCTGCTATGAGTATTTAATTCATGACAAAATTCCAATAATCAGCCACAGATAAGCTTTGTTTTGTGTACACCAAGTAAGACGGAGGGACCAAGTTTTCATTGGACACTTCTGACCTCAAGCTGAGTTACTGTGAGTGCTCAGGAAACTCTGAATTCTTGGACATCAGAAGGGAAGCCAGACAGAGCAGGACAGAAGACCTGTTAGAAGCATCATCCTTCATCTTTCCCCTTCTTTTAGAAGGGGGATAAGCATACCTACCTGTTGGACAGCACATCAAAACTTACAGTGTGTGATGCCAAGGTGAACTGTGCTGTTACTGTCACTGAAACCACTGAAATGTATTTACAACTGGAATATATTTCTGAAATCTTAACCAAAGAGGAGGAAAAAACGAGTAAATGTGGATCAGCAAAACTCAGAAAAAGCATTTATCATTTTGCAGGGATTTCCCACTCTAATGAGCCTGTCAAAGTACAAACACTCAGTGATGTCCACAAACATGGCATGAAATGAGAGTGTCTCTCTCAGCCCAGCGAAGTGATCATTTTTCCCAAACCCTGACATGGCTCTCCTGGCTCTCACTCCCTCCTTGCCATGCTCTGGCCCAGCCTGTGCCACCACGAACAGCATGAGAAGCACATGGAAAACCCCTCCCTCATCCAGGTTCTTAACTGTTTGTTATGTAGCAGTAGAGGAAACACAGCAGAACAGAACATACAACTGCCCATCCTGTTTTTACCCCCCCCCAAGAAGTAAATTTGGACTGAGACAAAGGTTATCCCATGCTCTGGATCCATGAACCACTTCAGCTACATTTCACAATGTCTTCGTGGCATCGCTTCAGTCATCTCACCATAGCAGTTTAAGAAGTTAAATATTCAAGATCTGTTTAATAGTAGGAAACATTAATTTCTTTTACAATGGAGTTTTCCTGAAGCAAATCAGATTAGCGTGGAATTTTTAGGACTAGAGTGGTCCAGAAAAATAACTCCAATTCTCTCAGCCTTGTTTCATTTCCTTCATTAGCAGCCCAACACTCCACTATAAATAAACTCTTCCGTTCCTCAAATATTTATAGCAGTTCTTACAATCAGTGCAAACTCACAAATCCTCCTACCCCCCTCTCTAAATAAAAATACAGCTGGACAGAAAATACAGGAATAAATCCTTTAACAACATCTCTCTCAGTATAAAGAAAACATTCTAAAAGCAAGTCTTATAATGATGCTAGAAACGATAAGTGTTTGGGGTTTTTTTTTTTTGCCTGAAGTGGCAATTAGTGTTAAAATTAATGAAGTAGAAAAGCAAAGCAAATTTGTGCATGTAATCAAAATAGAAAATCAGGTAACTATTGAAAATTTAACTGCAACACTAAGAAATTGTTACACAGACTAGTGTAAGTGAATTAGGGATGCAAGGAAAATCACTGTTAACATTATTTGCTAAAAGCAGGATCACATTAAAACAACAGAAGACTTTAAACAAAGCCAACCAGAGGAATTAGCTACTACACAAAGGCCAAATTACATTAGAACAGGCAAAGGCAGAATTACATGCTGGTACTGATGGATTAAAAGGCCGTTTTCTGTGGACTGCTAAACATCTTCCACCGGGCAATGCAAGGCAACCACTTGCTCCCACAACTCCCACAAAGGCAAAGCAAACTACTGGGGCAAGTCCAAGACAGCCATCCACACAAGTTATATCAGCATCTCAGACAGGGCAGAGGGTTCACTTCAGACTCCAGATGGGTGATGCCAACCCAGCAACTCCGCAGCCAGCACGGTCACCTCCCATCACATCCGTCACACGCAGCTTCTCACAGGGACAGGGCATAAAGAGCTTGGATGCAGCTGCTGGCAAGCACAGCCTCCGAGCCACAGGCTCCAAAACTGGCCCATGGCAGTGCACAGGCTGGATGGACCGAGCTCTGGGAAAGCTCCCATCGGGGTGCAGACTGGGACCAGAGCACCAGTTGGTCAGGATACAGCCACCTGCAGTCCCCCAACAAGGCTGCTCCATGCAGCCAGGTTTCTACCACATTATAGTGCAACTCATCCTCCGTTTTTCTTATAAATAACTATCCTTTCCATCAACCCTCATCCTTTAAAAATCTGCCCCTGGAAAAGCTCCAGTAAGACTCGCACTCAACGAATGCCCAGGGAGGAAAATCTATGGAAGAGGTGGGTACAGAAAAGAAGCCAAGAAGATGCAGGCATGAATGAATAGAAGCAGCTCAGTTTTGTACCACAGAGAGAGGGGAGAAAGCAAACAGATCAGACCAGGAGAAAGGATTCTGCTTGGAAAGCTTCCCCTTGCACAATCCTCAGCATAACCTGCAATGGTCCTGAATTACAGGTCAGCTTGGAGAAGAGCATGCAGACATCACACGTGGAAAGCACCATCTGAAAATGCTTTAAGACATCTTAGGTTTTTCACTAGGAAGCAGCAACACAGACTGGGCAGCTCCTCAGTAGGTTTAAGGGAAAAGAGGAAACGGCAGCAACACCCACAAACAATCACAATCACTCTCAATTTGTGCTTTCATGCAGTTGATCTGATTAACACACAGAAATTCCTCTTTATAGATTAACTCATCACAACCTAAAAGAACCTTTTTATTGCTTCTCTTTTTCCTTGAGAGGAAAACCACCCAGATTCACTAAAACCAATAACAAACATAGTTAATGAGTGGATACCACCAAGTGCTGACCCCTCTCACAGACCATGTCTATCACATCCCATCTTTGCTACCAGGACAGGTGGAAGGAGGGTAACACCGCTGCTAAAAGTTCACAGTAACAACAGGGCAGACTCCAGCATGGAGAAGTAACGAGCAGCAGGGGAAGGGGTGGGAATTCCTGATTGCTTTTAGAGTTCTCATTAGCGAAGAAAATATCCTGCTGACCCACACTGCACTCCACTGCAAAGACATTACATCTAATCAGCCAAATCTCCTGCATGTGAAATTGAAATTAGGAAGCCCAGGGGACCACTTCACTTCAGGACTCTTCAATTTTTATTTGGACTTATCTAACACAAAGAAATACAAAAGTAGTCAACTCCAAGCTTGCCTGACAAGCACCTCAAGCAGGCAATAGCGTGCCTGAAGTGACCACATCAAACCCTCCAAGGTTTTAAGTACTATTGTATTTGACCTTTAATTAAAAAACACTTCTAGGCAACATCCAATTTTTGCTGCTCCCCTGAGTGGATTTCCACTCTACAGGATTTGATGAATTTGAACCTTGTTTCATCCTTTCTGAAACTCTTCAAGGCATGAAAGGAACAGCATGTGGATTACATTTAGATACTTTTTGTTCTTGGTGCCAATTTACCATTGCTTGGCCCAGAAGAAATTGTTTAAAGGGCGATAAGAAAAAAATGTCATAAAGCTTCCAGTCGCCTGACTAGAATTGAAGGCAGAACAGCAACATCTTCAGGGCTACCCAGGGGTCTACAGAATAAATCAGCTGGTGGATTTCATTGCAACCATCACAACAGCTGCTGCCTTGCCAGCATCAAGTCAGGATTACAGAAACCCCTTAAATTAGGGCTACCTCTTAAAATCATGATGAGGACGAGGCAACAAGCACTAACCATGTCTCTTCCACTGCTGCCAGAATGAACTGATGGTGATCAGCCCTTAGCTTTGTAAAAGCCAGTTCCAGGTCAGTGTCCTTGGAGATGACCCTCCAGAACCAAGCTAAGGCACCTCTTTAGGGTAACAAAGGGGAAAACTTGAGATGCCAACAAAGGCATTTTGTGGAAAGAGGGGACTCTCTTGCAGTGGAACCAATCCTGCACCTTCCCCACCAGCACTAATCCCTTCAACAAAAGCTGGAAGTAATAAAAAGCTATTCAGGATGCAGTCTGGAACAAATCTACCACAGTGTTTTTTGCAGACAGTTAAAATATCTGTCAAGCTAAAAGGACACCAAACACAGAGTGAAATCTGCTGTGCATGCCTTTTACTTAAAAATACACACAGGGCAAATGGTCAAATGCACATGTGTACACACGAGTGCCCTCCTCTCCAGAGGGTGAGCTGCTCCTCACAGCTACCAAGTCACAGCCTCCACTGACTCCAGGAACAGTTGCATTTTCTGGGCAGCCTTGCAAAATTGACTCTAGATTTCCTCAACAGCCTCTCTGCCTGCATTTGAAAACCTTGGCCTCTGGAATTTATATTTGTAACAGAGGCAAAGAAAATAAAACAGCTTAAAAGAATACTTAGCAGCATAAATAAAACAGCTCTAAAAGCTTTGTTTTAAATATGCAGGAATGAGAATGCCAAGGTTCAGCTTCCTGTGGAAGGCACTACAGCCATTTCCTGCTTCATCTCATCATAATTAACGTGCCAGGACAGCTGGACTTTATCAGAATTGTTTCATCAAAAAGCAACAACCTTTGAAGACTATGGTCTTTTGTTTCCATCAGTAAAGGCACAACCAGGCCAATTTCCATTGCTTATCCTTAATGATCACAGCTGTAATTTGTATGTAAATTATCAGTTAAATCGTTTGAGATCTGCAAAGCTCAAACCATGATTCAGGAAACACTTAAAGACTTCTCTTAAAGAGCAGCAACCAGGGACCCTTGTGAGGTCCTGGACTTCCCCAGGCTTTACCTCCCATAGGCAGCAGAAGGAGGTAAAGGGGCATTTGGCCATTGGATACATTGCCTGCCCCACAGAAGGCTCAGAGAAGACTTGGGACTACCCCATAGCTCCTCATTCACTGTTCAACTTGTAACACAGCATCTTAAATGAGATGTGGTCTTTTGGACAAGATATAAAACGTGTAAGAGGAACAGAAGGCTTAGAAGACACACGAGCTCCAGCGCTTTACAAAAGCACCGCACCAAGTCCCACCCCTCACTTTCATACAGCTCTAATCTTGCCAAATCACAGCCCTCTTTCATCAACCTTGTATTAATCCAGAGTTGCCATGATGCAACTTTTCATTGAAAACAGACTTGGAGGGATGCGGTGCCACGATTGTTCTCCTGGTTCCAGCTCAGAGCCCAGCAGGAAGGCTGTGCTGCTCCCTGCATCCTTGCATGAAGCCCCAGCAGACTGTGGGCACCTTGTAAAGAGCAGTCCAACGAGGACTTGTTTGTGCAACGCTCTGCTCAGGAGCAATCCATCTTGTTGCAGCTCCCTCCCTTCCGCTCTGCAAGTCTGCACTTTCCCCGCCATCCGAGATGTTTGAACGCTCACGCTCGAGAGGCATCTTTCACTTGGAGCAGGGAAAGTGTGACTGACCCCTGCTGCAGCACAGCCCCCCCACCCTGGCAGACAGAGACTGTCACCGGCCTTTCACCAGCTCCTGAATCAAGATTGATTAACAGCAGCTTAAAATGATAGCTCGTCCTACAGGAACGTCGCTAGCGTCAGTTCTCCCTCGCACGTGGACGGGCAAGAATCATTATGGCACCATTACAGAGCACAGTTGCCTTGAGATCACATCCTTTACTTCTTTCCCCTTGTTATACCTACTTCCAGAAGCCATTTGTGCTCACAATGAATCACCCAAGCCGTCATACAGATCAGAAGCACAATTGTCACTGAAAATAATGCAAGCCATTTTCTGACCTACGTCAACAATGCTTTAAGAAACAGCAGACATTGGAAATGCTTCCTAAAAGGAATTTCTACCCATTATTCCAATTCAGGATTGGTGGGTTTTACCTAGACAACTTCTTTTAAGAGCAGTGTCCCTTTTCCAAACTCTCCAATTATCTCTGCCACCTCATTCCTTTGTCAGAGCAGCCTCCAGCTGCCCGATATCAGCCCCTTCCAGCAGCACCTGTGAATCAGCCCGGGGTTAATCACACCAACAGATGGCAGGGGCCAAAAAGGCAGCTAAGAACTTATATCATTTTAAATAGCATCTAATGTTTCACAGCTTCAGACCAGCAGCAGTGGTTCACAAAAGGAACTAACCAGGGGAGCCGCAGTCAGGCTCTTACTTTATCACCTGAAGGTACAGCACAGCTGCCAATTACTGATCAGGCCGAGGAGCAAATACACGACCTGGCTACTGCAGGCACTTGCTGACATCTCCCGTGAAGGATTTCTGTGTTTTGGGTGTTACTGACTTTACAGAGCACCAGCGACAGCAACCCACCAGTCACCAAGGGGATTCTGCGACAGCGCAGAGCGGCACAAGGAACCAATATGAATTTTACATTCTCTTCTCTTTCTTCTTAGAGGCTGCTCTATTTAGAGCCTATTAATAGCTTTCTGAATTCTCCAAAGGGGCTGACGTTTAACATTCAGATAGGTTTAAGATTCTTTTAGCCCATTTTCATCATGCATAGGTAACATAAAACGTGGGTTTAGCGCTGAATTGCTTTCTTTGCAACAAACCTTGAGGTCCTTGGCAAACAAAAGAACCTCACTGTCTCCAAATTCATTCTCCCCAGAGAGATCTCTGCCAAGATTAAGGATTGAGGGATTTGCTTCATTACAACTTATTATTTTTAAAGTTTCCATACCACCTTTTAACAAAATGAGCTGGATCTTTGTTTCTCCTGCTAAATTTCAGCTCGGGTTCAGGGCAAGTTAGTTCATCTGTGAGAGTCTAAACCAGACAAAGACCAATCTCCAATTCAGGAGGAAAGGAAACTGCAGAAATGCCAGGAAGGAAGGAGAAAAGAAAGTACAGACCAGAAAAGCACGTTCAAAAGAATATTAGTTTATTTCTTTGTTTCAAGTTATGAACTACATGAAGCAGAAAATGGAGAAGGACAAAGATACCACTATTTGACAGCACATGCAGTTAACAATCAAGAAGCTCTGAAGACAGGAGTGCAAGAGATGGGACATTATTTTCCACGTGGATCTTGCTAGTGACTTCTGGCAGTTCGCTGTTACTTACTCATCTGGTTGCTGTCATTCACAAAGTCCTCCGACCCATCATTGTCGTCTTCATCATCCCCAGAGGAAAGAGCATCTGCACATTAAAAATAACCAAGTCTTTAAACCAGCCTAGGTTTTTTTTACAGACAAAAAAACCAATAAGCTACGTCTTAGATTGTATATCAAGGAGAACAGATCTCGTGTTAGTTGTGCAGAAGATAGAGAAAAAAAAGAAAATCCAGCCACAAAACGTGCTATTTGGTGTAAAACTGTAACAAAACTAGCTAATAATCCTGAAATGCTGCTAAGTTTCCCAAGGGATCTTGCTAACTCCAAAAATTTCTTTCCACTTGCGACTTTAACTTTTGTTAAAGACATTCAGCTGAACAGAACTGAGCAATTTGTCTCTGAACTTAAAGGATGTAGGACATCCCTTCTCCTCTTCTGATGCAGGGGGGGCAAAAGCTTATATTCATTCTACTGTCTTTATCATCAGCACAGCAACTCTGTCTAATTGAATCCTGTCACAGTGGCATAAAACAGAGAGCTCTTCAGCAGCTGTTAATCACTATAGAGCCCACGAAGCAAAAGGAGTGTATACAAACTGAGTCCATTTCAGGGTCAGGACAAGGAGAAAAATCCCAGTAACGGCTCCAGAACTCAGCTTAACTCACTGTGCCCAAGTGCACTGTTTCATGTCAGATCAAAATGTGTTTTTATATCACATTTTACAGCTTCTACATGCAAAAAAAACACACCTATGTTTAACTCACTCACCTGTAACATTTACAATGAAGTACAGAGTATCACTGTCTAGGGTCCTAACAGCAGTGCAAGCATAGAGGCCCGAATCTCTGGCCGTAGCATCCTTAATTTGTAAGTACTCCCCAATAATCACTGTCCTATTGTCGGGCCCCAAAGGGACCCCATCCTTAGTCCAACTGATCATGACGGCGTCTCTCAATTGACAGCGCAACTCAAGCGGTTCTCCTGGAAGTGCTGAGTAAACATCTGGCTGAGAGATTTGGTATTTGGTTGGCGGCTCTGCGAAGGTGGAAGGAAAGGAGGAAAAAAGAAGAGAAGGAGAAGGGAAAGGAGAGAATTTCCAACAAAAGTCAGTGAAGGCCCTTCTCATCCACGGAAATCAAGTTATGTTAAATAAAAAAAAAAGTTTCATCCAGATTAGCCCAGCAACCTGTCTTGTTAAACTGAGCCACGTGCAGGTGTGGGAGAGGCTTTATTTTTCAAGAAGTTAACCACAAACAAAGTTCATTCAGTTTTGATTTGTATCTTGCATGTGCCTTGTCCCCAGTGCCACACAAAGGCATGACCCTCCTCATCAGACACAGCAAACTGACCCTGGGAAGGTGAGCACTGATGAATGGGGGGCTTCAGAGAACTTGGAGGAGCAGGAGGAGTTCAAAAGGCAAATTCGGTTTTACATCTTAGCGTTTGGGTCCACAATTCAAATGAATAATTATCTCCCCCCATCTGATTTTATTTTAAGTTGCTTTTTTATTTTTAAGCCTGAGAAGTGCTCTTTTGAAAGGAGAGGATGGCCAAAAAACCCCTCACTAACTAAGCTAATAAACATAAGTTCCTATATGCAGCATATATGATGTCTTCCATTTTTCTCCCTGCACCCACCCCAAAGTCTCTATGTTAGCCTTCTACACTGCCAACTCTTTTCTCTACCACAGTAACTTTTTCCTTTCATCTTTTTATTTTTGCTTCATTACTTATTTCACAACCTCTCCCAAGTGGAATACAGCAGAAACTCAGGAGCACAAGCGAAGCTTTCAAAGTATACGCAGCAGTTCAAAACGAAATGGCTCATCCATCAGCTCCCTTTTGTAACCAAACAACGAGAAGAATGTCAAACCACAGCCTTTTTCCAAAAAAACATCCTTGGAAAACTACATCTGCCTATAGTTACTAGAACTTCATCACACCCCCCCCTTCCAAGGCTGGCTCTCAGCATGGGGAAAGGAACTGCAGCCCCGGGCTCTCCAGACAGTCTCCACAGTGCAGTGGGAAGGCTCGGCACACCTAGGATGAACTCAGGCTGTCCCAGATATAGGCACTGCTCCTGCCACTGGATTCTCCCTACAACCACACTGTCCCTCTCCCACGAGCCTCTTGGCCTCGCCAAGGGTGGCAGGAATGGTAAATAAAGGAAAGAAGCACACGGGCATCTTCTGTTTGCTCACGGGGAGGGTCACGCCACACAGACAGCTGCTCCCCGCGCACATCCCTCCCTGCACAGCCACCAGCTGTGCACCACTGTGTGCACACAGCAATAAAACACACCTCTGTCTGCTTGGGAGTCTGAGGGAGTATTAAAAGAGGTGAGTCTTTGATGTCCACCCTTCCTTCTAAGGATACCGAAACCCTGAAACCCGTGTTCCTTGTCCTTGGGGCACAGCGTTGGCATTTCTTGTGTCACGCCTCCAACAGAGAAGTCAGAAACAAGCACCACATCTGAGCAAGCCTGTGCATGGGAGCCTGGAAACGCTGAAGTTCTGTCAGTGGTTGAGTTTTGTGTAGGAAGCTGGACTCTTTGATCCTCATGGGTCCCTTCCAACCCAAACTATTCTATGATTCTGTGAGCACCCGAAGTGACCACCACAATGGGACACTCCTGCATTTAAATAATCGGGTTATGCTGATGGACTTGAAAACAGCATGCCCAATTCCTCTTCCCCACTCATCCTAGAATCATGTCATTTCAGGGACGTGCCCTCTCAGAGCTTATTCTGCCTTTTTTCTTAGGGCAAACACATTTTTTCAAACAACAGACAGGACACCTGCATCACACAAAGATGGCACATAAAACCATTCAACCACAGTTATGTAGACCGTAAAGATTCTTGGATTTAGAGCTTATAACAAGGTCTCTAAACTTTCTAGCGTGCAGACTTACATCTCAAAGTTTAGGACGAGCTCCAACACAGATTTATACCCCTTATAAACTAATTCAGTCTTGCTGATACAGTCACGAATCCACAGATCTGCAATGCAGGTGTTTCACTGATTGCTACATTATGCTGTTGGAAATCTAATTTCCAGAAGGAGCATGAGCTCCTTTCTACATATATTTTGTAACAGTAATGAGTATATTTGAGTCTGCTTGAGATTTCTTTTAATTAGATTTCACTGTCAAATAAAAAAAAAAGGTACCTGAAGCCAGTTACCTAATTTACTTTGAAGTTAATAAGACTCCTTTGTAATGCTCTACCTGCAAAGAAAATTTCTTGTACAGAGTTTACACTGTGCCAACAGTGCACTGGAGTCTAAAACTGTCTTTGTTTAAACTTTTTAAAAGCCACCTTGGCTGACAATAACTCAGCTCTAAGTGCATTAGAGGCTTTTGCTGAATAGTGCCAGCCAACTCACAAGATGGTCCCACAGTCTGCAGTGTGCTCTTGGGCAGATCAGTTGTTTACACACAATTAAAAGGAAAATAATTTTCTAACCTCAAATCCATGATTTCAACTCTTTTTAAACTATTAACCCCAAGTTTACACTGAGCCTTTCAACATAAATCCAAATCCAAACTCAAGAACAGTAATCTATTTCAAAACTACAAGAAAAAAAAAATTCTTTTTGCAAGGAAAATAGTATACTAAAGAAATCAAGTTTCAAATAGGTATTAGCATTTGATAAATATTATCCTTCTCTATTTCTTTACTTCTAGAGTATCAGGGAAGATGCAGCAAAGTGTTGTCATGAAGTAATGAAGTCATGTTTGGAAATTGTGAGTTATTTCAGGTAAGCCTTTGTGTTGCCAAACTAGAATGTAGCAGCACTTAGACTGTCACTTTTTATAATGTTTGCCTATAAACTTTTTCCAGTGTGGGTTTGAAATGGTGCCCAAAAGCAAACAAAGAACAGGTGGGATTCTGAGGCACGAGTCCACCCAACAGCTTCACAGAGAAAATCAACCCCTTCAAACTGTTAAAAAATTCCCAGCAGCACACAAACAACCTGCTCTGCAAAAGTTAACTCTCCCCAGGACTGCATAAGGATTTTTACACTGCTCTGAAATTTAGGGACAGATTTTGGATTCATGTCCATGCTGTACCATCAAATCAATGGCTCCCCTGAGGCTGACAACAGGATTCTTTCCCTGTTTCCACACCTGGAGACATAAGGCTGCAAGTTTGCTCAGCCATCACTTGGACACATCCTCCAGTGTTTTCAGCAGCATCCTGAACTTTCCCTGAGTGAAAATAGCTTGGGGGGAGAAGGAAGAGATTGCCCTGCAGAGCCTGCAGCACCAGGCAAGGCTTGATGATCTGCTATCACATCCATGCCCCTCCAGCCCTCTTTGGAGCTCTGCCTTGGAATGGGACCCTCAGCCATCACCAGAAGCCTGTGAACCAGTCCTTTGCTTGCTTTGTTAATTAGATATAAGGAGGAAGGTTTTTTTACAATGAAGGTGGTAAAACACTGGCACGGGTTACCCAGAGAGGTTGCCCACAATGCCCCATCCCTGGAAACATCCAAGGCCAGGCAGGACAGGGCTCTGAGCAATCCCATCTAGCTAAAGATGTCCCCGTTCAGTGCAGAGAGGTTGGATCAGATGGCCTCTAAAGGTTCCTTCCAATCCAAACCATTCCACAATTCTAAGGCAGTACAGGATTCCTTTCCAAGTAAGTTCTCCTGCAAATCCTGTAATAATGCCATTAGCTCCTACTGCAAAGGTGCACCACCTGATGTGAATTATACCTTTCTATCACCCCTTAAAAAAACCAAAAAAAGCAACAACTGCATATGCAAAATTTCTGGGGGTGTTCTGAAACGCTGAGGGACACAGGAGGGCACGTTGCTTCTGCAATTGTCTGCTCTCAGGTACATCCTTATTTGTAATAGTGGTGCACACAACGTATTTAAACTTTATAGGTGGAGCTGTTGAACAATACTGCCACAGAAAACCAGGCTGCTGTTAAATAAACAGCTGTGAACTTTTTCTCTGCCTGCTCATGCAGCCTCACAGCATGGTTTATGCCATCCAGGCATCAAATGGAGTAAAGACTGTTTGTATAAAAGCCATGACCACAATAGAGGATGGGGACACTCTGACTGCTCTATCTCAGATTGTTATGATACACGATTGTATTCCAAATCATGTTTCTGTTCAGGACTCGGTCACTGAGAGATTTATACTTCCTTAGGTTTCAAATTATTATTATTATTTTTCCCCATTTAATAAAATGTTAACAAAGAGCTGCTTATCTTAAGTCTCAAGTCATTTAGTTACTTAGTTACAGAGCCAAATAATTAAACGATCAGCTAATAGCTAACCCCAGCAAAGATTCTCACACAGCTCTGCAGAACACAAAAGCCTCAGACCCCATCAAGCCACTTTCGCTTCAAAAGGCTTTAGTAAATAACTAAACACTCACCACAGTGTGCCCAGAAGGGTCAACAGACCTGACCTGTCAAGAATCCAAGAGGTTCTTTGCAAAACTGAATGTCCCCACAGGGAACACCAGGCTGCCAACCACCACCACTGCTCCTGCTTCTCCTACCCCCTGCTCACGGCCTTCCTCTCATTGAGGAAAAGTCCAGCAAGACCACACCGGATGAACAACATGGAATGGGGATTTCAAACGGGCCCCAAGTCAGACCCAAGGCTTTATGCTCTCTCCAGGAGGCAGCCCAGGTATCACCAGCCAGGTCTGCAACCTTCCCTCTGCAACCTCCCCTCCCACCTCCCAGGTAAAAGCTGGTGGGATTCTCCCTTCATTTACATTGGCAGGCCAACAATAAGAGTAGCTCCATGTCCTCTTCTGACAATGGATGATAAACTCAGACTGCAAAAGGCACGGCCACCAGCTTAAAAATGCAAAGAGTCAATGCTGGCCATGGTGACTATCTTCCATTAGCCAACAGCAAACCAAAGCCACAAAGGCTAAGCACGTCTCCTCACACAAAGGGGGACAAAGCAGTGTTTGCAATTCCTCCATCTGCTGCTCCAAAGTCACTGGATTCCTGCTGTCCTATTTGTGCCGTGTTTCCGTCATTAGCTGCCAGCTCTGCCCAGTTCTGCCTCCACCAGGCACTGTCAGGAAGTCTCTGTTCTGATAAAATATTTTCCAAATTGCTACAGTTCCTCCTATAACATTAAACAACTAAATGATTTTTTTTTTTTAAAAATCCCTTGTCCCTGAACAAGACCACGAAGAGCAGGAATTATTTCCCCCCTCCCATGTATAGAAACATTAATTATTCAAATCTGATGAAAAACATTTAGACCTTGCAGAAAAACTTCAAACAGAAAGCATCAAAGAGCTATCCATGATAGCTCCAAACATCAACATGTGGCAGATTCTAAGTCCTCACCTGTTCCTTTAACACAAGCTCCTGGGCTTCTCTTTGTGAAAGCAGCAACTTCCACAAAACAAAGTGCCAGATTCTCCAAAATATGTTTTTCCTGGCATTGTCTTTAATCTTATTATCCTTATAGAATAAGGAGCTAGTCACGTGATGGGTAAAGAGATGAAACCAGACAGAAAAAAAACTAACGAACAGGAATAATCCTCTTGCCCTGGAAGTGAACACTTGCAAAACAAAGTTGCCACATCACACATGCCTGGTGCTCCAGCAAGTGTAGAGCTTCCAGCCACACTGACCTGCTAGAGCTTGGACCTCCAGCATCATGTCAACTCCTATTGAGTGCTACATATACCAAGCTCATTAAAAAAAAGCGAATCTCCTCCAATTGCAATAACTTGCCAATGTCATCACGGGTAAGGGAAAATATTACACTGCACTATAACTTGTTTTCCTAAGCTTTGAAGACTTAGAAAAATAAAA
The DNA here is from genome assembly GCF_001604755.1 of Lepidothrix coronata. Lineage (NCBI taxonomy): Eukaryota > Metazoa > Chordata > Aves > Passeriformes > Pipridae > Lepidothrix > Lepidothrix coronata. Next base: position 2,381,740 of record NW_016690205.1, read on the forward strand.
AGTTCTGGTGAGCAGCAAAGCATTTTGCCACTTGCAGGATCCCCTGGCCAAGAAAAAAAAAAAACCTCTGCATACGCACCCAAAAATGATCCCCACGTGGTTACATCCATCTGCCTTGTGTCATGCTCCTTGGCAGAGGAGCAACTACAGAACTGCTACTCCTTGAGGTGGCTACCCCCAAGCCCTGGCTACAGCCACATGGGCCCCACTGCACTCAGCAGAAGAGGGCAGTGGGAGCAAACCTCATAAGTGGGAGCAAACCTCATAACCCTGTTATGTTGGTTGACACAGGGTGAGGTACATGAACTGTTTCAGCCTGGCTTTGATGGCTGCCGAGCAGTTGGGTTGATGTGTCTCACTCCCCCCCCTCGTGGTTAAAGGAAGAGGACTCCTTCTCAGAGGGAGAAAGAAATTGTACTTGTCGAGTCTTCGTGCAGAGATTAAAAATTCCTCCAGCTTGTAGCCTGCTTGCTCCTACCTGCCCTTATAGAGGGGATCGTTGAGTTATGGCTGCACAACCGCGCAACGTGCGTCAAAAATGCCAAGTATCACATGCTCGTGGGCTTGGCTGTGTGCTTTGTGCTTCTGGAAGCCAAGCCAGGGAAGACTCGGAGCATGCCAAGTTCAAAGTAAACAGCAGAGAGACCAGCGAGGCCACCTCCTGCTGCTGGGAACTGCCCCGCGATTTCTTCCTGTTTGTCCCCGTTCTTCACGGTCTGCTCCTGACAGGACCAAGACTTCTTTACACAGCAGTCACCACAGGATTTATCTCTCCAGATATGGGACAGAGCAAGAAACAGGATGACTTCTGCACAAAGACTGGGTAACCATGGAGGGAAAGAACACCCCCAACCCTGAGAGGCCACACCAAACCCCCTAACGTTACTGTGCTGCCTTTTATCATTTCATCAGGATGATGAGGAACTACAGGCCATCTTCAGGATCTGAACATCTGGTTCCAGGCACCAAACCTTGACTATTCCTGTTCAAGTCAAACTCCACCATCTGCCTGAAGTAATAGAGTCTCTGTATTAAGAGAACTGGGGAGTACAATAAAAACCTAACACACATGTAACACAATCTCAAAAATAATTAACTACTCCTCAAACTCATTACAGAAGAGTCTTCTCATGTAATCTATTATACAATACAAAGGGGAAAGGTATCACCTTTTGCCAGAACCTCAAATGAAAAGCTGAAAGAAAAAAAAAATTAATTTTCTCTCTCAGAAAAGCAGAATTCAAAACCAGGACCACTTTCTCATCGTTTCTTTCAGCAGCAGCAAAACTTCAAATCTCCTTGACTATATTCTGCACATAACCAACTGGCAGAGTAATTTAACCAAGTCTCATTGTTCAACCCAGCCTTACAGTCTGCTTGGGAAGGGCTCCATAATAAGATATACAGCCTTGGGAAAATGTATGAGCACGTATATTTGGTCGCAAAGGGTTTTTCTTGGGTTATAATTTTCTTGCATCTATTCCAATCCGTAGCTTTTTTTTGAGGTTCTTTATTTGCATTTCAAGAGCAACATAAAACCATAACAGAACATAGCATAAATCCAAACATAAAAACACAACCTTTTTCTTCCAGGTTTGCCAGAGGCCACACTCAAGACTATTACTGCTCAACGTGCAAAAGAAATAAATTACAACTGTAAGGTTAAAAATTGCACAATTCAGTGTTGCAGTGTTAGCTCTGGATGCAGAGAACTTCTCTTCGGATTCCCTACAAGCAAGTCAGCAGTTGTTTCTTTTGTACACGGTCCCATTTTTACTTGACTATACAAATCCCCTTAATTTTAGCAGCTCATCTGGAAGTCTCATCTTGCCTGTTCCCCTGAAATTCATCTTCCCCCACTTCCTAAAGCAGGATTTGAAAAAAAAAGTCACTGGAAACAATATCCTCAAAACATCCCCTTAGCACTTTTGAAAGTCTTATCCACAGCACACATAAACCATGGAATATTCTCCAAATACTTCGAAGCTTCAAGGCATACCAGGCTGCCTTTTAGCAATATTTAGGCAAAAGGCATCATAACTTGTTTAAGTCCAGCTCCACAGGGAGGATAGTCTCTAGTGGGGAAAAAGAGCAGCACAACAAGCCCCGAAGTGAAAAGCCAGGCTGGCTCTGTGCCCTTCCAGGTGGAACACAACCATTTACACAACGCTTAATTTTAACTTGCAGACACCTCCGTCACTCCTGACAGTAGCAGTGGCTCCTGGGCACTTTGCCATACTAATGGAAGATGGTTCAAACGCTTCTGAATTGTTAGGAGAAGGGCTATTACCTAGCAGTGCTTCACTGCAGATTTATTAGAGAGTCTCCACGTTAATCCTGCACGTCTGAAATACCTGTGCTACCCTGCTGAGAAAACAACATCAGAGAAATCTGGGTACTTCACCGCTGTAGTATCTAAACAGGATTATTTTTCTATGATCAAACAATGCCTAACAGAACCAAGCTGAAGCACGACTCAAAATCTGAACCGGGGTTTTAAAATTATTTTTAAGAACTGCTGGGTGGCAATCAGAATTAGAAGTCATATTACTTTCCTTGAAACAAATTAAATATTGCAACACTGAGACACTGAGCAGGGACTGTACAAACTTGCAAAGCCAGTCTCACGAAGGCAGGCTCTCCTTGCTGCCCAGCAGCAGGTCCTGCCAGCAGCTCACCCATCCATACAGCCCATCCTAAAGGAAGTGCAGCATGAACCTCACAGAGCTTTTCTACCCCACAATTTTTTATTATGCTTGAAAACCAAGTTGTCACGCAGTGCTCTGATCGAGTTCTGTCCATACAACCCTAATTTAACCTGCAGACTTGTCCTGGTCTGTGCAGTCCACCAAGGCACCCCCAGCCACAGCATCCCACTCCAACCCCGCTCAGAAACAGCCACAAGCCCTCTGGGAGAAAGCCTGAGGTAATAACTACTGTGCCACAAAACTCCTTTCCAAATAGAAACTCGTGAAAAGAGATTTTTCTCCTCCCCAGCCAGCTTCTCATCCTCGTTTCTCTCCCTTCCAGTCCCCCAGCACACTGCCCCTTCCAGTAAACCCTCACAAACGCAAGCTGTTCCCTCGGAACAAAGGAATTTTCCCTTCTTCCCTGTTCTTGTGGCTTTGGTACTGTAAGGCACTTTGCTAGACACAGGGTAATGTCCCAAACTGATGAGCCAGTTCTTTGGCGGGGGAGGAGAAGCAATAATTACACACAACTTGCAACGGCGTGTGAGGAGGGGAATGAAAGTAGGTCAGATCTCAACTCCTCAGCTTCGCTGAGGTTCACCAAATGCTTTCACTTACAGCCACTTCAAAAATACAATTAAAACAATAACAGCATGGCAAGCACATAAAGTGGCACCATAGAATTCAGCTTTCTGTCCCTTCCCTGGATACAGGTAATGCCATTTGTGTGGTGACAAGCAGCAGAAAAACCTGAACCAGCAGAAAGTGAAGCCCATAAGACACATCCCTATACCAGGTGCTGACTATTCTAGTACTCAGAAGTCCAGGAAAAACAAACCCCTAAAAAAAAGGTTTTTTTGGAAACGAAACAAAACAAAACAAACCAACCAAGCAAAACAGCACAGGAAAACTGGGAGTGATAATTAAGAGATGGGAAAGGACAACCTGGAGACGTACTTAATTGGTTTATGAATTATAAGCTGGTTTTAAAAGTTAAAAAAAAAAAAAAAATCCACATTAAAAAATCCACTCCTCTTACTGAACATCTTGTTTTGCAACTACCCTTGTTGGGAAGCACAGTCCCCAAGGAGCAAATGCCAACGCAGATCACAGATTTGCTGACGCTCTCGACTCCGACTGAAACCCGAAGGGCCAAACTTCCAGAACAGCTCAGCACTCCCAGTGCACGTTTCGTAATTACAACAGGAGCTGTTGGCTGCTGCTCTCTTGAAAATCTGGTCTTTATTTAAGATTCGACTCCTACAAAGTTGCTCCAACTTCTCTTTCAATCAGCTCAGAAGTCAGTTTAGTCCCCGGTACTACAAGACGGCATCTCTGATTCGGGCAGCACGCTGTGCCAAAAACTCCCAGGAACCACTACAGGCACACATTGCTGAACCAGAACTCAAGGGTCTGAGTTTCAAATCAGTTCCCAAATTGCTGTGAGGATGATTTTACACTGGCAGGCCCCGTGCCAAACCAAGTATTGCCCCGTTTCCCACCACCACCAGTAACACAAGCAGCATGTCCTGACAACTCAGCAGAGGATGCTCCCACTTGTCCAGTTGGGATGGAGGAGCACAGCACGTCCCACTGCCACTGGGGAACCAAACCCTCAGTCACACCGGTGCAAAACTCTAGATCTCTCATCATTTCATGTTTTGGAGTCTTTTCAGCCTGAATTTTGCACTTCTTTAACTACGCTGAAATAAATTTTCTCTTCTAGTCAAACCAGGTGTGCTATTACAAGTAGACAAGATGTAACTTGCTTAAGTGGGTGATGGTTCTTCTAAAAACATGGATTTATACTGCTCAGGAGCATTGCTTTGAACAAAGTCCCTGTTTCACTGTAAAGCTTCAACCTTGAGGACTCTCAAAATGTTTAACACTTAAAAATCTGATGCTTCCAATAGAAAAATGGATAGTTAACTATTTTTCCTGCATTCCCATCTGATCCTAAACTAAACATTAATTCTAAGAAAATACTAATCTTTGAATGTTTTTGTTTAAAGCCAAGTGATCATTTCTACTGAAGCTGAGGAGCTGGATATAGACATATGCTCACTAAGAGCTGTGTTATGATTATTATTAAAACATCACTATGGACTATTGTCCATCATCTCATGAGCACACAACCTTCCAGAAGTGGAAATGTCAGCATTTTCATGGCAAATTCTGCTTTCAAAGGTTTGTAACTTGTCTGTAAAAAAATTTACTATGGCCTGAAACTTGCTGCAAGTTCTCTGCCAAGGAAGAACTATTATAAAATTAGGAAACTATGCATTCGTTGGAGTCAGCTGCTGGTTTGGGGTTTTATCTATAAAGGTGGTTTTAAAAAAAAATAAAAGGATAAAAAAACCTCACAACTCAGCATCTTTGAAAATCTTCTGCCTCAAAAAAAAGAATTAAAAAAAATCACTAAAGGAATCAAATTGCTAAAAGTTAATAATTTTTGTACCCCTTCAAAAAGCTGCAGCTGTATGGCAGATAAACACAAAACATGCAATTATTTCTGCTCCTTTGCAAAGTAGTAGCCACACCAACACACCAGCTCCCAGTGTCTCATCAACACGGGACTGTAAATAACAACCCTACCCATGCCCAATTAGTTTGCAGCTCAAGACCATGCCCCTGCTAAAGCACTGCATATTTTAAACACAGAATGGACACATTAAGGCTGATTTAATCCGGCTGCCTGTACGATTCCCCAGAACCTCAGCTGGCAAATCCTGTACTGGGCCAAATAACTTACTGAACCGGATCCCTGAAAGGGCATCCAGCCCTCACCCGAAGCTGTGGGGATGTCACATTCCTCCCTAATGGGCTTTGATAATTGCCCTTCCTTAAACTGAAATTAAAAGTAAAATAAAGTAAAAAGATAAAACTGATTAGCTAAATCAGAGTTGGCTTTAATTATTAATTTGACTTGCAGGTATCAAAGCCGCTGTTCTTGTTAAAAAAAAAAAAAAAAAAAGCCAAAAGAATAAAAGAATGATCTGTAGGAATTCCATCACAGTATCTACCCGACCAAATTGGAAGCAGCATCCTGGTGCTTCTACACTGCCTCTGTCCATGGAAGATGATGGCTGTGCAGGGTCACCTGTCAGCAGGGTGGCACTGGCTGGAGAGGATCCACGGGGGCACCCCAGGATGGAGAGAGAGCACTCTGCTGCTCATGGGACAGGGGACATCCCATCACCACTCGTCCCTCCTCCACATGCTGCAGCCCTGCCCGCTCCTAAAATCCCACACCCTCATCCAGGCAGCTCACAGTGGCTAAAAGGGATCTCCAGGTGGACTGTGCTGATCACTGCGGCCACAGGCGACGTTCATCTTTAAGCACTGCAAACATTTTACAAAAATTAAGGTATTTTGCTCATATTATCCAGCATTTTTACAAGCAGGAAGCTACTGTGTTGAACGTGCTTATATTAGTATGTTTTTTAAAGGCAGAAAATGTCTGTGAGTGAGTTAAAACCCAAATGACAAGTTGTTACTCGCTTTGGACCCCACCATAAACACTCTGTCACCCACCAAAGGAGGTCTCTCTCTCCTTCCCCGCTGCTCCAAAACACAAATCTAAGGCCATTTTGAACCATCGTGTTTTTCACAGGACACAGAAATAGCCTTGTGGAAAGCTTAAATTAATCTTCTGAAATATGACCTAAATTAAAAGAACCGAAACACAATGTCACTCCACCAAGTGGGTGCTCCAAGGACAGTGTCGAGGCACTGCACATGGGGGGGGAAGAGACCAAATTAGCTCCCCAGCAGAACGATAACACACAGCCTGGGCAAGGGAAGGTCAAGGGAGAGCTTGCTATTTATCAAATATATGTCTAAACTAATTATTCAGTTCACAAAGTAACCCTTCAACCCATGTGTGCCGTCAGAGCCCTTGTGAAATGCTGGCTATCATCAAAGGTCCTCACAGCCTGGGCACACACACAGACACACAGAATGGCTCCTTTGTACACACTGAGGTGGATTTATGTCTAAGGTTTAAAAGCAGAAAGTCTTTATGGTCCCCAGGACAAAAAACATACATGTAAACACGTGATGCAAGACACAGTTTGACGGCTGACAGTGCCCACACTAACTCCTACAGGTCCTGTTTCTGCTCACACCGAGGAACAGCCTCGGGTTTTACCACCTCTGCTGAAGGAAAAAAGCACCACACTGAGAGCCACCACACCCAGGGTCCAGCCTTTAGTGAGCACCCACGATACCAACACCAACATTATCAGCCACAGTGGCTCAGTGTGCCATTCTCAGTGTAAATACCTTCATATGGACCAGAGTGATATCCAGCGGTCACAGACGGATACTTATTTATTCAAGATTGACTGAAGGGCTGATTGCCCTATTAGATGAATACTGTTTATACTAAAGCACATATTTAACCAGATACTCCAAAGAAAATGACTGCAAATATCCCTGAAGTTATGTTTAGCCGAGAAAAGGTATATTCTCTGTTACAACCTAAGGAACAAAAAGCCACCATCTCAATTCTTGTTATTGTTGCAAACAGCTTCTCCAATATTCTGACTCACTAAGACAATAAACAATAACAATAAAAGCATCTAACATACTAAAAGAAAAAAAAAAAAGGAAGACTCAGGAACAGAACAACATGTGTCACCAAAGGTCATGGCCCTGCTGACCTTCTCAGCTGGTATGAAATGTCATAGCTCTAATGACTGCACAGTCAGCAGCCCCACTGAAAATTTACATTATTAGAGCACCTGACCCCCCAGATTAGCTGTGGCCAAAATGTTTTGGCATTTACTAAATTAAAAGAGAAGTCTGCTTTGTCTTTGAAGAGATTATTTGAAGGGGTTTTTTTTTTTTGATTTTGGCTTGAAGAGCTTGTGGGTGGCAGTGATAGAACCCAGAGAAGGTGATTGTGTAAAAACTTGGTTTTGTTTTGATTTTTTTTAAAAGGGGTTTAACAAAGCACATAAAGGAGGTTTTATTTCCCAAATCTCAGATATAAATCCCACACAATTCCCTGTATTCTGCAGCATAAAAGCTCTTATTATGCCATTAACTTAGAAGTGCTTTCTGATTTTTTTTTCCTTATTTCTGGTAATGATTTGGGTTCTCACATCTAAAATTGTTTCATGTCAGTAACATTCCTGCCCAGGGAAGAAGTTTTAAATCCCTTTTAACAATTTACTCTTGGATAAAACCCAGATTCTACCCCCTCCATATTCACCGTGGAAGAAACATATATTTTTAAAATGTGCTTTCTAAGACAATAAAATCTATTCTTTCGCTGAAGAGTTGAAAAATTATCAGGCATCATTCAAAAAATATTACTCTTCTTCCCATAAAATGCTCCACCAATTCTGCAATCGCATTCTTTCTAACTTAACCCTAAAATTAGGGGACCTCACTACAAAGCTAGTCTGAGACCAGAATTATTCATGATTTTGTCATTCCCCTGAAAAGCCAAAAAGGCACCAGATGTTCAATTAACAAATCATACAGCAAGTGGTGGTGAGAGTTGGGCTTTTTTTTTTTTGTTTTTAAATTCTCAAGTTACCTTCAAAAGAAAAAAACCCAAAATCTTTGCTATCAACAATCTCCATGGCTGACAGATGACAGTATTGCTATACTTTATGAGTTCTTTTCAGGAATGCTTGCTAGGGAAGAGGGCTCATCATCTCTAAATAGTTCATCCCCTGCCATCAATAAAAATGTACTTGGAACGGACTCCAAAAATGTGTTAGCTGGTGATGCCTATTTTTAGAGGCAGTGGATAGAAACAAGTAAGTTTTGTGTGAAAAGATATTAAATAAAAACAAAGTGTATTCGTGGACATGAGCAGCAGAACGTGTAAAGGCCAAATTCTCTCCAGCAAGCTTGTCAGACCAGAAATGCTCTATGGACCACTATATCAGCTGGAGAGTTATTAGAACTGTAATCACTTCCCAAAAGACAGGTATAACCTTATGAAGGAAGCCTCACTTGCTCCCCCCCAGGTGCTCAGAGAGCAGCAAAGATGCAGCACAACACTGGAAAAACACTCTTAGACACAATCAGCTCACGACAATCAAAAAGCAGCCCTTCCCTAGCCCTTCAGAGGAGAAAACCACTTTGCAAAGCTGGGGGAACAGATCAACCTAGAAGAACATGCCAACAGGTGCAGGCTCAAAATAGGAGATTTTATCCAAACACCTCTTCCAACGTGAAGGTCTCAATTAGCCTTTGACAGTAACAAACTTAAGCCCTTGCTATTCAGATCTCAGCATTTACACTTTCAGGACTTGCAATCCACACACGGCACCGACTGTGCTTGGATATGAACAGCGAGAGAGAAATTTGTTCTAAGGGCAGACACCACCAAAGGTGCATTTCTGCAGAGTGCCTGGCAAAACTAAACACTCAGGCCACACGATTAAAAACTAAGTTCTTTGGACTTCTCAGGTGAAGACAATGACAAAGACACGCAGCCACTCGTCCGCTTCGTTCCTCGAGACAGCAACACGGAACACGTATGGAAGTGCAACAGGCTGCTTTCCTTAAGGACCCATTCCTGAAAACTTCCAGCCATACACTTTGATTATACAACGTGATGACAGTCCCAAGTGAAATCACTGACACCACTTGCTTGCACAAGAATAAACAAACGAGTGCTTGTACAAACACAGCCCATGTGAGAGAAGGGAGAGTCAAAAACCACGACTCTCTCTCGAGGGCTCATCTGTTACTTGCCTTAGATTTACCCAAGCACAGATGATGTTGACTTCTGTTTCAGACGTTCAAGCATTTAAAATTAACTCCTTTTAAAGAATTAAGGGTTCTAGAGTGATTTACCTTCGGGTTCCACCGTGGTGTCTTCAACAACTAAATTAAATGAAGGTCGAGCCAGGCAAAGTCCAACCATGGTGACCACCACCAGGCAGATAAGGCAACCTGAATCCCAGCTGACCATCTTTTTAGAGTAAATTCTTGGTCCATTTCCATATCTCCATGTGGACTTTAATCCCATCTGAGCACCTCTAGAGAAGCATGGAGAGAAAGCCGTGCCTTCGGCCAGGGTAGTGCCTCCTCCCTTGGAACAACGGCGGCTGCTGTGGGGAGGAGAGAGATTTAACACTGTCAGCAGAAACATCTCACAACACACACCAAAAAACTTCATAAAGCCTCGAACAGAGAGCTGAGGTGAGAGGGAGGGGAGGAGGAGGACGGGAAAAATAGTTTTCCAGTTTCAAGAATATGTGAAAAGTGAGTGACTTTTCATCTTCTGTTAGCAGTTTCCATCATCACCTGAGGCGTAACCAGGTCCTCCTTGTTTTCACAAAATCACTTCTCAGCACATATTTAGAGAGCTATTTTACTGACAGAAAAACATACAGGTTTTAAAAAACCGAGAGGCACACACATGTGCAGGCACATAACCTGTAATGCTACAAAATTACCACAATTATACAAATTATGTTCTTGTTATTGTTTGAAGGTTTATGTAAGTTTGCCTTGTTTTTCATTCCTTCACCTAGGCGGTTCTGCAGCCAGCTGAATTTACAGGAATTCGGTAATTTTCCACAAGAAAAACAGTTGAAAAATATACTCCTTAGACTTGGAAAATCTGTAAAACTTTATTTCACCACAGGACTTCCAGCTCCCCTATGGATGTACCTTCTCCTGACTCGGTTCAGTGTCCTTTCAAAGCCGAGCGTCCCAAACAAGTGAAAGGCTCTTATCTTCACAGTCACACTGGTTCACTGCACCACATTACAGGCAATTAAAATCTGTATGAAGTATGGTACAGATTGCAGTTTCATGGGAGACCTGCCCAGCATCATTTTCCATCCATACATGCCAAGCTGTGTGGACAAACACTTCTTTTCTCCCTCTCTCAATGATGCTTATTGATATATATTTTTCAACAGTCTGTTTTATTCACAGCAAAACTAATTTCAATCAATGGAGTCAACTGGTAACCCAGGCATGGGCTGATGGGAGAGAGAAGTGGCAGAAAAGTATCTGGCACTCCCTTCAGGGGACCCTGTTGCCACCAGACTCAGATGCCAGGTGAGGGTCAGAAGAGCATCCTCCTCACAGGGTGATTTAACAGCTCAAGCAGAAAATTAGACCTGATTTTCCGCTTCAAAAATAAAAGATGGTAAAGCTCAGTAGATGGATAAAACAAGTAACTGCAGCAATTGCTCTCATCTGGTCAATGATTCATCTTAGATGTGATGAAACCCAACTGAAACTTAGAGAGCACTTGGCTTGAAGGGAAAAATAACAGAAAACCTCTTTTTCCCCTCCCGACCTCACACTTAAGAATTTAAAAAGGCAGGGAACGTAGAGATAAAGTCAAAATTCTCCAAACTCCCTGTCATTTGGATGGCATGATATAGTACTTCAGCATACAGAAACAGGGACAAATATTCTCCCCTTAAAAAGCCAACCGTTAAACAGTTGATTCAGATTTTATTAGTCTTTTGCTACCTGCTACATACAAAGCTCACAGCGCTAAGGACAGGAGTGCTGTTGAGGCATCTTTTATCTTGGGTACTATATAGAATAAATTCTGGAGTCAGCAGTAACAGATTTTAGACGACTAAAAATAAGGCACTCGGGAAAAATAATTAATACACGGTATTCCAGGTGAATCCTTGATACTTCAGGGCAAGGTTTTTCACCTCAGCTGGTATCACCTCAAAGCTCTCTCCCTGCTTTGGGAGATTTTAGCACAGAACGAGCATCCCAGACCACAAGCTAGCAACTACTACTAAATCACCAGTGAAAACACCACCAGACCACTGCATAAACATTTGCAAAGAGCTTGCCGAGCCCTTCTCTAAATAAGCACAGAGCAGGTGTAGAGCTGAAGGGAGCTCTGTCTCTAGGACCCGTCTGTGCCTGGGGAAGGAGCAGAGCAGCCCCCCTGGATGCTGCCACCCAGCTCAACCTCCCGCCCCACCCGTCTGGCAGCCACGGCTCTGCAGCTCAGTTTATGCAGCTGTAAAGTGGGTAGAAACCCCTAATTAACAGGCTGGATGTAATGCTGATTTAATTTCCATACATCATCCTGTAAACTCTGCTTAAAAGACTATGTCTATAAATGCAAAATTCAATCATAATTTTGCAAAAAGAAAACATACCAGAACGCGAGCATATATTCTAGACTCCCAACAGCTTTAGTTCCACCGAGATTTCTGCTGTTTCAGATTTTCAGACCACATAAAATGCCACTGAAAGCATGTTTATGGTTCCTACCCTCATCCTAAATCCTGAAGTGCAGCACAAGCCTACTTGGCCACGCGTCTCCTCACCTGAAGGTTTTTGCTGGCTTCTGCACCTGAACATCTGCCAGCAGAAAGAAGGGACTCTTCATCCACAGGGCAGCAGAACACTCAAAATTGTAGCTTGCAAAGGTGCAGCAAAGCAAAAATCAGAGCTCTGGACCCATCCATAGAGCCAAGCCACTTTCTACCACCACAGCAGTGACCAGGGTTCGAGGACTGCCCTTTCCCAAAAGGAGTGAAGTCCGACGAAGATGAAAAACCAAATTCTTTTCATAGTTTAATTGCCACAGTTGCTGGGGGACGAGTCTCTGGAAAGACCTCCTGTGCTGGATAATTATGTACCTCTATCTCAATGTTTGGAACACAGCCCCAGCATGCTTTTTGGCCTCCACAATTCTGGCTTCCTGACTACAATACCATAATCCCTCCTGGAGTCTCAGACTCAGTGAAAGCCACACGTAGTGTTTATTTTTCCCCTTGAAAGGGAACTCTGTCTCTCTTCTCAGCCTACACTTTGGGGAGGAGTTGTCAGCCCCCAATGATTGATGGCTCTCCTTGCCACTCGCTCATCAACTCAATTTTCACCTCGTCACATACCTGCCCAAATTTTCTTTGCCAAACTGACAAGCATGGGAAAGCAGACTGGTTTGGGAGCCCAACCAAATTCCTCCAAGCTGTACTTCAGTTTAAACACACTCGCACACACAAACAAGTAGTACTTGTTCAGCAGTGGCATTAATTAAATTCAATGCTCAGTGTTCTTTTTAATCTACTTCCATTGTTGTTTATAAGATGTTTATCACTCCCCAGGGAGAGTACAATTTGTAGAGTATGTTAACCAAATCAATACATTGCTTTTTGTATAACTTTTCAGCATCTCTCTCTGTTAGGCAGGGAATAGCAAAACCTGAATGAAATATGGACCTTCAGCCTCCGCAAAGAAACCTCAAGCGCTCTATAAAGCCCAAGAGCTTCATCAGAAAAATCCAGGTAGACGAAACTTTAAAGCTTCACACATACACCGTATACACAATTCCACTGGCAGGGGAATCGTGTATTGACAGAAATTGATAGAAATACACAAGACCATAAATATATATATATATACACACACACACATATATATATCTAACAGGACTCTTCATCACAGTTCAATCTCCGAGTAAATCTGCGCATCACGGCTATTAAACATTAATTCTGGAGGACTAATGGGAACCGGCTGGCAGCTTCAGTACTTTTTCATTGTTTGAACTTCTTTCATTTGCTTTCCAGGACTACTATCCTGTTTTTCTCAAGTCTTTTGCCACCAAGAGATGGGGGGGTGTGGAAATCTGCATTTTAATTGACATTCCGGAGAGAGAGAGAGAAGTCCAGAGGCTGCTGATTGCTGTCTATTCAGCCCAAACAGGCTTTTCAGATGAAAATGAGAAAAGGCTAGTGGAAGATTTACAGGGATTTGGTACAAAGGAGACAATGAAGTTTTAAATGTTGATAGCGTTTCACACCAAACGCATAATGAGTCCCAGTTTGAAGGGGCCGTTTTGCATTTAAATATATATTTCATTGAAGATTTCTCTCCCCCCTTATCCCAGGCGGGGCTGTTCTGCCCCGTGGCCCCGCAGCACTGGGGGCAAGGACGGGCTGCCCCGGGTGGTACCTCTTTCTCCAGTCCCTGCTGCCCGTCCTGCTGTCACCCCTGGAACCATCCCCAGAGACAGCCGTGCACCCAGCGGGAACGGGCGGGGGGAAGGCAGGGAAACAGCGGTGCTGCTCGGGCTTCCCCGCGCACCGCAGTGGCGACCAAGTGACGGACAAACCGACCCGCAGCCCCGCCGGGGCAACGGAGCCCCGCACCGGCACAGCCCGCCCGGGGACACCCGAGCCCCGGGGACCTCCGAGTCCCGCACGGGCACATCCCGCCCCGGGGACCTCCGAGTCCCGCACGGGCACATCCCGCCCCGGGGACCTCCGAGTCCCGCACGGGGACATCCCGCCCCGGGGACCTCCGAGTCCCGCACGGGCACATCCCTGCCCGGGGCCGGCGGGCACCAGGAGCGAGGCCCCGCTCCGGCCGCCCGAGCGCTGCTGCGGGCACAGGGAGCCCAGAGAGAGCGGCGGGACCCCCAGCCCTCCTCCTCCTCCTCTGCCCTTACCTGCGGCGGGAGCGCTGGGCGGGCAGGGTCGGCTCCGCGGGGCTGGGGCTCGGTGCCGAGCGGCGGCTCCCGGGACGGGGGGGAAACTCCTCTGCGGCCGCGGTCACTCGTCGGGCGGCCCCGGCTGGCGATCCCGCAGCGGCGCAGCGGGGCGCATCCCCCGCGGGATGAGGGAGGCAGGAGGGCGGCGAGGCGAGGCAGGAGCCGGGCCGGCGCCCCGTCCCGTCCCGTCCCCTCGCTCGGCCGCAGCGGCTACCGCCTCAGAGGGGCGAGCCCGCCGTGCCCGGCGCCAGCAGCCGCCTCCTCCCCCGCGCGGGCATCGCCGAGCTCCGCGCCGCGGGTCCCGCTCCGCTCCATCCAGCCGCCCGCCCCGAGCCGCCGCAGCTTTGTCACGCCGACAGCCCCCTCGGGTGGGAGGTGGGCTCACTCTCCCCCCTTTCCCCCTCTCGGCGCACTCCTCCGGCTCCTTCCTCCTCCCCCGGTCACTCCCCCCGCTGCAACCCGAGCCGTTTCCTGGACGGCGCTGCCGGGCTCTGCCAATCGCCGCCGAGCCCCTTCCCCCGCACTCGCCCGCCCGGCCCGGGGAGGTGCGGGCTCGGCTCCTCTCCCAAGCCCGCGCCCCGCCCGGGGGTCGTGGATACCCCACACGGGGTCCCCAGACGGGGACACGGGGGGCTCAGCGGGCCCGAGGAGGGGCAGGAGGGGAGCAGGGAACCCCCCGCTCCGGCCGCTGCCTCCCCCGGGGAGCGGGGCAGCGCATCCCGCAGGGACCGCAGGGCTGGAGGGGAGCGCGGCTCCCGCAGGGTCGCTCCACTCAGGAGTTTTCCAATGGGTTGGGAAGAAAAGACGGGGAGCGCGGCACGTCCCGCCGGAGTGGTTGAGCCCGGGCTGTGGCACCGACAGTCCGGCGCTGGGCAGCATCTGCATCCTCACGCTAAAATGGTACCAGCTCAACAGCCTTCCCCGAAACCTCTCCTAGAGTGTTTCTGGCTGGCCTGTGGCCGGTTCCAGCTCTAGAGGATGGCTGGATAACGTCCGCTCCAAAAATCACCCTCAGGAGTCTCTCAGTCCAAAGCCCGATTCCAACTGCCCTGTGAATTTATCTGACAGTGCACCTTTAATACCTGTCTGTGTGGTGCCCAAACGGGAAAAGTTGTCGAAAAGTTAGGTAAACATCATTTACCTGGACACACAGATTCAAAACGGCATAATACGTGTATTCAAAACTCAATATAGCTTAGCCTGATCCTTGCTTAATAAAACATTTGCTTTAGATACCATCAACTAAAAGGTTTTGAATATGGAGTCTGCGTAATGCTTGCTGTGTAGAATCAACTTGACAACAAAATCAATAAATGGTGGTGCCTCAAATTAAATCAGTGTTGATCAATTTAATGTTACTTTCTTTAAGCATAGCTCTACTGTACATTTTATAAATTGTGTGCAATATTGATCAAGGGGATTTTCAAGGACTGTGGCCACACAGCATAGTGTAACTCTATTTACACACTCCCAGACACTAAAAACTTGAAAACAAGCCTTCTGTAGAATATGTACTTACCTCCCAGAAAGTATTTTCCCACCAGTACTTCAGGCTTTATGAGGGACAGCAAACAAATTTGTAATTGATTAGAGACACAGGTTTAATATTTTTTTGTTCCTTAAGCGACAGACATCTGAATGTTCTAATTGAGAAGCTGAGATGTCACAGTCAAGATCCAATTTTCCCAGCTCTGGGCATGTCCATCGCCCATTGAAAACATTGTTAACACATTCTCACATAAATTATTGTCCGGCACAGGAAGCTGCAATACCTTTCCCCATTCATCGATATCTTTGCATACTCTGAAAGAAAAGGAAGCATTCCACTAAAAATGACAAAATCAGAACACCTATTTCCAAGGTCTGGAAGCACTTGTCAGAATTTATTCTTTTTGGGGATGAAAAGATAGCAGTCTATCAATAGCAGCCTTTTCTCTTAAATGAGCCACATTCTCCTAAAGTGGCCCACAACAGCCCAGCTCCTCAATCTGAGAAAAGCAGAAGCATGTTTGGAATTAAAGGGGAGGGGGGGGGATCAATTCTGTCATCATATTTAGGCTTCAAGAGATCTCAGTGGGCCCAGGGAGCCTTTCATAGCAGTTAGGCTGCTGAATGAGAGCATAATCTCTTTACAGTTTTTTCCTCCTCCTCTCAAAGTGGCTGGGATCTTTTCTGTGAGCCCTCCTGCACGTGAATGGTGTGGCTAATAAGCCTATTAATGAGGTTCCACAGCAGAGTGTGAATAGGTAAATAAGCCCCAATCTGTTGAGGTTCAGGAGCAAGGGCAGTAAAGCCATCATGAACTAAAGGTGACAGTTTGAACTGAAATAGGAACAACAGCTCCAGGTTTCAAGCGAAAGAATAGACAGACAAGGCACACATTCAGGCTCCTTCTACCCCCTACCGAGTCCTATTTTCTTTCCCATTCTTCCTCCTTTATAAAATGTCTTGAGTAGTCACCCATTTTTTCAAAAGCTCTTGAGACGTCCTTTTTCATCCTGGCAATGATACATCAATAGGGAGGAAGGAAAATGAGGACACCAATGCTCCTTTGCCCCGCAAGTTTCAAAAGCAGGAACAGTGCTGTGTCCCCCCGCATATGGAAGCGGGGGAGGAGAAAGAAAGTTAAATTGAATCTTTCAGCCCTGCCAGCTCTTTGTCGTCGCTGTCAGCTGAACCCTGGTCCTCCCTCCGCACGCAGGCAGGGATACAGTTAATGTTCAACAGGGGCAGGGTACAAGCCAGGGGCTCCAGCTGCAGGGAAGGCACAGCTGGGCTCGGCCAAATCCCCAGCTAGGAGCAGGCAGAGGTGAGGAGATGAATTAGTTTCCTCCCAACATCTCTTTCATCCGGCAGGGCACGGTGAAGATGTGCCTGACTTCAGGCTGTTCCTGGGCTGGACCCACAAGAGCCCAACTCATCCCTAGAAAGCTCAACTTTTAGGGATGAAGGTAGAAGGTTAAGCAGGTGACAAAGAACTTGTGTTTGCAGAGAGATGAGGTAAGATGGGCCACCAATGCCTCCGAGTAATGTGGGAAAAGTCACCTCAGAAAAAAAACACGACACAGAGCTTCTGAGCACTCCTCAGTTCTAATCCTTACAGAATCTCTGACATTTCTTTTAAGTGCAGGAGATATCAGTGCAGCCAGGGCTCCACAGGAGCTGGCTCCTCCATGGAAGCCCGGTGAGGAACAAGCTGCAGCTCCTGCCACATTGCAGACAGATGGCAAGGGAGGCCACGGGTACCACGGGGAAGCAAGTTCTGCAGTACTGATCTATTCTCCAGGTGCAGGACCTGCTAACCTGTCACAGTTCTATCTGGTGAAAATAGGACTATAATAGAGAAAGTTAAATCAAAAAAAAAAATAGAAAGAAAATGAAAAGTCACACATTCAAGTTTTAGAGATCTGTGGGGAGAAACTCTAGATTCTAATTCAGCCACGCACATCACTGAGGGTTTACCTTCTCAAGTGGGAAGCAACAATTTTTCCCTGTTACTCAAACTGTCGCATCCAAAAATATCTCATCATGATGATGGATAAATTAAATACTTGTCCCAAATTTCTTTTTTTTTTTTTTTTTTTAAAGTTCTTCTAAAACTAAATGTCTAAACCCAAACTCTGTCAGCTAAAATATTTACCTGGTTTCCAAAGTGTTTATGGCTTCCTTTCCTGGCAGCTTTGAACTTCTTTTTAGGGTACTAAAGAAGCAAATCATAGGAACCCACTTCCGAAAATCATTTTCTTTTCAAAGATAGGCAAAGTTGCTCAATATATTTCTCAGTGTCTTAGGAAAAAGTCATTTCATATAAACACAAAACCTTTCTAACATAAAAACTACTGTTGAGAGACTTCCAACACTAGTCCTCACCAGGTATTACTTCAAGGTGCTGCTAAACTGAAAAACTGAGATAAAAATTAATTTATTTTAATGCCAAGAGATCCAACAATAATTATCCATCAAACTGTGAAGCAGATGGGCTATCAAGCT
Source organism: Lepidothrix coronata (assembly GCF_001604755.1). Taxonomy (NCBI): domain Eukaryota; kingdom Metazoa; phylum Chordata; class Aves; order Passeriformes; family Pipridae; genus Lepidothrix; species Lepidothrix coronata. The sequence continues at coordinate 2,399,878 of NW_016690205.1, forward strand.
ATTTTGCAGCAAAATGTATACAGGAAGGGGGTCTGCAGTTCCTGGCCCGTAAAGGGATGGTTTTACTGGGTGTTTTTCAACAAAAAAACCCTTCATTTTGGTTAAGCTAGAGAAAGTGGCAAATTATTACTTTTGTCTATCAATTTTTGACTTTTCTCTGCATTATGCACAGCAGAATCTTCTAAGAGATACTTCTTCAGGCAGTAAGGCCAAGTAGTTGGGAAAAAAAAGGTTATTTTCACTGCTGTTGTGTCAATGTCTTGCAATGGCATTTGAGTGTCAGCACTCCCTTTGGATTGTTATGCCTTGTAGCCATGTAACCTTTCTGCTGCTCCTCTCATTTTGTGGAAATATTTGGTGGGAAATGCTGTTGAATATTAAGGAAAATATTCAAAAAAATGTTTGTTGTTTTTATTACACTGATGCAAGATATATCTAAACGGGAAATGTGGTGTGTTATGAGCAGAGTATTACAGTGGGATCCTGGACATTCAATGCTTTCTGCCCTTCTGCACTGGCTTTCCTACACAGTCCTGGGAAAGGCACTTAATTTGTCTGTGTCCAAGCTCTCCAGCTATGAAATGAGAATAATAGATGCTTCCTGTCTCCCAGCCTTTATCCAGTTCATCTATTTAGATGGTAAGCTCCTCATCTCTGACCATGTTTTTATGCATGGCTTAGAACAATAGGACACTGATCTCAGCTGGAACCTCCAGGCACTTCCATAATGCAAATATTGAATACTAAATAACCAAAATAAAAGAAAATCCTCAATTTATTATGTATTCTCTCATAAAGAATTTGTCACACGCTGTCCTGGTAGAGCACCTCTGGCTCTTGGGGAATGGTGTCTTTTCTGAAAGAGTGGAAAGCAGCATGCATTGGAGAAGATCTTCTAACAGCAACCTCAGAGAAACCATATGAATAAACTCCTTCTCAGTGCCAAGCAGGGCACAGACAGACAGAGCCAGACTTATAAAACCGAGGAGACAAAGGCTGTGAAGACAATTTGTCCTTCTGTTACAGATCTTGGATATATTTTGCTTGTTGGCCCATGCACCTCTTATTTCTGTTTGCAGTTGATCAATACACGCTGGTTTGTTTTACTGGAGCTCTGTTGTCTAACGAGACCAACTGGTGGTTGTGGCAGCTTCCCCTGCCACAGTTACATCAGATCAGATTCTTCTCTGGTGACACCGCAGGGTTCAGCAAGGGTGCTCTCACTTTCAGGCACAACCTCGGAGCAGAAGGTGTGAAGTCAGGCTCGCAGCAGGGTTCGTGTTACAGCTCAAATCCTGGAAGGAGCAGAAAACTCAACGGCAGGGACCCACAGTGTAGGCATTCTGTTCTTTGATCCAGCCATCCCACACCACTGAATCCCAACAGATCCCTCCTGCTTCCCACATCCTTCGCTGCAGTGCCAAGCTCTGTGTTTCCAGTTCACCCTTTCGGGGGCCCAGCTGCAGACACAAGCAGGCACAGTCACTCTGTAGCAGTTCGAAAAAATAAAGTAAAAATAAATCTTTTACTTTCCACAACCCTGGGTAATAAAGCCCTAAATGCCTACAACTATTCCCTGCCTCATTCTACTCAACCTTCAAACATCTTTTAAGTCAGTTAATATTCTTTCTTCTCTCCCCTTCCTTTGCACATAATTTCCCCTCCCTATCTCCTACCATAGTTTTCACAGGAATTTGCTTTTTCCTCTATGTCTCTCTCTCTGTGAAAGCCATGTCTTTTATCAGCTCCAGTCTCCACTGTAGGATGACCTCCTCCTCCACTTTGCCAGGTGATTAAGGTACCCACGATTTCACTTGAGAAACTGGATGGCCTTGGAGAGAAGCCAGTGACCTCCTCAAGAAAGTCTCCACATAAACAGAGATGCATCAAGGTTTAACAGCCCTCATTTGTTCACTCTGTAACCAAGTTCACAAGCTGCAGTCCCAAAAACAGGCTGAAAAGGCAATGGTCAGGCAGATAAAGCCCAAAGGCAAATAGGGATTTGCTATTTTATACAGGCATGGGGAGTTCCTTAAACAAAAGTCATGGGTTTTACCATAGAAAGGTTTCCCAGGTCACCACACAGACTCAGAGTGTCCTTCCCTGCTTGCACAAACCCAGAGACACACTTTCCTCCTTCGTTCTTTCCTGTTTTAAGTGGAGGGTTGCAGGGAAACTTGCTTTGCATGAAATCTAGACTTGCATTACTGAATATTCATATGCATAGCAATGAATATTCATATATGTATAAACATAGAGCAATATTTCAGGGCTTGAAGAGCAGGCCTGCTTTTGATTTATATAGCCAAGTTGAGGTTGTAAGGATCCATTCCATCTCTGAAGGGATAGCAAAGGTCGTATCAGTGATTGCTGGATGAGAAAAACCCAACAATGATCTTGCTGCTCTTCTGCCAACTGAGCAGAGACACAGATCCTGCCAGAGCCTCCCAGGGCTGGGGAACTCAGTGGGCCAGGAAGTGTTTTGCACTGTGGAGACAAGTAAGGAGGCCAGAAAGTTGATTACAGGGGAGACTTAGTTAAATATTCACTGGGATTCATTATGTGAAAACCACTAGAAAGGAACATGTTTCTACAGGAAGGGTAGGGCTGTTTTATTCTTGCTTCTGTTGTAAAACGCTACTGGTGGCTGTGCACACCGGCTACCGTCCTCTAGTGGGAGGAATACAGCAGGTCTGCATGGATGGGCAGGAATGCTTTCGCTGGTTGGTAATGTTAGTGCCCCTTTAATCTGCCAAAGAGAACCTTGTAGAGCCAGCAGGACCTGGTTATCTGACCACCTTGCATTTGATGAGCAGGTAATGGGGCCGTTTGAGGCAAGAGGACGGTAATCATCTTGTAAATAAGGTTTGTAAAGTCTCAGAGCTGTTGCTCATTCAGCTGAAGTAATCCCGAGTGCAAAGACTGAGAACAAGCTGCACAAAAGCTCGGAGACTGGGAAAGCTGCACAGTGTTGCCAGCTGAGCCCTGCCATGGATGGGGATGGCTGGGTCCCAGGTCACACATCCCAGCCAGCAGGGATGTGGCCAGATGCTGGTGAGGCTGGACACTGATGTCCCACCTTGCAGCACGTGTTCCCTTGGCTGGGAAGAGCACCAGGCACTCAGGGACCTCGCTTGCTGTTGCAGTGCTTCTTGGCCCCAGCCCTCAGCTGTTTGGGAAGATCAGGTCCTAAGAGCATAAACACAGGCTGAAAAAAATCCCCAAACATCCCAGCAGATCCCCCACGATGCTTCCTGTGAGGAAGCAGTGTGTGTGTGTGGGAGGGCAGGGGTGACCTGCCGTGCTGTCCCCAGTGGTCCTCGCTCTGGGCACAGACAGGCAGCCCTGGCTCCTGGCTGGGGACCCCACAGGACCCTGTCCCACACGTGTCCCCCACAGGGGGCTCACAAGAGATGGCCTCTCCCCACCTTCCCGGGCTGGACAGGTCCCAAAATGTTGCATGTCCTTTGAAAAGGACCCTAACGTGGATCAGTGACAGATGATAAATCACAAAAATCTCTCAAAAAAGCAGCTTTTTAAATGGGGCTCCAAATATTTACTGTCGTGTTCAGCCTCATGACATGCAAATAAGAGCAACTCAGCGATGCATCTGAAAGCAGTGAACTTCATTTTTGCCACAGAGGAAAGAAAAGAGTAGTAAGGAATCAGGAACTGGAGAAACACCAATTCCTGGGTTTCAGAAAGTTTTAGCACTAATAACAGTTTTTCACGGCAGGTAAAGGGTAAAATTCTGTGTTGGCCAGCGAGGTAGCTCTGTGTTAAAAACATGCAAGGCAATTTCTCTCCTGTAAATTTTATTCCCTGGAGCTTTACATTCAGCAATCTACTTTCTGATGGGGGGAAAAAAAAAAAAAAAGGAGGAATCAGCAGTCCCACCCTACTCAGCGTGTAGCAACAGGCTCCCAGTTAATTCTGGAAAACAGAGAAACTGAAACATTTTAGACAGAAACTACTGTGATTACCAGAGTGCAGCCAAGAGGTGGGGGGGAGGTTGGAAAGCAAGTGGTGAAAAATTGAGCTAAAAGCAAAGGAGCTGCATTTGTAATTGTGCTCAAAGGGGAAAACATCATTTACAGATAAGACATAACACAGGGTTTAACCCTGTCTCTGCAAACAAACAGGCAGCAGTAACTACAAGTGATGGGTCTCTTTCCATGCCACGGGATGCCTGGGAGTCAGGAGCAGGGACAAAAGGGAAAAGAAGCTGAAGGAGTAAAGGAAGGAGCTCATAGGGTGCTTCTACAAAAACTGTTGTGAAGCCAAGACATGATGTGGAAATACAAGGTTTCTCTGCACATACCCTGCCTCGAATACCCAGGTTTCTGATGGTTTAAGGGGTAAGGAGCAGACCAAGAGCGTTTTCCAGAGGTGTGTGAAAAATGGGATTAACCCCCACCTTCGTCAGGTAATGACTTGCAAAAGATCCCAGAGGAAAATCACACTATGATTCCATCTGCTTAGAGACATCCAGTTGCTTTGTACTTCAGGAGAATCTGTCTGATCATTGGATATGTCACATGCCAGATTTAGTACCAAGGCTTCCTTTTTTTGGATGCTGAGAAGATCACCAAGCGGGCCCAGGAGAAAATTCCTCCTTATGCCTTTCATCCAAAATTCTGACAAATGCGCCACCCAGCTGAGTGGGACATTTGGGGCTCTTCTCTTAATAGAGAGAATGGTGAGAGAAGGGGATTAACTTCAGCAGAGGGAAAAAAAGTCTTCCAAAATCTTTGTGTCCACGTTAGAATCATAGAATGGTTTGAGTTGGAAGGGACCTTTAAAAGTCATCCAGTCCAACTCCCCCTGCTGTGGGCAGGGACACCTTCCACCACACCAGGTTGCTCAGAGAGCCATCCAACCCAGCCTTGAACACTTCCAAGGATGGAGCATCCCCAGAGGGTGTTTTACTCCCCTCTCACAGTGAGTAGCCCAGGATACACTTGGCTCGTTGGGCTGTGAGTGCCCAGGTCATGCCAGGTCATGCCCAATTTTTCACCCACTTCTCAGGCTGCTGCACAGAGCTCCAGCTCCAGAAAGGGATAAGACCAAGGGTGTGAGAGCTGCTGGAGAAGAGGCAGCAGCCTCCAGGCCGTGCAGACCCCACGTCCCAGGGGGCTGTGCTGCCTCTCCCTGCCGGATCGGGTGGTCTGCTGGGCTGGGAGCTGAGTCGCGCCAGCAGAGCAGTGAGGAGAAGCAGCCCACAGCTGTTTGCATGATACATATCTTGTGAATAAATAAACCTCATCTCCAGTGCTGCTGCTCTCTAAACATCTACAGAGACGTGCATTCTCTCAAAGCATTCAGAAAATAAACAGAGAAAGTGCTGCTCGGTGAACTCTCTTCTAGCCAAAGCCCAGCACTGGGAAAGTGTCTCCTCTCAGCAGAGTCTCATCAGAACCCAAAATTTCTCTTTTTAATAAATGCTCTGTTTCCATTTTCTGATGCAGAGACGCCTCACAGGGCATAGGTTTTGATTACCTAAGCCTCATGTATGTTTTTCCACATATACTGAGAGGCAGAAGGAGGTAAAGAATGGTTAAATGCAGCACAATTGAAAATTAGCTCAAAATGCCACAAGCTGCAATTCAGATGGATTACAAGATAACCTCAGTAGTTTCAAGAATGTAACAAGAACAGCCTTAAATCAACATAAATACTTGCTCAGCCATTTTCATCTCAGGATTAATGTCAGACTTGTTTTTTTTTCTCTTGTGGCAGTAAAACCATTTTCCAGCTTTTTTTAGGGACGGCATTTGTGGTTACTAGAAAGGGGGTGAGAATGGTGATGGATGTGGGACCCTGGGGTAGGGACAGGGGGAGCAGGGTCTGGATGCCCTCTGGAGAATGGGAGTGGAGCTGGGCAGGGAAAAGTTGATGCTGGTGGGTGCCCATGGAGGGTTACAGTGCTCTGATACACCAGGATTTGCCTGAGATTGGAGGGGAGACAGGGAGATGCCTCTTGCCAGCCCTACATTGTCTCTGCCTGCTCAGTTGTACCAAAATGCTCCCGTGACCATTTTCAGTGATTTCTTGAAGGCTTTTTTTTTTAATCTCTGGTGGACCACACCCAGAAGACACTGTGATGTGTCCCACACTACATTCCCACTCACACCCAGCAGCACTTTAGCCACAAAACAGCCTCAGAAGGCAGCCCTTTATTCTGGGGTAACTTCTGGAGATTTCTTGATACTCAGGGAAAAAAATCCCCAGAGAGGCACCTGTGGCCTCTGGGATAAATTTCTGCTTTAGGGTCTCCTGCAAGCCGGCCGGGAGACACACCCGTGCTTGCTGGAGTACAGATAAGCTTCCAAGGACTTCAAAGGGATTGCTGAACCAGACTGCAATGAATCTCTGCAGAAATGTAATGCACAGCATGTGTCTGAGGGGATGGAGGAGAGCTGGGGTGGTTTAGATTAGATAGCACTATTTGGCTTTTGAGGGACTCGAGGAAGTGAAAGACACGTAATTGTCTTTTAAAAGGTAATATTTGACTTCAGGTCACCCAGCACTGCAGAGGGGCCTGGAGATAAGACATGGAAATTGTTTCTGTGTGAGGGCTGGGTACCACTTCCACACAGCTAATCTTCCTGAGAGCAGCTTTCCATCCAGAGTGTGCTGGGCTAGGGCTTGGTTACACACACTTGGTTGTGTCCACTTTGTTGGGTGGACCATGTTGCTAGAGAGCACCTCAGGGTCACATCTCCCTTTATGCCTCACAGAATAATTTGGGTTGGAAGGGACATTAAAGATCATTTAGTTCCAATCCCCTGCCATGGGCAGGGACACCTTCCCCTAGCCCAGGTTGCTCCAAGCCTTGTCCAGCCTGGCCTTGGACACTTCCAGGGATGGAGCAGCCACAGCTTCTCTGGGCAGCCTGTGCCAGTGTTTCATCACACTCACTGAAAAAAAAACCTCTTCCTTATGTCAAGGAATCCTTTAATCAGAAGACCAGCTGAAGGAAGAGATGTTTGCATGCTAATGGCACTTTCAGTTAATGTTAGAGCATACAGGAAAAATGCTTCAGACAGTCTGGAACCCTTTTTCTAAGCAGGCAAAAATGTCTGGACATGGCTTGAGGTCTCATGCCAGTTCTGTTGCTTTCTGTCCTGGTGACTCTCCTCTGAGATAGGGCAGTCTCTTACAGTATTTCCCTGCATCCACCAGGCCAGGCCCTTTACATCTTACAATATCATCCAAAAAAGACATAAGCAGCTAGTTGGCAATACCATCTAGTTTGTGACCATTGCAGGCTGCCTCATCTACTGGAAGTTTACTAATGGTCTTTATTCATTGGTTGGTTCCAGCTCTGCTCTGTGAATACAAATGGACAGGATTTTACATGTTTGTCAAGAGATTATGATGTTTTCTCTTTCCTGCTAACAACATTTTTTCTTTCTGTTTAAAGTCAGTAAAGCCTTCCAAGAGTTAAACTGAAGGATGAGTTCCTTCTCCTGATGGAAGGTACACCCAAATAGCTGGTAACCAGCCTTTATTCGTTTCTCCTGAGGTGAATATTCCCTAATTGATATCAAGACTTATTTTCCTTGCAGAAATGTGCCAGACCATGCCAACGACATGAAAAATCACTGTGAATTTGTCAGCAGAAACATTTGCTCTGGAGTAAGTATGAGCTTGAAGAGCAGAGCCAGAGTCAAGGCTAGGACACTGAAGATTGTTTGTTCCATTAAATAATTTACTGGCCAAACACAGAGCATTTTAAAGTGTGTATCTGAGGCCAATAAAGAAACATCTGCCCAGCAAAAGTTACCTGCATGTAGTACTGAATTGCAAGCTCTGCAATTCCTCATATAAATCTCGTTGCCTTGCTTGTCCAGAGGGTGTGATTCCCAAATTAATACACAGTCTCCTGGTGAGCTACAGTCTTAAAATGCCACCCTGCACATCTCTGCTGATGAAAGCAGAAGAACACAGGAACTTTCCCAGCTGCCAGCTCACAAGCCAGCAGAGCTTTTCAGGTCTGTACCTCATTGCCAGTAAAGGGAACCTTGTAAGAAAGATTTTTCTGTCTATTTTCAGTAAATACAGGGAGATGAACTCATGCAGTTTTCCCCAAATCCATAAAGGTTTTTTTTTGCTTCAGAAATTAAAGTTCTTGTAGGTAAATACATTTGTTTCCCTGAAGTGAGACACTTTTAAAATTAAAGTATGAATTTTTTTGTTCATTCCAACAGTTACTGAGGAATAAGGCTGAAAAAGTAATAAAAATTTGTGATGCTGCATTATACACAATAAAGAATAATTTAGCATTGGCAAAAGGATGGATCCTGGCTTTAGCATGATAACAAATGAAAGACTCATTTTCCAGTATTTTATCCCTTGGATATTATCTGCTTTTCCCAAGACCTTCACATGTAGTAAATTGGTATATCAGTTCTCCTCTATCCCTGTTCCACTCACAGGTTAAAAAAACTAGCAACATTTATTACAATGATCTCCTAAAGAGTAAGAGAGGGAGTCTGACTGATGTAATTGGGGAGACATGGTCTGAGGACTAATCAAACCAGCTCACTGAATAAATTTAAATGTAAAATCATGGGAAATACTGGAAACACTGCATCTATTTCCCCCAAAAGCACTTTCTTGTTTACCTACTAATTCCAGAGTATTAAGAGAAGACTCATTATTCACAGACAACACAATTAAGTTTGGCATTCCCTGTAGACACTCATTCACCACTATCATAGCAACAGAGAAAAGTCATATATAGGCTTTTATCTTCATTTTCCTTCAAGGCCCTTCTACAGAAAGAGTTGAAATAAGTACAAGGGTTCATCCAAGTCATCAATACTGGATTAATTTAGTAGATCTACACAATGCTGGAAGGGTATGTCGGGTACTCCTGGGTTGTGGGAGTTGCTTTTATGGCACTGTGTCAAACAAAGGTCCTCTTCTTACTGGCCTTTTTAATTCCTTCTCATCAAAAACCTGTCACTGACTGGTCAGCACTGATGTGGTAGCAGCCCTGTTAGCTCCTGCCAGCCCAGGTGGCTCCAGGGATGTAGCAAACATTTCCATGCCCATACTCTCCCCAGCTCATCTGCAGGAGATGGTGGAGTCAGGAGCCATCTGGGCAGGTAGCAGTGGCTTGGATGTCACTGCACTTCAGCTACAGCTCTTCTAAAAGGAGGAGGAGGAGAAGGAGCAGTCCCACTCCAGCCAGGGAGGTCTGTGCCCTGCCCAATACAGGGGCTTTTTTGAAACTCCCCTCGATGCCCAGGGGACAGTAGGAAAATGTACTTAATAGCTCAAAGTCACTACCACCATTTTATTTTGCATTCCTTAAATATCTAAGCACAAGGATTGTTTTTGCAGGAAAATGAGTAGAAAGAGGGCTGTTGTAGTGTGCAGTTCATTACTTGGCCTGGGGTATTTCCTGGTGAATTATCCCTTAGCACTGGTATTCTAGCAGGCAAGTAGTAACCAATTCCCCAGGACAAGAAAAGGGATCAGGAGGCTCTATAAAAGTGAGCTGATTCCCTTTAGGTCAAGCACATTTAATGTCAGTGAGAAATTATTGAAGGAATAGCTAAAGAAATAATGATACATCACAGAAGAAACAATTCAGAAAATGTCATTTGTTCTCACTTTTTCCCCATAACTCCAGATTGAGTTAAGATTAAAGCACAAAGGTAAGCAGTGGTTTAGTACACCATTCTAAACATTTTATTTCACCCAAGTGGAGACTTGCAGCTTCTAGTCTGAACTCTTGCATCTCCTGGGTCATATACTTGCTCCCAGAACCTCCAGCATCAAGACCATAACTTCTGGTTGAACCAGATGGTTTAGAAAAAAATAACCCCATCTTAATTTAAGTTTTCAAAGAGAGAATTCGTCATATCCCTAGGCAAATTGTTTCAGATATTAAATTCTCCAGTGGCCAAGAATGCACACCTTATTACAGGTCGGAATTCTTCAGCTTCAGCTTTCAGCCGCAAAACCTCATTATAATTTTGCTTCATTAAGGAGCCCTTTCCCCACACCAGTACTCTTTTGCACTAATGGTTTGTCCACACAGAGCATGGTGGGGTGATGCACATGCTGTGAGAGATAGACCTGGCATGGAATAGCCAGTAAACTCAGTGTAAATTTACTACATTTACAGGAATTTCCTCAGTAGCCTAAATTAAGTTGGGTTACCCAAATCTTTTTTGTTTAGAACAATTTAACATTTGAAAGAAAATAAAGCCTGGTCAGTTGTGCTTCCAGCACACACCAGCTGCAGTGTATGACCGACATCAGGGACAGCACATCCCAGGTTTGCTGGTGGCCCCAGGCAGAAAAGTGCCTTTGGAGTCACACGTCATCTCTGCTCCCATATTTCCCTCCCTGATCCCCACCATTCCAGCCAAGAGCAGTGTCCCAGGGCCGGACACAGCCCTGAGCATACCCACCACACACAGAAGTGGTCATGGGGGGCTCATTCCCACCACCAAGTGCTCCTTGTGCTGTCCTTGTTCTTAGAGCTTATCCTCGTATGTTTTGTTATTGTCAAACATCATTAAATTTATATATATATATATATGTTGAAAAGATTTAAGTTAGATATCAGGAAAAGGCTTTTCACCCAGAGAGTGATTGGGCACTGAACTGGCTCCCCAGGGCAGTGGTCACAGCACCAAGCCTGTCTGAGTTCAAGAAGCATTTGGACAACGCTCTCAGGCACAGGGTGTGACTCTTGGGGTGTCCCGGGCAGGGCCAGGAGTTGGGATGATTCTGATGGATCCCTTCCAACCTCAGCACATTCTGTGATTCTATGAAATTGCAATACTAGCACAAAACTGAAGCACATGCGGGGCTGTGGCTGCTGTTGTCACCACAAGCCCAAAATGCAAGAAGCTTTAGACGTGCAGAGTCACAAACCAGCAGGACACTGCGAGCGGGCTGTTCCTGTGCCTGTCTACACCTCACAGCGCAGGGAATGCTTATTGTCATTGGCACAGAGGATTTGAAAACAAACAATGCAGTACCTGGTTGTTATTTTCCATTGGAATCTGGAGGCTGAGGCGAGGAGCAGGAGGGGGAGCAGAGGCACCATTCCGATGGGTGTGGCGCGGTGGCTCCGGCGTGTTGCGGCTTGACAGCTCTCCCTGATGCGTGGGCAGTGTTCGTGCCCAGAGGCTGGCTTGTAACTCCAAGCTGTAGCAGAGCACAAATTTAAATCACTGCCTGCCTCATGAAACACCGTGCAGAGTAATGCAGTGACCAGCACATCGACAGCGCTTCGCTTCACCCTCGCTCCTTGTTCAGGCCGTGAGGCTCAAACAGCCCTCAGTGGGCTGGTGTTCATGGGCGTGCAGGAGCCGGTCACTTGGCTGGGTGCAGAAGGACAGAGGGGAAAGAGCAAATCCTCTGCCCACAGCGCTGCCTGGGAGCAGGCAGTGAGTTTGGAGCTGATGGTTTCTGCTGTGGTCAGTGGTGGTTGCCTGGCAGCTGCTGGGGCAGCACAGTTGGCATCCCCAGAAGGAAGCTCTGCTCCAGAGGAGGGGAGCCTTCCCCACGCAGAGGACACATTTACAAGGAAATAAGCTGTGCTGGTAAACAACAGCTGTGTGACAATATACCAGATCTATACCTTCATGGACAGCAAGGCTGAGGTTTAATCAGAGCAATGAACTACTGGTGATAAACATCCCATTACATGTGATTCTTATAAACCCAGCCATTTTGCAGAAGAGGCGACACATTTTCACACCCAGCCTTTTATTATTAAGATGTGTTTTGGCTCCAAGACAGCTCCAGCTTCAAGAGTTCTGCTTTTTTTTTTTTTTTTTTTTTTT
>NW_016690205.1:2411841-2602477 GCF_001604755.1 Lepidothrix coronata
AAGTGTCCAAGGCCAGGTTGTATGGGGCTTGGAGCAACCTGGAACAGTGGAAGGTGTCCCTACCCATAGCAGGGGGTGGAACAAGATGATCTTTAAGGTCCCTTCCAACCAAAAACATTCTATGATTCTATGACTGGTACATTATAAAAACTTGTACTTCTTGGCCTTGTCATTACAAAATGAGACTGTTGCTTGCCTGTCAAAGGGTGGAAGACAATTACAGCACTTTTCAGCCACTTCAGGAGACTATAAAATGCAATAACATTGCAAAGTTTCACTTCCCTGAATTATCTCCCCATCAACTCCCTCCTTCACCTGTTTCCACACTGCCTTCAGGTTTTTTTAGGCATAGCCTCTGAAATCAACAGTTGGTTATTTTTCTTATATCATGAGAGTACTCACTATGGAAACAATGAATTTGTAGGGCTTCTTGACATGCTTACGGTATTTTGTCCAGCAAAATTATTGAAACACAAATCAAACCCTTGGCCATTTTAGTCCTGGTGACCCACCATCAGCACCTTTCAGTGGGCTGCTCAGTAACTAGCAGGGTACAAGGGCAGAGGGAACTTCTTAGGAAAGCTGGTGGTATCATTTTAAACTGAAGGGATGGCCATCAGCATAGAGGGAATCAAAGAGGAGAGTTCCCAGAAGCTGGATCTTGGAGCTGAATATATGAGATATTCTCATTAATATTCTTGGCACAGGAAATAGAAGCACATTCATGAATTTTGCTGATAGCCTAAGACCGGGAGAGACTGTCAAATAGAGGAAGGTGGGAATGTCCACTCTGGGAGAAGAGGATCAGAACAGACCAGAATAAAAAAAAGTAGACTGAATTCGCTGGTACAGTGAATAGAGTTGTGCAGCTCAGGATTAACAAGGACAACTTATGCCAGGCTTACCAGCTGGCAATGACAGGAGAACTTAGAACACATGGAAGTTAGCAAGTTTCTACCTACAGAGAGAGATTCTGAAATAATTTTCTATATGGCAGGGAGGGAAAATTCCTACCTAACCTTAGCCTGGATATGCAGAGGAGTACACTAGGTGATGAAGGGAGAGCTGATTATGGGGTTCAGAGCTTTGAATTGCAGCCGCTCACAAATTCTACAAATCAGTGGGTGACTTTACTAATTAGACCCTTTCTAGGATGACTATCTCCACTACCATTTTTCAGGGTTGCCACTGTAGTCAAACTGAACGTCACGTTTCCATATACACATTTATTTGCAAAATATTTATTCAGAAATGTTCAAAGCAGACCTTGCTCCAGACTGAGGCATCTTCCTACCTGACAACAGAGATCTTCCTCACCCTCACCAACCGACTGAAGAGATATTTCTCCACAAACAGATAATTTGGGGCAGCCTTTGATAGCCTTTGTGTATATGAAACACTATTACACTAAACACATCACATACTTCAGAGGGAAAAGGCAAGATACCTCAGTAGCTTCTGAAGTTTCTGCAGTGTGGCTGGATGAAAGTAAAAGCCACCCGTAACAAGGTGAGCAATAAAAAGGAAGAATACCAAGAGTAAAGCTGGAGTATGAGTAAAGACAGGAACATGCTTTAGTACACACTCACTTCTAAGCAAGTTGTTAGACTCAGTACACAAAGGCTCTATTTCTCCTCTGGGTAGTAAGATGTTTCCAGCAAAACCTGGGTTAGAAATAGAGATATTTGCAATGCTTTTATTACCATTACAGTTCATCCAAGATGATGTGTCTGGTTTGAAAGTCGCAAAAAAACATATTCTTGTTAAAAATGCTGCCAAAAAGCTAAATGAAAACAGCCCATTGCTGAATCCCGTGTTTGCAGCATTACCAGTGGGTTTTTTCAAGGGTGTTTATATAGACCAAGTTTCATTTAACAAGGCAAAAGCCGGAGCTCTCACATACTCCATTATTTCTCTGCAGGTCCTTCTCACCAGGGTTAAGTCTTTACACTACTTCCAAGCAAAGCAGCCAAGAAAAAGAAGAAACAAATGCTACTACTACTGAGCACAGAGGCCTCCTTTGCAAGAAATGTGATTTACGGAACGAAGTTCCTGGCAGGTCTGCCGCGGGCTGTCACAACGTGTGCCTAAAATCCGAGGCTGAAATACGATCCCAGCTCCTTCCAAGATGCACTGTGGCTTCTAGCAAGTTCTTCTGAAAGCACAAGCAGCCCTTTGCTCGGGAGCTGGGCTTTTCCAGCCTGTTTGCCGTGTCTTAGTCGGGCTTTGCCTCTCTGAGTGCTGTTTGGGGGTGAGGACCCTCCTAATTCCCTACAAAGGTGGTGTTAGCGAGCCCTGCTTTGTTGGAAGTTCTGGAAGCTTTTTCATGTAGTTTGGAGAACTGATGCACTTGGAGAGACACAGCACAGAGCTCATCCTGGCACCCAGGATGAGGCTTTGTGGTTTTACTGCCTTTTAGCTCCCTGCTGCCCACACTTGTGCATCAGACACCTGATTGCTGGGAACTGAACCGTGGTGGAGATATCTTTCCATAATTTCATAAAGTGGCAAGGAAGCAACAGCAGCTTGAGGGCTTTCTGGCCCTTGCTGGCCCTGAACTGTTGATGTGGAAGGTATTTTCACTCCCTTTCTGCAGTCCTTTGGGTGTTCTTTTTTCCCCTCTATGTGAAGCAAATGCCTTTTCACCGTTAAGCCTTTCCTCAGCTGCATTTCAAACCCAGAAAATATTTGACCTCCAGGGAACATTCCTCCTCATTTTTTGCTGCTGTCTTCAAAACCAGCAGGACAGCAGCATTTGTACAGCACCCTGGTCTACCTCAGCTGGCAGTAACAGGGACCCCATCACTGTAAGAGCCCCATTCCCCAGGCTGCAGGATGACCCAGTCTGTGCCCACAGGTCTCACATCACCTGCAGGGAAGGGAACTGCCCGAGAGTGGAGGTCACCAGCTCCTGATGCACTTCAATAGTGAGGAGTGAAAACACACCAATAACCTCTCTCCTGAGATTCTGGATAAAATCCAGTACATCATTCAAACAAAGGAGTTGCTAATGCTAATTATTATTAGTTTATCTGCTCGGGGAACTGATATTTTCTAAGAGCAGGAGCTGACCAACTGACAAAATTTTCTGCACAACAAAAGGACAGACAGAAGGAGTCAAACAGAGCCAGCCTGACCGTTGACTTTGTGTTTGCTTCAGCAGGTTTTGGCCCTGGCCCCGCTCGAGCCACAAAGTTTTGAAATCCATGCGTTTCTTCATTCTCATCTTTCAGTTTTACAGAAGACTTTTTTTTTTCCCCCCACAAACGTCTCTGAGGCCGTGTGGGATGTGGTCCAGTTCCCATTAAGGTCAGTGGGAGTGCTGCCACTGCTTCCCTGTGGGTCTCAGCCCTATCCCATTGTATTACATTTCCAACTGCAATTGGAGACAGCTTATTTCAATTTTTTTCCTCTCCTAGTGCCCACAATGGGCAAAGTATTTTCCAAACAGAAAAGAAGGTCCCACTGAATGTCCCTAAATCTCTAGAGATACTGGAAAAATTCTTCTAATTAAATACATTTGACATGCAAGATCACAACTGTTCTCTAATAATTTTTTTAAAGCTTGTCTCTCATGTAGCTTTTCTTTACTGTACAATAGAAGGGATTAAATCCTGATTCTGCTGCAGTTCATGGGAGTTTTTCCAATTAGCTTCATTGGAGCCATATTGTCTTCCTTCATCTCCATCTTTAACACTAGTGGGCCACTACTGAAACTGTCCTGACAGAAACCAATGATGACACAAGGGTCATTTCATCACTGCCAGTCACACACTTGTTTGACAGATTATTTTAATTAAAATGCATCCCCCCCAAAAAAAAAAAATCTATACAAGGAATGGATATACATGCAAAAAACAGAAGCCTTGTGGAAAAACTCATTGCACTGCTGCAGAGGTGAACACAGATTAACAGCTGACAGTAGAAATGGCAGGGGCAGTAGCTCTCTGCTCTTGCACAGAGACTAAAAACATCCCACCATCAAAAACTGTTAGGAAGTCCATAGTGAGGATTTAAGAAATGCAACAGTGCCAAGAATCATTTGGAAGTGGGACCATTAGCATAATTCTGTTTACAGAAGACTTCATCCTCTGTTTTGGATGTCCAGGTTAACCTTCAGAAAAAAAGAAAAATCAGTAAAGTTTCCCCCAAACAAAACAATAAATAGTAAAATAGTAAAATGTTAGTTGAAGTGCCTGATGTGAAGTGTTAAGGGAAACTACTACCAGCAGCTACTAACCTTGACTTTTATGGGAAGATTTGGAGACAGACAGCTTAAAGACTTCATGGGCATTCCAAAGGAGGGATTTCATGAAGGAAACACAAATTTACAGTGTTTGTGCACAAAAAGCTCTGTCTCCTCTCCATAACAAACTGACTAAGGTGCAGTTTGGAACTATTTGGGACTCAAACTAGTTAGTTAGGAAGATTCAAGCGATAGCTGCCAGCCAGCAGGACAAAAATGACAGTGGCTAATTTGGGGAAAGGTGTGGATGTGATGCTATTGTGCACACATGACAGTAGCACAGATTAGTTACATCATACAGCAGTGTTTTGTCATCAGCATACTCCCCCTCACCTGGAGTTTTTATTGATTATC
This sequence comes from Lepidothrix coronata, assembly GCF_001604755.1. Classification (NCBI taxonomy): domain Eukaryota; kingdom Metazoa; phylum Chordata; class Aves; order Passeriformes; family Pipridae; genus Lepidothrix; species Lepidothrix coronata. The sequence goes on from NW_016690205.1 coordinate 2,416,442, forward strand.
CCTATTATTTGGAATATTAGGACTTAGCCTTCAGCAGCCTGGAAGGCCTCCTACTGAGAGGTTGCCTGTGCCCGGAGGATCCCACATCACACCAGTGATGACTTGCTGAGACATCTGTGTTAGAGAGCCTGGCTCATTTAGGTCAGAGGAGGGAAGTGGTTAGAAAATAGAATGGGAATAGAATGTTTCAGTGGAAGGGACCTAGAATGATCAGATAATGCAACTGCCCAAAAGAATAAACCCAAAGCAGGTAAGACCCTTTGATGGATCCCTAACCAGGATGTTCTCCCAGGGTGGATGCTAGGAGGATGCATTTCTGCTCTTCCAGGCGTCTTCATGCACTGTTGTGCATGAAAACATTTCTTTTTTACTTCATTTAGAAATGGATCCCACAGATAACTAGACTTTTTGCCTTTGGTCCATCATCATCTTCCCTGCACCGATCTCTGCTGTGGTGGTAGTGCTGCTCCTCCAGCCCTGCTGGTGTGAACACTGCCTGCTTTGCTGGCAAAGGCTGAAGCCCTGAAGCAGGCTGTGACTGGTGGCAGCTCCCTGGCTGCCAGATCAGCCTCTCAAAGTCACCAGCTCTGTGCTGGCCTCGAGTTTACACACACGCTCATGCTGTATTTACCAAGGTCAAGTAAGCTGCACACATTCTTTATTTACCAAAAAAATATCCATGTCTGGGTGGCATGAACCCAAAGGAGGAACTCTGAAACTGCTTCCTGCTGCTGGAAAAGGGCAGTGCCTGGATGCCTCCCATCACATCAGTCTGGACTGAGCTTGTAGCCACTGGGTGAGAATTAGACCATCCCTCCAGCCATTCCAACCCAGCTTGTGGGAAGGAGCCTTGACAGGGCTCCAGCAGAGCCAGCAGTAAAGGTGTATGATAGAGGCCACCTCTGCACACTGATTTCTGGTCTTACTCATTCCCATTTTTATCAGCCTTTAGGCTGGTTAAGTAATTGATGTGGCCAAAAAAGAAAAATAAAGTTTGGGCATAGTTAAAGATACATAAATAATGCCATTAAGTAAAAGGGATCCACAGCTTGCACAGTAATATCTAAAGCAACAGATATCATCAGGGATCCGTGTCTTCTCCCAGGTAACAAGTGATAAAACAAGAGCAAATAGCCTCAGGTTGTGCCAGAGGAGGTTTAGATTGGATATTAGGATAACTTACTTCATTGAAAGGATGGGCAAGCATTGTAACAGGCTATCCTGGGAAACTGGTGGAGTCACCAACCCTGGGGGGATTTAAAAGACATACAGATGTGGTACCTGGGGGTGGTTTGATGGTGAACTTGGAAGTGCTGGGTCAACAACGATCTTAGAGGTCTTTTCTAACCTTAATGATTCTGTGATTCTCTCCTAGCCACAACTCAAAAGCCATTTTAAGTTCTTGTGAGAGTTTAGGTTTTGCTAATCACCTAGCAAAGGATTTGGAGGGTGTATCAGGTTTCCTCCCTCTTTATCTCCCTTGTCTCTCCTCTGCCTATGAATGAATAGGGAATGAAGAAACAAAGGGCAAATGCTCCAGGTGGAGCTCCCTGTGTTTCCCTGCCCCAGCAGCAACCCGCCAAGCCCTCATGGCTGAGCTACAGAAGCCCCAAAAAGATTGAAATAGCTGCCCTGGTCTTGGGGCTCTGCTGTTTTTTGATGCTCCTCTCTTTGCTGATTTCCCAGGATATAAGAGAGAGAGAGAGATCATGTTTCTAGGGTGACATCAATCCACTCCCATTTTAGACAGGTGGTGGCTTGTGAGCAACCTCAGTGAAATGCCACTTGCTCCTGGAGCTTGGACAGAGAGTTGGACATGCAGCATCCTTGGTGCAAAGGTGCAAAAGAGAAGCCAATTTGAGGATCTTTTAAGTAGCACCATACTCCAGTTTGATGTGCTCAGATACACCAGAAAGGATGGCAAGCCATCAGTCAAATAAGACAGACATCTCCAGGGAATCTGAGAGGGAGAAGCACACTTTGTCTACTTCTTTAACATTTTTAGGCATGGAGAATGTACTTTGAACACAAGGAGTGCTTTTATCTGTAACTATCAGGGCAAGCTGGACAAACACCATTATCCATGACCTGAAAAGCAAACCTGGAGCCCCAGTTCAGCAGAGCTTTTATTATACATAGTTATTGAACACATGTGTAAGCCCCATTTAAACTTATAAAACTTAAAGATGCACTCACATTATTTGTTCAACAAGGATCAGCTCAGGGATGTACTTAGAGTACTTCCAGGGTTCAATAAAGTCGCTCCTCACCTGCCTTCTATTCTCATTAGTTATATACTCATTAAGAAAGTTCTTCACTTTTTCTGCATCTTCTTTTATAGTAAAGGCTCCCCACAACAGCTGTAGACAAGATTCCTCTCCTGTTTGAGGGCATATAATCCTTAGCATGGGCAATATAAACAGGCTCAGCTGCATAAAACAAACTGGATTTTGCTGGTACTTTTTCCATATCTAAGAAAACCTACACTAGTGGGGTTTTTTTAAACATCAAAAACATTTGGCTGCATAAACAGCCAGAAGTGGTTATATACTTTGTAGGGTTATTGGAAGTTAGAATAGTTGCTCATGAACATACTGAATGGATTTTACTGGTTTCCCATAATGGAGCCCAGGCTGGCATTGCTTTAGACATTTGAGTGCAGAAGAAATGTCAAGCATGCACTCATCCCCCTGACTGCAGTTCAAATCAAACAAACTGGGCTAGACAAGCTAATAACAAGCTCTGTTCACTCCAGAAAGGCAGCTATGGAAATATGCCTCATTTTATATGTTATTGCATGCATGATCTGAAAAGGCCACTGAAAAAGCAACAAGCACTGTTCTTTCTTTTTTTTTTTCTCAAAATGACCAGTTTCAAGCTACTTATTGAACAAAAAAACCCAAACCAACACATTGTACTTTCAGCGTGGATGTGTTCATAATTCAGTTTTCCCTGTCATAAATTATGATTCATGTAACTAGAATTTCCTTACTAATATAAATTGGGAACATATACAGAAACCAATGTTACCAAAACTTGAAAGTAAATTAGAGCTAATTTTTGGGGGTTAACTTATGAAGGCAATAGGACATGCCTTGTTGTTCGAAGTTCTAGTGTCAAAATAAAGAGCAAGCACAATTTATAGTTTGCTTCTTATATAAAAATTAACATTTAAACTTTAATTTTTTTGTAGCTATATTTAAGAGATGGCACGAAGACAGAAGAACACTGTGAGGTCTGGTGCTGCTCTGTCTTCAGGGTGGTTTGCCATTTCCCTTTTTAGAAACCAAAAGCCCCTTTTCGGTTGGCGTCTGAACAACTTTATGGGGTTTCTCAGTGAAGATGGGAGGAAGGCACATTCCCTTCCATATACATCTCTCTGTGCTATAGGAAATCACCTTGAAGTAGTCCTGGCGTGGCTGGAGATGCCTCCATAACTGAACTCCCAAAATCAGCAGCCCGGTGCCTTGAGTGAGTACATACTAACATATGTACCTCTTTCTTTCTAAATTCCTACGCCTACATTCTAAATATTTACCCTAGCAAACATTACCCAGCCTATGGATTCCAGCTGCAACCAGCATGTGCCTCCCTCTGCGTGGATGGCCTTTCCAAAGGCTCCTGGGTGCCCAAAGCATCAGACACTGCTTCCCTCCAAAACAGCTTCTTATCATAGAAACACAAAAGGTCACGGGAACAGTTTGCAGCCTCTCTCAGCAAAGGGAATAAATGTGCAAACAAAGCCATTAGCAGTTTCCAAAATAAACCCCTATTCCTGGTCGCCAGGACCGCAGAGTGCCACATATGCACTGCACAGAAATGCCTGCTCACGTGTCAGCTGAGCAGCTGTGGAGAGCTGGGAGCCACAGGAACACTCTCCCTTCCACCACAAAAATGCCACCTTAATTAATTATTTTGATTCTATGAGCTTTAAAGCATTAAAGATAAGCACGGGGAGATCAAGAGAAGGGTTTTCACCTATCAGCCAACTTTATCGCTGTCTCCAATTAATACTCACATACAGCAGGTGTCACTTCAAAAAAAAAAATTAAAACAAAACAAAACAAAACAATTAAAAAGCTGTCCTGGAGTAGCATATTCCTGAAAGGACACACACACAGAAATTACTGGGGAGCCATCTGTGCCACAAAAATTTCAGCAGAGATGCAGCGGCCAGAAAAAAATCAACAGCAGTGAAAGCAAACATTCTGAGGTGAGATATGGCAAAAATGTTTGAGTCAGCACTAATAAGGATTTTTCCTGATTATTGCTCTCCTTATCAGGCTGGCAGGGACAATTCACCCCTCTTGCACTTCCCCAGTGCTCCAGGGCAGACGCCCCTCTCTCCCCTCTGGCATCCCTGTTGGAATCGCTCCCGCTCCCCGAGGCTGTCTCGTTTGTCTGTCGTCTCTCCCAAAGTTTGTTTTCCTGCTGCTATGGTTCTCCCGTTGCTGGTATAAACACCAGCAGAAGTCTCCTGCGTGACTCAGGCTCAGTTTGCTTTGGTAGGAACTCCTTGTCACATCTGCAAGACCCAAGCCAGGTCCTCCAAACATCAACCTTCTCAAACCTGGTCTTGCCCTCTCCCTAAAAATTTCACATGGATTTTGTAGCATCAAACCAAAGATTTATCAGGAGACCATCCTCATTATCTTTCTCAAATCTCCCACTAAATCTCTTACCTTCAGATTACAGAGCTCATGGAAAAGACAACACATCTTCTGGTTTAAAAGGTTCCTGCTATCTTCTGGCCAGAAACAAATAAACAAATCCAGGTGAAGCCCGGTTTGAAACAAACATTCAAACAGCTGAGGAGGAATTAAATAATTGATAGTGACAGGTATTAATGGGGCAAACAAATTTACGGAGGCTGCAATTATACCCAGGTTGTACTTGTTTGAAATGTTAACTGTCTGACGAGACTTAACACCCAGCTAATGAGCTTTTAAAAGTAATTCCCACATGCCACCACCTTCCTTTGCTCACAGAAGGGAAGCAGAGTGTCTGGCAATTGCCATGGCCATCAATTCAGGACTAGCAGCTAATCCTGTTTTATTACCATCATTAGCCAAATACATCGACCATCCACACAGCAGCTGTCTGCTCTTCCTCTTTCTCCCACTCTTCCTCTCCCTTCCTGCTCTCCAGCTTCGGTGTCTCCACATATTAGATAACGCTGTCAGTCCACCCAGATTACTCTCTCTGAGTGTTCCTTTTCTCCCTGATATCCAGCCCACTGGAAAGGTGTTCAGGTTATGCAGCTGCCTTGTGATCCTGCACGTACACCTCCTCCACCTGGAGCTCCAGGAGCTTCCCCGCAGCTGCATGAAGTTCTGAAAATTAAACTCCCTTTCCTGAGGCTGGATATGGCCAGTCTTCCCCAAAACCTACAGTTCCTCTGTAGCCAGCAGCTCCTACCTGGGCTCCGCTCAGCCATCCTCACCACTGCTCTTCCACTTTGCCCTCTCTGTGAAGATATCATTAAACTCACACAAAAAGGGTCTAAGATCAAAAAGTGTGTATGAAAAAAAAAATCCTTACAATTTGACGTGGCCAAAAAATACATTTAAAATACGAAAGACTACACACTTTCTTCTTGCTTCTATTAAAGAGTCTGCACTGGGGAGGGGCTGTGGAGATTTGCAACACCTGGGAGGTGAAAATGTGCAAAGACCTACACTAGGAAACAAAACTGGAGAGAGTAATCCATGAACATTCAGTTTATGTTGTTTCAGAGAGAGGTGAGCGGAGTAAATGAAAACCGTTGTTAGAGCCATAGGTGAAACACTTTGCAGGCTTTATTTATTTAACTTCAGCTGGTCCACGGACTTCTTTTTTTTTTTTTTTCCCCGAAAGGCTTTTCATTAAAAAAAGGTGGCTAAAGAGTACTGGAGTTATTTTACCTGCATGGCAAGGAGCAGGCAGCCTTCCTTCAGCCTGCAGAAAGAAACAAAGAACAAACTCACACCTGTGTCTCACGCCAAAGTAAGTAAACAAATGCAGTGAGTTATGGGACCATTCTCTCAGCTGCCTTTGCTTGTTTGCTCGCCCAGCTCCTTTTCTTCATGGCAAGGGGCCATTTTAAAAAATCCTTTGTCTGCTACTATTTACATTACAAAGTGTGTCACGGAGAGTACATACCAACATCTTCAAGCCCAGGTGTCCAGTGCTGGGTTTCTCAGTGAGTGCTGTGCAGAGCTATCCAGAGTTCTCAGAGGAAAAACTTCATCAGACCATTTTTTCCTCAGGTGTGAGTTACCTTTCCTCCATTATGAATGCCCCAGGCCAGATACCCAGTTTTTGATCCATTCAAAGCCTGCCCAGACACCTGGTGAGCCACCCCAAAAATTTCTGAGTGTATCAATCCTTGCTGGGTCAGCACTGGCGATGCTATGCCAGGAATCCTGTGATCCTGCTGCTGCCTGAAAACCAGGAATATCACCTGATGAGAGGAGAAGAGTAATGACTAGGGGGGGACGACAGAAAAATACCATAAAATAACCTTACCAACATCATATGCTAACTTAGCTGACTAAAAGCACTTTATTCCTGCATTCTTCACCTGGCATCAAATGACAGAACCAATAATGTTATCATGTGCCAGCCTGCACAAGCCAAGCCTCGCTAATCTCTCCTCACTCGTTCTCCCTGCGCTGTGCCGCAGTGTGCCGCTGTCCCAAGGAGCTGAATTGCCCCTTTGTTATGTCAGGTACAGTTACCAGCCCTGGTACAAACCCATTCCTCCTCCCTAGAGTGCCCATTGTCCCTGGTTGTTTACTGCGGGCGCTCTCGCTGGGACATCTGGTGACTGGCAGCACTGGGCATTGCCCCGCTGCCCAGCATCCTCAGCAGGGCAGTGAAACAAAGCCCATCAGTGTCTCTTTGTACACCAGCATCTCAGATGAGCAGGGACAAGACAAATGAGGTTGCTGAAGCAGTGTCTTATCCTTCATTTCCTTCGTGGTATCGCAGCCCTGGATGGGAAACCGCCGTCTCCGTGCAAGAAATTTGGCTGACTGCATCCTGCACTGGCCTAGTCACAGCATAGAAAGTGATGCTCAGGCAACCCAGGGCCACAGAACAGCTTTGTGTTCTGTTTGCAATATATATTCTCACGTCACGTCGTGTGATGCAGCGATCCCAGGCCAAAACCATAATTCAAAACAACCGGCGGGTGGGGGGGTTTCAAAGTGAAATAGAGTGGTGGGAAGAGTTTTCAGACACTCAGCACTGGCCTCGGTGCTTGTTGAACCCCAGCTTCACCACAAGGGTCTGTGACAAGAGGCAAAGCACTTTGGAAAGGTCCAACCAATTTTCCTGCTTGATGGAAAGGGTTTGTGCAGCATTTATCTCTGTGCAGAGAGCAGGAGACTGAGGAGCAAGGAGAGCCATAGGATGTGGGGTTGTCAGGGAATGGGGGAAAGTAAAAGTGAATGAATAAACTGCTGTACTTATTTTAGTTGCATGAGACAACCTTACAGACAGAAAGCCACAGGCATAGCCCTGGGGAGCAGCCAAACAAAACTCATCATGGCAGAGCAGGAGAAAGACATTATTAGGCAGAAAGGAGGAAACAGAGAGATGAAAAAGTTAAAGAACTGGGTCATTTCATCAGCAAGGTGATCCCTTTCCTTAAATTAACTGCATTTATACGGTCTGTAACAGTTTGTAATTATGTTTGTAATTGTTTTATTCCTTACGGGTGGCATGATTGAAAAGCACGTGGGAGTGGCTGAGTCAGATCCATCCCCCTTCCCACAGGAGCAGCAGTGGATGCCTGGTCCTCACAGCTCCTACCAACTTCCTGGGCGCTTTCTCAGCGGCCTTTTTCATCTGAGTCACTGCATTTCATAGCTAGTGATGAATTCAGCCTTCGTTCATTTTCTTAGTTAATTTTTAAAAGTGATTTCTAATTCTGTCCCACACAATATCCTGTGGCAATGAGTCCCACCATTAATTTTGTGGTGGACAAAAATACTTTTGCCTTTACTAGTCTTACCTGCTGCTTGATCTTTTTACTGCTTATGTTTGGTTTTATTGTAACAATCAATAACTGTGCTCTAATTACATCTGCCTTATAGACCTGACCAGGTTTCCCTCTCTCCTCCAGATCAGTAGGAGGATTGTTCAGCAGGCAGTTTTGGAGAGAGGATATTTCCTCAAGGAGTAGGCAGCAAGGAAGAAGGCAAAAAAAAAAAGGAGACATTAAGACTAAGGTAACGGAAAGACCAAGGCTGTGGGAATTGAAAAGGTGTGAGGCACAGCTTGGGGTTGAGTGATTGATGTGAGGTCTTTAAGCAAAGCCCAGAATGTGATGAGTTTCATTTTCATAAAAAACACTGCAGTCATTATGTGGTGGCCAGAAGGCTGTACAGCACTAAATATTGCTGATGTTGAAGACCTTCTTTTTAAGAGCTTGGATCTTAAAATATCATGTGTGGGCACCAGCAAGCAGTTATTTGTGGTGAGTGGTTACCAACGGACAGAGAGCCCAGCTGCCATAAACATTGCAACTTTATTTTCTTCCTTTGTACTGCTATTCCAGAAATGTGCCAAATAAAACACGTTCCTCCGAACAGACCCACTATTATTTTATGGTCTCGCCATGCTGGGTTAGAAATTGCAGTGTCATGAAAACATCCTTTAAATAAATAATAAAACACGATATTCCTAAGACAGGGTCTTTCATCTTGAGGGAGCCTGCACAGCCTCACCAACCCCCCACCCCTTCCACTGCCGGGACAGGTACCAGCCCTCACCAACATCGCTCAACGCTCCAGGGAGCAAATGTGGAGTGAATAACGTGTGGCATTTAACAAGCAGTGCAAAGGCAAGGAGAAAAATTAAAAAAAAAAAAATAAAATCCAATTATCCTTGCTGGGAAGTGGGCCAAGAGGCTGGAGTGAGAACGTCAGTGGGTCGGAGCTCCCCAGGGAGGGGGGGTGACTCCAGCTCCTCATTGCTCCAAGCAAATTGATGAACGTTACGTTTAACATCGTCAACACCCAAATTCTGGAGGTTTTGTGAGTGGTTTTCCTCCCAGCTACTGCCTACGTGGTATCTGACATTGTCCTGGTCCTCCACAGAGTTCAAACATGAGAAAGGGCGCAGCGTTACTGAGCTCTGTGAGCTTATAAGTGGCACTTGGGACGTGGTTTAGTGGTGGACTTGGCAGTGGTGAATTTATAGTTGGGCTTGATGATCTTAAAGGTCTTTTCCAACCTAAATGATTCTGTGAAATTCAAATTCCACTTGACTTCCATCCTCTTCGTTCATCTGCAAAAAAAAGAACTTTTTCCTATTAACAAACCCATAGCCCATGAAAATACACACTGTGCCTTCTGCATCGTGGTTTACATACCACTGTGGGTCTGTTTCTGTAGAAGTAAAATTTTTACCCCTTAGATTTTACAATCTGAATTGCAACAAAGCAAGGTAATGGACGTAAAGGAATGGAAAGAATAAAACGAAACTCAAGGCATAGAAAGAAACATGAGCTTATAACAAATGCACACAACTTTACCTGACACATTCAAATGAGTCAGCAAAAAAAAAAAAAACAAATAGAGAAAACAAATTCAATGCCCAGTTATTTTAAAAAAAAAAATATCTTAATTTTTAGACTGGACACAGCTTTATTCGTGATCCAGACTGAGAAAGGCAGCTGAGAGCAGAGCCTCAGAGCAAAATGCACCTCCCCTCCAGTGACTTACTGCAAGTGATGTTTTCTTGGCATGGCCTGCCTTCTCTGGGGAATTGTCCAGCCCCTGTCCCTGGTTAGAGTGTTTGGGCATTGGGAACACCCCCGGATAACATTCACTTCCAGCTGGAAATGTGTCAGATCTCTGAGATCATAGTCCCACAGGGGAGGTGAGAGGACATCCAAACCCTGATGAAGCATCAGTTGCTTCTGTGCAAAGACTTAATTTTTTTCTTAATAAAATAATAGAGAACTTGTAAGGATCACCTATTTCAGAGTAAAACCAATCATTTTGCTCCACTGGACTTCATTCTAGGAGTTAAATACATCATTCTGTGAGTGAAGTAGTTTAAATATTATGTGATCCAACAATAAACACAAATTTCAGTGATTACTTCAATTTTAGTGTCCCAGCAAAAATATACCTTCACCTTTCATACTTATTACACACACTTAGGAAAGAAAGGGAAAAAAACATGTTTCTTTTTTTCCATTTTACTCACCTTACTTTTTCTCTCAGGTGTGGAGTGACATTTCAGCTAAGGAGGCAGACCAGAGGACCATTTCCTCCATCATTATGCAGAGAACAGAGGCTGCAGTTTTAAAATTTATCTGGTTTTTTGCACCAGTGACAACGAGAACAAGAAGACCATGCCATAAAGCTCCTCCATGCCCTCTTTCCAAATTCTGCTGCAGCAGGAATGCCAGTAAAAATATCAGTTTTCTGTTGGGCTGTGTGGAGCAGTGTTCCCCTGGAAGCAGTGTGGAGGCTCCAGCTGCCCATAGGCACAGCCCCGAGCCAGGAATGCTGCATGGGCTGCATACAAAGTTCTCCTTACCTGTGGATTTGGAAAATTAAATAAAATAAATATGTTTTAAAGAATTCCCACTAAGTGAATTCTCACTTTGGGAAGTATTTGGGCTTGGGGTTTTTGTATAACAATAATAACAACAATAATAATAATAATAATAATTGCATTTGGAGCAGTATGTCAGAGGGCTTCTCTTAGGAAAGCAGCCTGAGATTAATGGGAATGATACAGAAAGCACTTACAGATACAGAATGAATGACCAGGAGATAAGGAGGACAGGAATCTGCTTATCCAGGGTTTGTGCAGAGGACCCAGTGCATTTTAATGCCCTGTTCATAACTGGTGGTGGGAAAAGCTGAATACACTCAGACCTTTAATTACCTAACTGTTCTTTTGGATTAGGCAGGCAGCATGCAAGAGGTGGTGTTAGTGCTGCAGCAGATGAGATCTGCAGGTCCAAGCTCACATCTGATTATAGGTTCAAATCTGTGGGTGCAAAATTAAAGGCTGAATTCCAACCAACTTTTAAAAGTTGCCTTTCAAGTGGTGAAACAAGAGCCTCCACCCATTCCCCAGCTGCCTGTGATTTATCTGAGCTGTAAACTTGCCCAGCATCACTGGCAGGTAAAGAGGCCCTCAAGCCTGGTATTCAGGGCTAGAGAGAGTTAAGGGTACTTTTCCATGTAAAGTGAGTTTGGGAGAGGAATGCCTTGAATTTTGATGATATTGGCCTGGTTCTCAGCTCCAGGGCGGTAATGCAAAGCAGTGCTACTGCATTCCACTTGCCAGGCTGAGGAGCAAGTATGAGCCACAAGTGAGCAGTAAAGGCAAGTGATTAAACAGCAGGGCTGCCCTCCACCTCCCTCCCAAAGGAGGGTGAGGAATGATGCAGCAAATAATACGATGCTTGCAACAGTCAGGCAGAAGCTGAAACGTTTTTAAAAAAAATTTACAGAGTCTTTTTTTGTTTCTGGTCTGTGAGACTCAGGCAAAAGCTGTTTCCTTCACGTTAGATGAGCTCTGCAGGATCATCTCCATTAGCAGACACTTTCAGTGGTGTGCTCCTATCAGCCAGCTTTACCAGAACTGGACCAGGACAATACCCACCTATTCTAAACCTAATTTTGAGCTCCTTGCAATTAGGAGCAGAAAGTAGGATGGTTTTGCAGGACGTTCTGGGAAAGCTGGGCACGGCTGAGAGTTGGCGCAGGAGACACAGCTTCTGGGCAGAAAGCTCTGAGGAGCTTTGCTCAGTGGTGTGCAGAGCTCAGTCTTTCCATTCAGAGGTCCAGGGCTGAACAAAATGCCCAAATCCTCTCTCACCCTGCAGAGAGCCACATGCTTGTTTTCCTGGGGTGGGGGGAATAACACCAGAGGCACTGGGATGACAATAGTCCCTTCAACTCTGCAGCTCAGATTTTGTCTCATGGGCAGGGCTGGAGCTGGAGGAAGGTAGAAGCTCTCTCTAATCAAACCCAAGGCTACATTCCAGGTTTTAAAGCACAGGTAAGACCCAGAGGGAAGCCTGCCCCACTCCCATATAATTTCCTTGTGACTCTCAGCAGTTCTGCTGCTCCACTCCCCTTCCCTGCTGGCACACACACCAGACAAGTGCTGTTTTTCCCAGCTTGTTCACCATGCTGGCACATCAGGGGAAAACAAAACAGATAAAACTATTCATGATGCCAAGGGGAGAGAGACATCTCTCATCTCTCTGCCAGCATCCAGCCATGCAGCTCCAGCTGACTTCTCCCACCAGCAATCTTTACTGCAGCAAATCCAGCTCTGCTTCATCCCTGTCACCTGGCTCCACTCCATGGGAATATGGCCTCTACCCTGTTTGCTCTCCCAGGGAGAAGCAGAAGTCCCTGCAGTCCCCCCCAAAGGGGACAGTGGCCTTGGGAAGGTCTATTCCATTTGATGACTTCCACTTCTTTACTGAGGACTGTCTGAGGTGCTGCTGAAAACCCCAAGGTAGCTTTTGGCTTCACAGACTTGAAACGGAACAACAAAAACTGAGCTGCATAGACCCAGGACAGTCAATAAGTGCCTTATGTTTGGGGAGCAAAGGACTGGACCATTCACAGTCTTCCTTGTGGAGAGATTCACCTGTTCATCCCAAAAATGCTTTTCAACCCTCTGCCATCACCAAGTAATCCCTCACAAAAACACAGAACCACAGAGTGGTTTGGGTTGGAAGGGACCTTAAAGATCATCTCTTTCCACCCCCTGCCATGGGCAGGGACACCTTCCACCAGCCCAGGTTGCTCCAAGCCCCGTCCAACCTGGCCTTGGACACTTCCAGGGATGGGGCAGCCACAGCTTCTCTGGACAACCTGTGCCAGGGCCTCACCACCCTCACAGAAAATAATTTCTTCCCTATATCCAGTCTAAACCAATGTTAGACTCCTGGAAACACAGAAGTTGGGCTAAGATTCCCCAGCCCTTAGATCTGCAGGTTTATGTGCTTTGAAACCCACTCAACACAATTAATTCTAGAATCAAAATATTTCACCTGATGTGAATTTGGAGGCGCTGGTAGCCAGGTGAAGGTGAGGTCCAGCATTTGCCACAGGAGGAGTATCTCTAGCAATTATTTCTAGTTTACATAAAGCAGCTTGTTGTGATTCAAATCCAAGGAGTCACAAGAGCTCACTCCGCTATTTTTATCTCTAAATGATGTATACCAGGAGGATAGATTTTTCCCTTTTCTCTTTTTTCTGTTGACATTATCACTGCAGATTAAGGCAAAGGTCTTTTAGGAACTACCTCCTTTTTGGAGCTTGATTCTGATGACTCTTCAGTCCTCAATAGCTTGAGATAGTCACTGGAAATCCTCACCCTCAAATCCTATATTTTGATAATATTATTCTCTTATATCAATGCTCCTTCAGTTTTCCAGGTAGACACCTATCCCAGGCTGCCAGCAGGCAGGTTAGGAATGCATCAACAGAGCTGAAGAGGAGAATCACAGAATCTGGCAAGTTAGAAGGGATGAGTGAGGCTGTAGGGAAAAAACCCACACCATGACAGGAATCAGGAGGAGGAGTGGTCCCTCTGAGTCTTTCATTGGCCATTTCCTTGATACCCATTATAGCTTTGGTGACATGTCTAATTTCAAATCCCAATTTTAATTACATTTAATGACACGTTTCTTTCCTCTGCCCGTTTTCTGCCTGATTACTCAAGATGAGCCAAAGAGCCAAACTTCAAAATTACCTCCAGTTTCCAAACCACCTTTCACACTTGCTGTTAATACCATTAGTATTTTACGTTATTCCCATAGATACATCACCAGGCAAACATACACAGTCCCTGCCCTGCAGAAATTTTGGTGCAGGCTTGAGATGTGACAAGGAACAAGCCCTAACAGCACTGGGGCTGGAGAGAGTGAGGTAATGATGTGCAGGCACGTGCACAGCTCGGCTGATTTCTGCTCAGAGATTAAATAATTTTTTTGTTGTTGTTGTTTATTTAATTATTGAACTCAGAAGAATTTCTAGCAATCCTCATGGGATCTGGGACCCACTCATGTCTATTGCTCATGTCTAAATTAAAAATGGAAAACAGATGGTGGGTTATTAGATGGCTGCAACAGAAGCTGACAATCTGTTCTGTCCCCACGTCGGCAGGGGAGTGAGTGCTGCAATATGTGGAATCCAGTCCTAGCTGTGTGTCACAGGTGTTGATCCAGTGTCTCTGCACAGAAATGAAGCAGCCAGATTTACGTCCTCCAGCTCAGCTTCGTGGGCTTGCTCTGAAGGTTACTCACAAAGCAAGAGGAAGGAGATCAAAGGCTTCGGTTAATGTGCATCTTGAAGCTTCACCAAATTGAAAACCCCTCATTGCAGACAGAATCAAACCCTGCTTTGTCTGTAGGAAATGGAAGTTGAGATAGTTAATGTTTAAAAATCCAATATATTAAAATATTACCAAATCCTTTGTTTTGCTGTAGCTGTGTTATCAGCAGAACCAAAGAGAATGCTGGTGACAAAAGACACAGGCTGAGTGAAGAAATCAGCATTTCAGGTAGTAAGAAATAAATCAGATTAACACCCAGGGAAGGGCAGTGCTGGACAGTGCTTGTGAGAGGAGGTGGACACAACTCGGGTGTGTTTCTGCAGTGAAGGACAAGGAAAGGCTGAGCTACAAGGTTTTTTTTTAATGGGTATGCAGTGTCTCCTTAAACAGCTTAGGGAACAAGATGTAGTGCCAAAATAATTTGTGAAATCATCCAGGTGATAGATAATCAATATTATATACTCCTGTCAGATACATGTGGTACACACGACTCACCTTGGCAGCGTTCATGCCTTGGGCTCCCTTGCAGAACAATCACTCTTTTTGCAGTCTCCCTGTCCCAAGTTGTCTTGTTGAGCATTTGACAAGTGCTTCAGATGTGAGAGAAATCCCTACCCAGCACTGCAGGGACACCAATCATTTGGGAAACCTTTCCCAACCTCACCCAACCAGTCAGGAGCATTTTCTGGGCCAAGCAAAAGTGACTCCAGACCCTCAGGGTGATGCTGTCCATTGGGGCTTATTTAGCAGAGACCTTTGGAACAGTGGGAAGGAATTATGATGCTGGTGAGGGTCTTGTGAGACCAGCATTCAGAACTCACCTCTGCCCCACTGAGACACTGCACAAGCTGTTTAATTCTGCTTTTCTCTGTGAAATGGGAGCAGTGTGATTCTTCCTCCCAAATGGAGGGAGATGCAACAGCAAGAGCATCACCACACAGCAGATGCTGCACAAGTG
The DNA here is from genome assembly GCF_001604755.1 of Lepidothrix coronata. Classification (NCBI taxonomy): domain Eukaryota; kingdom Metazoa; phylum Chordata; class Aves; order Passeriformes; family Pipridae; genus Lepidothrix; species Lepidothrix coronata. Next base: position 2,431,713 of record NW_016690205.1, read on the forward strand.
GGGACAGTGATTGCTATAGAGAAGTGCTTTAAGTTATAAAGTCCAGTGATCAGAAGATGAAGCCCTTTAAAGCTTTTTTCCTCACTACCCTGTGGCTGACGGGCCATGAGAAGCAGGTGGAGCATCCCACAGCCTGGGGCTTTGCTGCTGCTGGAGGTCAAATGTTCATAGATGGTCTTTCTTAGCAAATGAAGGCTGAAGTACAGCCTGAAAAGACATTTATTGCAATTCAGGAATCATGAACTTCAGCAGGCACTCCCTGCACTCTCAGCCTATTGAATACCTGCCAGGGAAGGAAACCTGCCATTTCTGTAGCAGCATGCATCTTTTGTTTGCCATGGTATTTTTCAGGGGGAACATTAGATCTGCCTTAGCAAAAAAATTAACATCTGGAGATTCTCAGTGTGGAAATAGCAGGTGATGGGTTTTGGCAAAGGACAAATCCATGACAAAGAATTTAATATAAGACGGGATAGCTCATGGGACCAGGACTTTAAACTTCCAACTGGGGTGTGAAATGGTGCTTACCAATAGTAAATGGTGGAGTATTGCTAAATGTTAATAATCTTTGCATCACACCACCATCGTCCTATTTACATATATATTAAAATGACCACGACTTTCCTGTTTGTATTTCCTCACTGGAAACATTCTGGGAAACAAGATTATTAATGAAAAATTCATAAAATTAAAGAATCATGTGGAAACATTGGAGGGCATTTTTAAAATGTGAATTCCTGGTTTGCAACCATTCCCATTTTCTCAGGGAATCTGCTTCCAAGAGCTGTGTTTGTGACCTGTGTTGGGTGTTCACAAAAATACACACACTATATCCACAATGATCCATTGCCTGGCAGCAGCCCACAGAAGCCTGTAGGGATGGGGAGTTTGAAAGTGTAAGATAGCTTTAATATATCAATATCCAGGCACCCTGGGGATTTTTTTTTTTCCTTAACATATTCTTGCACTTCTTGCAATGACGTATTTCATTTGCCTGTGGATAACACACATAGCAAATGAAAAATTAAGTTCTGCATTTCTGTTTTATACTTGCTCTGGACAACTGAGAACCCTGGCCTTTTTAAGCCACAGATTGTTTGGGACAGCCCAAGAATCAGATCAGGGAAAAGGAAAAGGTGAGAACTACATCTCTCTCCCCTTTAACTGGTCTAAGGGAGGAACAAATTAAACTGGAGTAGAAAATTGCTCCTAAGCCTTGAAGACCATGGGGCAAGAGAAGGAACATGTTCTGTCGTCTGAAAAACCAAATTACGTGAAATGCTAAAACCACAGGATTTGTTTACTACAGGAAGCACTTACATTTCCAGACTTGAGAGCGCTTTCTTCACAACCCTGATTAAAATTACTCATCAAAACATTGCACAGAATTAACTTCATTTCATATGGTGAACAATTATGCAGCTTGGGTGGAGTGGAAAATATCCAGCGCGTTATTAGTTGTGTTTAGCAGAGGCATGTGGCAGAATGTCTCCGTTTTCCTGTCTTGGAGCTGTGTGCCAGTGCAGACTTTTACCAAGAAAAGCAAAGGTGAGCTGGAAAAGCTCAGACTTTGAAACATCAACACAGGAGTGAGCAGCTGCAAAACAAGGAGTTTTTCAAAGACAGGTTTTTCTCCTTGTTCTTCACATAAACCCACTGCAGAAGCAAACTAGAGAAAATAGGCTGTGTAGTGCATGATAGAAGTACTTTGTTAAAGGACAAACAGCTATTTTTTCAACAGCTCTCTTGGATGTTACAGAGCTGGGACAGGGTGTAGATGAACCCTCCTGTTCTCAGCTCCTGCCCATGTGATGGTGCACTCACATGTGACAACCACATTTGAAAGGAAAAGTGTTTTTTTGACTTTGATTAAGCTGATTAAGGTGTTCTCCTCTAGCACCTTTTCCGTGCTTAACAAAGTCACAGGATTAGACTCCTCATGATGCCTTTTAGCATTTTGGTGCTGAAGAAAGCTTGACAGGCTCGCTTAGGGAAGAGAGATATAGAAAATAGAGCAAACTCAGCCACGGCTGGGACCTGAGTTCTGGTGCTGCTTGTTTTAGTAGCACAGCTTGGGCTAGGGCACTATTTTTCAAGTAACACTAATCCAGAGTGGATTAACATTTCACCTAAAGCATAATGGCTTATTGTCATAAATTCATCACAAAATTACTGCAATTATAAGTGAGAAACGCACTCCAAGAAAATAGACTTACTGGGGGGGGGAATATTCACTAGGGCACGCAGCTAAAAGAACCTCATGCTGACAAAGCATGTTAAAGATTTCATGTAGAACTCTTATCATGGCCAGCCTGTGTTTGCACAGCCTTTCAGTCAAATGGGTTTTACCAAAGGATATTTGAACAAGAAAAGAACCCTTGAATCAGGCAGACACCACGGATGAAAGACTCACAATTTTGACAAAGCTCGTACAGCTGAAGCTTAAAACAAAAGCATGAAACCCCTCCAGATTTGTAGCCAACTTTATTCCTTTCATAGCTCTGGCTTTCAAATACTTTGTGAAAAAAAACGTTGTCATAACAATAAAGCGTGAATAGTCAAATCCATGTATTCCCAGTTGTTGTCCCAAGCAAACAAGAAAAACATTTCACACTTCACTATTAATACAATGTCCCTTTGTCCCAACACATGAAAGAGCTATTTAAAACAAATAAATGAAGAGATAGCTACATTTTCGTGGAAGTTTGGAATTTTTAAAAAATATTCAATGTATTTTCACGTTTTCTTTTGCAATTGGATTTTTTGCACCAGCTCTGACCGGACAATACCACCAGATAATGCCAGAAGATATATAGAAGGGCAATACATTGTGTGTTTCAGTTGTCTGTCATCAACTGAGAATATATTAAGGTAATTAAGAGCCCTGCTAGTAAACCCTGGGGCCTCTGCCCTCGGGTGGTGAAGACTGGTGCCAATGCATTGACTGAAACATTTGAAGAACAGAATTTGTCCCAGGGTGTCAATCTGTAAATAGTTATTGATAGATGGCAGTTGGGCAAAGCCAAAGATCCCAGGGCCAACAAGGAGAAAGAGTTTGACTCGTTTCACCAGTGTTACATTTTTCTTCTTCCTGTAGACATTTGTATACAAGTTTTGGTGTTCATTTCATAAATGCACACTGTTCTTTTGTCATTAATTACACTGTAGCTAAGCCAAACATTGGAAGGTAGATTAAAAGAAAGGGATTCTGCATTTTTCTCCTACCTCTCCCTTTCTTTTGTGTCTTTGCAAAGTCTATAGCACTTTATACATAGACATAACATAGATCAACTGAGTCACAACCAGTACAGCCAGGTTCTGTGTACAGAACCTATCTCAATGCAGGATGTGTACTCTGCTCTGAATGGTGTGTGGTTTGCTGATTTTTAACATCTTAAGCATTCAGATTTTCTCCTAGGCTCCCTCAGAATTTTGTAGTAAAGATGATCTCTGAGTACTGAGAAAAAAAGTCTGCTTGATTTATTCATCATTCTCACTATTTGCTCTCGTGGTCCTTATTTTTATTCTCTGCTCTCACACTTTATGCTGCCCAAAGTAGCCAAAAGCTACCATTGTGAAACTACATAAGCAGGCAAAGTTCAGTATTGATAAAAGTTTGGCCTGCCTGTACCAATTCTTCATTTCTCATCCATTTTATCTTGCTCAATACAACCATTTCTTCCTGGCAGGTTAGTCTTACTTTATTATGTGGTTAATGTCACATTAAGTCTCAGAAGAACCCAGACTTTTATCTTTCCTGTGTTCCTCAATAACATAACATAACATAACATAACATAACATAACATAACATAACATAACATAACATAACATAACATAACATAACATAACATATAACATATAACATATAACATATAGCATCACATCACATCATGTAACACAACATCACATCACAGAATATAACATAACACTTGAGGGGGCCTACAACAAAGCTGGGGATGGACTTTAGGCAAAGACACATATTCATAGGATGAGGGGAATGTCTTCAAACTGACAGAGGGTTGATTTATATTAGAGATTAGGAAGAAGTTTTGCACAATGAGGGTGGGGAGGCCCTGGCACAGGTTACCCAGAGAAGCTGTGGCTGCCCCATCCCTGGAAGTGTCCAAGGCCAGGTTGGAGCAACCTGGATTAGTGGAAGGTGTCCCTGCCCATGGCAGGGGGTGGGACTGGGTGACCTTTAAAAGGTCCCACCCAAACCATTTTAGGATTCCATGTTAAAATAACTCCATGAAGCAGTGGGGCTTATGCTACAAGCATGATACTCCTTCCAGAAGCCAGCAGCAGCTAGAGGCTACAGCTTTTGGGGCCATAAGACTTTATTATTATTCAACACAGATTTCCCTCCACACCAATTCCAAACACCATTCTACCTTCCCATAACATTCAGCTTTCCAGAGCTGCCTTAGGAGACTGACATTTGCATGGGAAAAAGCATAGGCTGGATTTTGAGCCTAGAGCCTGGGGTCTGAGCCAGGGGACTCTGCAGGATGCAAAGTACAGGTGAAATGCCTGTGAAAGCTCAGGTGTGTCCAGGTGAAGGAGCTTAGTGCTAACATCCCAGTAGGTGGAATGATCTGGCACTTTCTGCCCTGCTTGTGGCAGGTCGAAGGGCTTTTCTGTTTCTCCTGTTCGAGACAGAAAGAGTGTGAATTCCTAATTGTCTCCTCCTGCCCCTCAATGAGCTGTTTATAGGATTACAGGCTCTTCCTCCAGACCCAGTATCATGGTCTCCTGCCTGGGCTGAAGCAAGTGGCAGGGATGGGTTAGCAGCAGACGTGCCTCTATGTGTTAATTAAGCCTCAGCTCAGGGTGAGGTGCAGCAGCAGCCACCAGATCCCCAGCACCCCACAGCCCCAGCCCCCAGACAGGCAGTGGTGAAAGCCCAGCTCTCAATGAAGACACTGGGAGCTCTTAAGACATCTTTTGAAAGAGATTAAACAGCCCCCACACTGGATTAGAAAGATGATGCCTGACACATTTAGTTTCCGTTACCTTTTGTGGGCCCGCTCAGTGCACAGACCTGTCCCAAACAGTGCATTATGATGCAAATCTCCCTGAATCCCTCCGGGATTTCACAGAATCCATAAGACCTTCACAGCAGGAAACTCTATTCTTACCCTCTCTGCACACATCCTGCGTAAGCTGTGCCTAAGGGCCATCTAGAGGATGCTGAGCTACAAGAAAGCAAAGGGGTCAGGGGTTTGTGGCGAGAAAAAGAGGAACTTTAATCTTGGGATGCCAGTAAGTGGGGATGAGCAAAAGGGCCTCAGCATTCCTCAGATTTCCCTACTGAAGTATGTTGTGGAGTAAATTAGAAAAATTCCCAGGCTGGATCGTGTGATTAGGAAAAACCATTTGCTGCCAGAGGAATCACTTCATCTGAAAGTGACAAAGAATAGATAAGACTGAGCAAAATAGCCCGTTAAAATACTACGATGAAGTTCCATTCAGTGAAAATATCTTAATACACTTCTTTTCTCCAGTGCAAAGAAAAAGAAGGCTCCGGCGATATTTCCAAGAGAAATATGTATTTAATAGCTCTCATACACTTCCTTGAAGGAAAGTGCTCAAAAATCTGAGCCCACTTTTTAAAAAAGGGGCAGGGGAAAGAAATAATCCCGCGAATCATTTATCTCGCATGTGCTGCGGGGAAGGAACAATTTCTGCCCTCAGCTCATGACCGCAGAGTTATTTTGAGGGAGGTCTGCTATTCAAGCCATGCCGTTCTCTTATTTTTACTGGCACTGGGGAAGCAGGAGGTTGTGTGTGGAAAGGGAAAGGCTTTTTTGCCTCTGCTGGAAGTGCCAGCGCAGCTCGGCCGGCGGAGCAGAGACGAGTCCGCCACGCAGGCTCCAGTCCCCGCTCCCACCCAGCCAGACCAAAACCCAGGCTTGGCCCGAGAAGCTGATCAAACTCCATTTTCTTCAACAAATAAATGAAAAAAAAAAACCCAAAAACCAACTCAAAAAGTCAACCAGCTGGCTGAATCCCAGTTCACCCCCAGTCCCTTCAACCCTTTCCCCCCCAAGCCCCCATCGCTAGAGGAAGCCCAAGCCCGATGGCAGATGCTCAATAGCTTTGCTGCTGGACGTGCCAAAGCAAACAGGGGGAACTTTCAGAGCCCTCCCCACAAGCTTTGCAAACAGAAACAGGTCTTTCTACACACCTAAAATGTTAAAAAAAAAAAGGCTGGCTTTTCAGAGTTTCTACTATTCTCTCTTGCCCTTGATTCAGCTTCACACTCCAAGAGGCTCTGGCAGGCAGAAATGTTAGTTTAGCTGTCACACCCCACAAAAAAAAAAAAAAAAGAAAAAAAAAAGGCAGAATGGTTCATTTTCTCCACTCAAGACGCAGAGAGACTTTGCCACAGACAAAGCTTTAAAAGTAAAGGAGTGGAGAACACTTTATTCAAGTATTCACATTTATTCAAGTATTCACATTTATTCACTGCCACTAATTGAATTCAATGAGAAGCAGAGAAGTTCATTTTTTAGTGCAAACCCTTCCAAGCCTGGGCCAAATCTGACAGGCCAAAACAATCACAGATTTCAGTAGCTTTGTAAGGGACTCTCAGTGCATCTTCATTTCAGTTTATTGATCCTACTCCTTCAGTACACCTTCGTATGCCCATTCTGTGTTCCTCCTTGGCCACTTGGATTTGGAGGCTCTTAATCTACTGAAACCTCAAATAAAATGAACAAAATTTAGGTGCAGTCTACGAGATAAGCAAATCTCTTAGATAAGCTGAGGTTTGCATGCTAAGAAACAAAACATGCTGCTTCTCGTGCTTCTCGGCTCTCTTTAGTAGGATGCAAATAAAAAATAAAAAGGTAGGAGGCAGAGAATTGAAGGTATTTCTTCTGAGCCAAAGAGAGACCAGAGGACAGAAGACATCCATTACTGTATCCATAACCTCATGATCTAGACCACTGCTGGAAGGAGGTTTAACCACTGCAGTTAGTTATACTGCCTTACCATGCCATCACGAAGTTCATGAAGTTTCCTTGATAATAAAGCATCATGCATTCATTTTATAATTGTTGGTAGCATAGGTCCTGAGTAAAGGTTTCCCTTTGATGTGTGTTTTTTTCTGGGTGACTGATCTTTGTGAATAACTCTTCAGTAACATTGCCCTCCAAATGGGGATTTTGTTTTTTAAGCCATAGTATGTTGCAAATTAACCCAGTGGAGTTCACAAGGGGCTTACGGGAGGTGTCAAAAAGAGAGCTTGTATTGTGTCTGGGTTGATTTATGACCATCTTTAAGACTCCACCTTGGCTGCACTTTGCTCAGGGAAACCTGCTGGAGCAGGGAATCAGATGAGGATTTTAGCAGAAACCAAAAAATGAAGGTTTGAAGATCTAACCTCATTTGGTACATTTTACTCCCTGCAAAATCAAATAACACACTGTGCATATGTGGGGGCTCATTTTACTTGTAATTGACTTGCAGGTACAGCAACACCATCTGGGACTGATAGAGAGTAGGTAGCTTTGGGGGATAGCAAATCTTGCACAAAGCAGACACTGCCAAAAGACACAAGAATTGGTATTTCATCCCCTTGAAGTGCTCAGTAGGATGGACAAATTATCCATATGACAGTAATACCCGAACCCTAAGTCACTTTTTCCATCAATATCCACAAGACCTTTCCAAAAGAAATCAAAATAATCATCCATCTGTGGCTTGCATGAAAGACTGTCCGGCAAACCGAAAGCAGAGGAGGGTGGAGGACTCAGAAAGTGGATCCTAATTCCCTGTGAAAGTCAACAGCACCACATCTCCCTTCCCACATTCAATTGAATCAGGAAATTATTTTTTTTTCCTATAAAATGTTTCATACTGACAGACTTGATATGGGAGTCTCCACGTTCCTGAGGAGTCCAGTGGTGCGCTGGCAGTCCATGCTCCGAGGCATCGTGGAGCTCTGCCAGGAGAGAGCAGAAGAGAGAGGTAAAATGAACAATGCCTTCCTGGGAGAAAGTCCAAGATTTGTTTCTTACCTTGGCCAAAAGGCAGGAAGAAAACTTGCTGTTACCCAGGCGGGCAGTTCTGTGGGGAAATGGGACTTCTGCTTTTGGAGTGGAACAAATGGAACAAAAATAAGGATACCACAATGTTCAACAGGAATTCCAGTCTATTTGTTCAGTGATACACATAAGTGCTGGTCAATTCATAAAGTTTACTGTTTTCTCTTAAAAACAATACACTGACATCCGTCTGAGTCCTATTTTAATTTTTTAAACCCAACAGCATAGTTGGGAGAACAAAGGCTATTTTCATGGTCCAAGTACTGGGCAAACTCTGCCAGCCCATGGTTTAAGGAAGAATTTAATTTCTTTTCTCTAACTATATCCTCATAGAATACACCTACAGAAGCTCAAATTGGAGGGAAATGTTGCACAGTCTTTCTCTTGGAAAGGCACATTTGCTTTCTGCCATGGGGTTCCTATAAGGCACCATGGACAAAAGGAATACAAAGAAAGCTTTAGTCCAAATGGACTCTCAAGTTCACAAAATATGTCATATGCATATTACTATTTTAGGGTACTTTTAAATTTAAAAAAAAAAAATAAATTACCCTGTGGGAAAAGCTGGCAGCGTGTCAGCACCACAGAAACCTAATTTTAACTCCAATGAATACAACTATTTACAAGGCCCCCTTTCTGCAGAGGAAAAGCCCTGCCATTGCTGGCAGTTTTGATGTGATATGAACACATATTTCTAAGACATTCAAACGGACTGGCTTAACAAAATACTGTGTTTTTACTCATGCATCTTTAATGCTCAAACTGTTCTTGGCAGCTCCCAGTCAGGAGCACTGTCATTCAAAAGAAGAGAATGACAGACATTAATATGGAAACATTCAGGCTTTTAACTGAGCCGGAACAATAATTATGCCATCCAATTTTGTTTTGAAGAGTATTGACCTTGGTCTCCACGAGCAGATGAGATCCAAAAGACAAAAATATGCACAGCATCAAAACCCTCATTGGAAACTAAAAATATCATCTCAGGGGCTGTGTGGGGGGATTCATGGTATGACACAACAGTGAATCAAGGCTTTACTACGGGAAACCCTAATGCTCTGAAAACACCGTGCTGACACATGGAGGAAACAGCCTCGGAGAGGGGAATTCAGCGTTGCCCAACCTGCGCAGAGCTTTCCCTGAATATAAATAAATTATAGGAACATATGCTCCCTGCACCACTCCCAGGTGCTGGAAGTGCAAGGAACAATAATGAAAACCGAGGCTAGCAGGGAAAGAATCTGTTGTCAAACACCACGCTCGGGGAGCGAGGAGGGGGAACAGCTTTTAATGAAACAGGTCGCGATGGTTTGAGAGGAGCCGACAGCAACAGGGGATGGTGGAGCTGATGTCTCCAAGTCTTCTCAGCCATGGGTAGAAGTGAGGGCTGTAACCCCTTGCAGACAGTGAAATTGTGGTTTATTACACCTATAAAAGCATGCAGGGGTTTTTTTCTGAGACAATAAACAGATGGTTGTCTTGTGCTCAGAAGCAAAAGGGAACAGATTCCTTAGTGTAGACATTAGATACTGATAATATGATAAATTAGAAAGTATCTGTGTGAGTGTTTGGCCAGTTAGGGTTGTATCCCAGTGAAGTACAACCTTCTGCAGCAGCATTCACTGTCCATCACACTCTCCTTCTCAAGAGGAGGAGGAGGAGAAGGAGGAGAAGGGGCAGGGGGACCCAACATGCAAAAGTAGCAACGAAAAAAATTTTTAAAAACCCCAGATATATCACTGAAATTTTACTTTGATCATCCTTTTTATGAAGATGATCTCCAGCTACACTTGCCTGTTCACACAGTCCATTGGGGTGATATCTCATCTCACCCCCTGCTTGTCTGCAATCCAGCCCTCAATGACAGCTAGTGGGTTTTTTAGCTGGTGCCAAGGAGGAAAAAAAGGCTTTCCACTACCCTGAATTGGGCATTTGCAAACACCCTGCTATGTTTGTGTCCCTAGTGACCGACAGTCACCTTACAAACCATGGGGATAAATCCACAAGGTAAACCAAATGGAATTTTCCCTCTGCATGTGCATATGCTACTGCATATGTGTGTGTACTTATACTAATGCAACAGAAATCTCTGTCAAAATCTGAATTATGCTTCCAAGTTGCAGCCCACATTAATTTTTCAGGATTTGGAAACAGGCACTAGTCTTGTCTAGACTAGACTATCGTAATTCTCTGACAAATGGCATTTTTTCCAGCTGCCTAAACAGCCTTCACAAAAGTCCTGTCTCCTCGTGCTTTCCTCCATCCGGGAGAAACTCGAAAACACTCCTGTCTCTCTCCATTTTCTTTGCTTTTAATCTCCTAATTTATAGACAGACACTTGAAATTGCCACACATACATGTACAAGAAAATCCCCAGAAGCCCTAATACCGACTATCTTTGTGCCTGGGCTTAACCTGCAGCACACAAACAGCAGCATTTCCCTGAAGGATGCTATTCATGCACTCCACGATGAAGGATTTCCAGGATCAAAGCCTGAAGATGCAGCCTGTGCACAGGCTGATTTTTACCCATACACCCCAAAAAATTTAGGAATTGTTAGTCAGAGAGGCTGTAGCAGCAGTGTTGTTGTGGCACGGCAAGGCAGGGTGAGAAGAATCATGGAATCAAAAAATCAAGGGAGATGGGACAGAGGTCAAGACTGAGTCTTACTTGGGCTGGCCTTAAATTTTTGGGAGCCCCAGCCATGACATAGTGCAAATTACCACTTTTTGGATCTACTCAGCTACCCCTGCTCTTTGCCAGTTCCCTGGAGAGCTGGTGGCATCCACCAGGCAAAGCATTTCCGAGGCATCCTGGAAAGGGTTTGGATGCAGGATGTGAGCAGAAGTCGATTTTCATGTCTGGAAGTCTCTCTGGAAAGGTTTCAAGTCACTGCCATTTTTTTCCCAGACTGTCCTATCTAGGCAACCTCTAGGGAGTTTGAATAATTTTTTCATCACTGAGTAATTCAAACACATTCTTTACCTTGATGTGCAGCTCCAGTGAAGTCTTCCCTAAATTCCCAGTTTCCTTTGAAGGCATATCTCTATCATCAGCTTAGAAAGTTTCCTGACTCCTGTATGAGACGACAAACTCTTTAAACCAGCACTTCTAGCTGAGATCTCCATTGCAGCAAAGCTGAAAGGGAAAGTCTTTGCAAACACCCCGGGAGCTTCCCATACTGTAGGAATGCAGTCACCCTTATTTTATTTGAATTTGTATTACAAAACCCCTACCAGTGACACACAAAACAGAGCTTTATCTTCCACTAGNTAAAACAGGCACAAAAGAAATCCAGGCAGAAAGGGGTGAAGAGGAAGAAACAGCATAGAATTTTGGGAGTTTGAATTTCCAGGGTAGGTGGAATTAAGTGCCTTTTGGTGAAAAAAAATAGGTTTATTTGTCTGTAAGATATTTGTCTGTTGTACTAAACAACCCTACAGCAACCTGAAAGCTACTTTTTCACAAAAATCCCAGTTCTTGACATAGTTTGGATTTGACCTGATTTCTTCATCAAATAATTCTTTATAACTAACAAATAGCTCAAGCTGCAGGAGGTGGACAGAAGCTATATTTTTAAGGCAAGGGCATCCAGTACCTTTCAAAAAAAAACCCTACTAAAGCACTATTAAAGTTGTAACTAGCACTGTGCAGAGCATCATAGAATGGTTTGGTTGGAAGGGACCTTAAAGATCCCCCAGTTTTCCAGGGATGGAAGGGCACAAGCCCTGCCAGTTGTCAGAGGCAGCTGTGTGTCTGTCTTTTTTGCTGCTAAAAAGCACCATGCTCCAGGAGATGGAATATTCTGCAGACATTCACAGATGGAGGTGCACAGAAAAAAAATAAAAAAGGTGCTTTAACACCTGCCTGTCTGTGCCAGTTTCTTTTTTTCCCCTCGGCTCCTCTGGCTTGTGTTTGGACACTTCCATTCTCCTCCTGGCACACATCCCGAGATAGGCAGTTGGGCTGCTTTCTAGGGAGGAGGATGGTAATTGGGAGACATTCCGCTTTTGATGTGCAGGGCAATTAAATCCTCCATGAATAGAGGGGAAAATGAGCCATTCGGTGTCACTTGAAAGCGGGGATGTGTAGTGCCATTCCTAGGCACCCGTGTGAAATACAGAGGGGCAGAAGGGCAGCCCCGAGCCCTTTATGCGGCAGCCAGAGCCGCCCGCAGATGCAACGGCACAACAGCCCATTCAGAGGGGAGACTATACAATAGGTCATGAGAAAAACCTGTTGCTCCTGATTAAGTTTGCAAATACTGTATCTGCAAGGATTCGGAGACCTCATGAAAAGTCCCAACTGGAATTGGGATGAGCGGCGATTCCGCACCGCCATCAGGTCTTATTCACCCAGCATTCACCCAGCAGCTCTCTTACTCCTTTGAAAGCATTATTGAATTACCATTTTGACAGGTTTTGGCTTCCTTTTAAAGTAGCAGCTAAGAATACACCCTGGAACAATGGGTTTGATTAATTAAAAGAACACGTTCACCCTAATACTCACATTTTTGCATCCGATCTTATGAACATTTCCAAGAAGGAAACAAACTGCTTGGGGTTCATTCTACCTTCAAAAAAGCTAATACAAAGGTTTAGGGGAATGTTAGCAAATCCTGATACTTTCTTAAAGGCCACAGAAATGTTTGCAAAGTGGCGTTGGAGGAAGATGTAGAGGAAACTTCCACGTTAAATAGCAAGGAAAACGGGAGGAAAATGCATAGGATTGTTAGCCAGTTTCTACAGTGTGTTCAAGGCTTCTCAAGCCATGAGTAATGTGGCTTGATCCCATGGCAGATGAGGCCTTATGTAGGAAGTCAAACTATGAAAGTCAGCATTATGCCACCTACAAAGACAAAGAGGCCAAATTCAGAGGCCAAAGCACAGTCTTTGGAAGGAAAAACAAGACAGGTGAGGAGTTTTCTGATTTGAATCTGATTAAAAAAAAAAAAAGAAAGAAAAAATGGAAGGAAAATATTTCAAGTGTCTGATTCGGGAGTGCAAACCCCATTTCTTTCCAACCACTGTGTGCTTTCACAAATCCTGCTCTGAACCATCAGGACTGCAGAGAGTAAGATCAGATTCATACTCAGACATGCATAGTTCCTGCTACCCAGGTACACAGAGTAAGGTGAACCTGCATGTGGAGTAGGATGCCATGAAACACCTGATGCTGTAGCTCTCCTTTCTAAAACACTCCTCTAACAAAGTCAGTTCTCACTGAATGACTTGTGCAGGGTCTAGCTAACTTTATTTTTTTTTTAAAGCTGCTTCCATCTGTGGCTGTTGGCATTTAAAAAGCACCTGAATCCATTTACAAAGCACAACAGAAAATCAGACTGTGACCATCACCTCACTGCAGTGAAAGCATCCTCATGATCAGCTGTTGGGCAGGAGCAGAAGACAATCAACTGCATAAAAATACCTCTGGGAATCAGCTTCACAGCCCTGTAAGTGTTAAGAAACTCATGAGGGTCATTTTAAAGCGATGACTTTGGGACACAACGGTTGTGAAGGGTAAGGAAAGCCGGGCTGTGAGGTGGGAAGTGACAGAGCTGGAGCCCATCCTGCTCTCCCAGTGGAGTGCTGCTCACTGAGGGCCCATGGAAACTCAGGCAGCCAGGGCAGAGTCAAGGGTGCCAAGCTCATGAGGTGCCTTTAAGTCAACACTGAGCAAAACTGTTTATACAGAAAGAGGCAATTCACTCAGAAGGAAAAAAAAAAAAAAAGGTATTTGTTCAATTCTATAAGGATTCCAGAGTCTGGGCTTTTAAAGGTGCATTAGCACTCCTATATGAACAAGTGTTTAGTTTTCCTGTCTACCTCATTTTCTTCATCATTGAAGATCCCCAGAGTCTTATCTAGATCCAAGTGGGTTTATACTTTAACTTTCAACATACCATTTTAAAGCAGAGTTTTAAGAAGCCTCTCCTGCTCTCCACTCCTCATACAGCAGACCCAGGGCCACGAAGAAATGCATGTCTATAACTGTGTGAAAAAAGATTGCTTCAGAAAGACAATTTACCTATGAATTAGAATAAAATCCCATGTTGCATTTTGCTACAATAATCCACAATTCTTTAATGACCTCTTGGGAAAAAGACCGTTTTCTTTGAAGTGTTGTTTCTCCAATGCAGCCCAGGTTGTTTCAGTCAAAAATAATCAAATGCTATTTTCCAAAGCAGCTGCAATGCAAAGTTTATGTTATGACTGTCATTCAGGAGCAGCACAGCCTAAATCAAAATGAATGCAATCAGACTACTTGATTCATATGCTATTGCATATGAAATTGCATATTGCACATGAAATGTAACATTCAAAAATTTCATGTACATATACCATGGTATTCAAGTACAGCACATTGTCTATTAAAACAGTGCCTAGAAAAAGCACTGCAAACCCAGTATTTGGTAACATATTATCCTCATTTCATATTTCCTTCCTTCCCTTAAATCATTCATGAGTGTTTCAATGTTCAATAAACAGAAAATGCAGATTACAAAACCAACTTGCTATTTTGCATAATATTTAATCCATCAATCTGTTTAAAAACAGCAGGGAAAAAAAAATTCCTTATGATCTCATTTTCTACATCCAAAGTGACAAGATTGTTGGCCTATGCACTACAACCTACCTAAATTTTTCCTCTCAAGTGTTGCCAAGGAGGTATTCATACTTTTCCAAAAGAGCACATCTCGGGCCTCTGGCTGTAAGGCTTCATGCAGTGGTTAAATAAAATTAGAAATCCAGCCTAAAAGAAATCAAACATGTCACAGACATCTAGACATGATATTCCATTACAGATATTCCATTGCAGAAATTACTTGGAAATGCTACAGTTTGATGCTATGGTTTCCTTCATTTAATTTAAAATTACCTCAAGAATGTTAATCATCTCACAGCAGTAAATCCCCCCTTGTGCCAAGCATTTCCCAGAAAACCTAGAACTCTTTGTTCCCACTGATTGGGATCTCCAGGGGATTAGGTGGTCTGCCCATAGAAAGGCAAAGGAGGGAGAATAATTCAAACCAGTCTTTGAAGATCACAATGTCTGGTAATCCATGGTAACCACTGGCTTGAGTGGGAATCAACAGCAAGGATTCACCAGGGCCATAATTTAGGCTGGGTTACCTGAATACAGGTATTGTAGTTATTGACTCAAAGTATCACCTGAGAGCTACAGCTGAGCCTGCAACCCTCAGGGTGCTGCACAAACCTCTAGTAGGGCAGAGTCCCTGCCCTTCAGGGGGGTGAACCAACTCCTGGTACAACAGAGGGTTGGCCACAGTGATCGTGGAGCAACCAACCTCCTCAGCTGCTGCTCGTGGTAAGCCTGGCTGGAGCAGGACATCTCACAGGACTGATGGAGCAGGACATCCCTCAGGACTGATGGAGCAGGACATCTGCCTGGATTCATGGAGCAGGACATCCCTCAGGACTGATGGAGCAGGACATCTGCCTGGATTCATGGAGCAGGACATCCCTCAGGACTGATGGAGCAGGACATCTGCCTGGATTCATGGAGCAGAACATTTCTCAGGACTGAGGGAGCAGGACATCTCACTGTACTTCGGTGCATAATCAGCCACTACCATCAGCTGAGGTACTGCAGCTCATTCCACACATACTTTTAGCCCATAGCAAAGGCAAAGTCATAAGAATTGGCAAGACACTCTCCCACTGCAGAATTGCACTGTTTCTGCAGAAGGTCGGGAGCAGACACGAGGCTTGTTCTCAAATCTCTGCTGACACAGGGAAATTGGATTGTGTACTGGAGCCCTGGTTCTCATCTGAGCCAGCGTGGATGGGCTGTGAGCACAGACTTCTCTCACACACATCTGTCACACATCTGGGGGGTCACAGACACACAAGGATAGCAAAGGCTCCAACTACTGCATCTCACATAGGAAAACAAGTTTGGACTCAGCCATGTGGAGTCAGGCTGCCAAGTAACTTGAGTTTCCAGAGTAAAAACACTTGTGCAAGTAATGGAAGCAAGAACTGAGTCTGACTCCAGAGCTTACCAGGAGGGAAATAAAGAGGAGAAAAGGAAAGTAAAATTTCTTTCTATTGCATGAGGGAAAAGAGACAAGAAGTGGATGATGTGCCACTGCCAGGATTAATGAGCTCTAGAACACCTAATAAAAAGTGTTCAGGGACTTCTGCAATCTCAGAAAGAAAGAGGTTGTGGAGAGATATCACTCTTTTCACACATCCTACAGAAAAAAAACAGGGAGAAAAAGAAGGGAAACATACTTGCAGTGCAGAGCAAAACACTCTGGGCTCTGTGTTTAATTAGGAATACAAACCAGTTTGCCAAATAGGGATGGGAGCATTTCTAGGACACAGAAATAAACTTTCTTCAACAGAAGGTATTTTCAAGAGAAACTGTTCTGGGCTCACAGAAATGCCTCCAGACTGCAGTGGCAGCTTGGGGAACACAGGAGTGAATGATGACAGGCATTACTGGAGAGCCCAACGGTGAGTTGGGATAGAGGTTTTGTGGGATGGAAGGAGATGGAGCATGAATATCATATTCCAATAGAAATAGTATTTTCAAAGTTAGAGAAAAGGATGCCCAGCATACTAACCCTGCCCTCTGTCATTTTAATGCAGTCTCCTCTTGTCCTGTCCTGACTTCATAATGTCCTTGGGCATTTCTCCATGCCCTTGTCCCAAGTCCCTCTCCAGCTCTCTTGGAGCCCCTTCAGGCACTGGAAGGGGCTCTCAAGTCTCCCCAGAGCCTTCCCTTCTCCAGGTGAACACCCCCAGCTCTCCCAGCCTGCCTCCAGAGCAGAGGGGCTCCAGCCCTCAGAGTATCATTTCCTGGTAAAAGCAGCACTGAAGAGACAGGTAACTGTGCTGAGGAGAACAGGAATGGCAGAAGTGAGCAGACACAAGGACCCTTTAGGTGCCTGCCCTGGAGATGACTCACAGTGAATTCCCTGGCACGCTTGGAAGCGGCAGCAATCCCCTTCCAGGTGAACAGCACTAAAGAGCAGCCACAGGGCAGAGCAAATGCAACCACAGACTGTGCTGGGGGGGAGGAAAGCAGGGGGGAAGCCCCAGTGAGGAGAGGCAGGCTGGTCCCAGGTGGGATCATGAAGAAAACACGTGGGATGCAGCCAAAGTAAACAGGAGACAGATCTCAGGCTGTGGCAGCGGAGGAGGAAGACATGGATGTGCTCAGGGAGCTGTTTCCAGAGGCTGGGAGAGCAGGGAGAGTGTGCCATGCAAACAGCCTTGCAGAGCCAGAGCCTGGCCACCTATTTCCATATCTGCACATCTCAGAGGGAGGGTCCAGGCAACACAGCAGAACAGTAAAACCATTCATTTTCTGGAACTGGCCAAAATTCATCAAGTGCCATAAGAGGCACGAGGAGGGAGCAGCTGTACATACAAGCCCAGGTTTTATTTGAGGGGATTTTACAGCAAGCTCAGTAGCTGAAAGAGCTGACACCACGATGCAGAGGCACCATTCCAACCTGAGGGAAAGCCAGAGGATTTATCTGCTGGTCAGGCATTAAGAGGCAGAGAGTAGGTGTGCAGAGGGTACCACAACTGACAGGAGGACGAGTCTGGGCAGCTTTAAAAAATCCATCCCAGGGAAAAACCTGTTTGTTTGGATGGAGCCTATTCATCCACTAGTGACTCCAGGCAGTGGCATATGGTAACAAGCCAAATGGCAGTGAAACATGAGTCACAGGAGACAGGGATGAACTCAAAGAAAACCAGTCAAGGCTAACCAAAGGATGGCATGAGTGACAGGAGAGAAAGACTCAGCCCAGATGGCACAAAAGGAAGAAGTTGTAAGACACAGGGTCAGCTGCAGCTCCACAGAGCAGAGCTACAGGAGCAAGACCCACCCAGCAAACTGGACAGCCCAGCTCTGGATTGGTAGCCAGTGCTCCAGGAGAGGATAAAACACAAAGTTACTTTCAATCCACTTACAAAAAGTCACTCTTACAACAGTTAAAGCAAGTGCATCTCCTCCTTGGCACCAAAGTTCTGGGAGTGGAAATAGCAATAAGCAAAATAGACTATGTTTATATCTACATAACTGTGATATTTTACAAAGAAAATGTCAAGAAAAATACAAGTGGTGAGAAATACACACTGTCTAAACCCCACCTATAGCATGTGGCCACCTAACATTTCTGCAAATACCTTTAATTGCACCTAATGCCTTAAAAAAGGCCTCACACTTGTTGTGTGCTGTGGCTGTGCCTCCCCTGTAAAGAGGCATAAACCTCACCAGTTTCCAGCTATTCAGCAGAAAAGGCTAAACTGGCTTGTGTTCACTCCTCCCGACCTCACAGGGAGAATAAATACATTGAACATCAAGAGGAGTCCAGGTATTACTCTAAGCAGACTCTATATAATTGCTAAAAATAGATGCTATGGAAAATCCCTGTGCTTTAAGCCACTGCAGCTTTGGGCCAAATTCCAGAGGCTGTCACAACTGACAATGTGCACATTTGTTAAGCAGCAGCACAGGCCACATCTAGTTGATTGGGGACTTCATAATGTATGTTTTACTAATGAATTTTATGCTAGTTGTGCCAGATCAGCAAGTTTATTTGGGCACATTCATGCAGATTGTACATCGACTTGGAGCAGAAAGAAAATCCTTCAACTTTCCAGTGCTGTGGAATAAAGGGGATGTGTTCTCCCAGTCAAGGAGCACATTTGGCACACTGAACAAGGGTCTTGAGGGCTTTGAGGAGGGTCTACCACAGCATGGTTAGAATCCCTTGCATTTTGAAATGGACTCTTTGAGGGAGTAAATATTTTTCCCGTTATATTTCCTTTACAATCTGTGGGGTGAAACGGGGTAAATAATAGAAAAATCATTTTTGCTCACAAGAAAATGTGTTTGGAGCCCAATATTGTGTTGTGCCCATTAAGGATGTTGGAGAGGGAGGGTTCCTGGGGCCCTTTTCCCAGGCTGAGCTCTGGCTCAGGTCCTGGGGCTGTGGAGCTGCAGGCAGGGCTGATGCTGATGTTGCCTCTCCCACTCCTGCCCATCACTGTCCTCCTCTTCCTCGGACCTTCCAGCTGTGACTGCAGGAGGTAAGTCCTCAAACACAGGATAACAGGTGATTGTGTCACTAAGGCTGCTTCTTACTGGTGCTCTCCTTAAAACTGGCCAATGAACCTGCCCCTTTGGCTGCTTCCCATCTTTATCCCTTTCCAAATATGTCTCTCCCTCTCCTGGATACCTGATTGCTGCAGCCCTGCATTAAGCAAACCAGGGAAGCCCATTGCTCATCTTACCTTTGTTAGGGACAGGAAAATCCAGTAGTACCTGGGCGAGCAAGTCTGAGAGGAGCAGGTACCTGCATTTACAGCTTTGCTCCATCCTCTCTTAGGGCTCTAAGAACTTAGCCAAGGGAGAAAATACAAGTATTATTAGGCTGGGAGAGGAGTCAGCATTTCCAAGTGAAAACTTGTTCCCTAGGCACAGTGCAAGCAGGGAAGAAAATCTCATTTCATACAATTTGTCACTCTGATTAAGTCTTAGCTTTCCACGTTTCCACCCTCTGTGCTTCTCCATCCCTCTCTCTCTCTCTCCCCAACCCACCCAGTCCCCTCTCACAATTCCCAGACTGTGCCTTGAACAACAATGCCCCATCTGAAAGGCTATTATGCAGATCCATGAATACATAATTCAAAAATCCGAGCTACCACGACAGTTGCCCTTAACTTTTTTAACCCCGTTGCGGGGCCGGGTGGCGACGTTGGGCTGCGGCGGCCGACGGCAGGAATATGACACACGCAGGTTTTCCCACAGCCTTTCGCCCCTTCTCCAGGCTAATCCCATTGAGAGCATTGATGCCTGCAGCACAATGCAGGGATTCCCCGCCGTGGGCCGGGGACTGGCCGCAGCTCAGCCACCCCGTGCCAGGGGGATGCCCTGCCACGGCTCGGATCTGGGCTTTTGGGGTGGGGGGGGGTAGCAGGAACCTCTTTGCAGGGAATCCAAGTCTGGCTGCAGGAGGTGGAGCCACTGTGTGAGTCTGAACGTGAGAAACATTTATTCATTATATATTATTATATTATTCATATTATATTATATATTATTCATGTATTC
The DNA here is from genome assembly GCF_001604755.1 of Lepidothrix coronata. NCBI lineage: Eukaryota > Metazoa > Chordata > Aves > Passeriformes > Pipridae > Lepidothrix > Lepidothrix coronata. The sequence goes on from NW_016690205.1 coordinate 2,451,861, forward strand.
ATTTATTGCACCGCTGTTCCGGCACAGCGAGCAAAACTGTAATGCAAAAACTGCTGCTGTAAAATAAAATACCAAGAAACCCTAATGAATAAATATCCCAGTGCTCATAGTTTCTGCCTCTTGGCTGCTTCTTGCCTTTTTAGGCTAATTTTGGAGAACACTAAGAAACAGGGCTTTATAACCATCATCTGCACACCTTCAAACCAAGAGCAGCTCTTGCAGTTTAAAGGGTAACTGGGTGTATTTTGCCTTTGACAGCCTGACCCACAGCACTCTGTCACTTGAAATCTGGCTCTGCACAATATGCCACCCTGTTAACTTGCCCCACAGCCCAAATGCACCCTCAGTGTCTGTAAAACAGCCCCTTCAATTTAGGCCACGAAGGACAATTTCTGACTGATGTCAGGCCAGTTTAGTGTTCTCAGTACTTTGCAGGGGTTTCCCAGGCAGCAAAGAACAGTCACCCTAAAGGTAATTTTGGCATTTAGATTAAACCACAGCAACTGTGAGCCTTTTTGCCTATTTCCAGACAACTGTAGCCACAGCCAGTACAGTGACTCCTTGGTGCCCTGAAAAGATCCCCGACAAGAGAATGAGATAACCAACTCTTTAGCCAGTGGATTAATAGATAGTGAAAAGCTCGTCTCTAAAATTCAGCACAAGCATTTCTAATGGTCTACAGACAAGTGAATGATGGCCTGATTTTTATTAAGTCTCACACAAAGGTGAATTAGTGTCCTTCGCTATGGCAACGGCAATAAAAGGATATAGAATGACTCCGAAAGGTCCTGGCTGCTGGGGAAATTGGTTGGCATTCTGCAAGCCTATTGAACCAGGAAAGGGTTTCATTATGTGCACTTCCCCCAGGTTGGTGGGTCCCATCACATGCTCCCCTCCATCCAGCAGCCAGGGATGGGACAAGAGGAGAGCAGGAAATAGAGAGCTCATCCAGACCCCTCAAATGGGGTGGAAACCATCCTGCTGAAAGGAGGGAGAAGGACATGGTTAATAATTGCTACCCACTGAAAGTGTTGGGAAAGAAAAACAGCAGGTCAGAGCCAGCTTGAGGCTTCCCACCAGCTCAGGAAAAGAGGAAGCTCTGCTTCATCAGTGAACTGCACACCCAGAGCTACAAGATACCTGGGGTTGGCACTAACAACAGGATTTACAGGAGTTTTTGCCAGCCAAAAAGCCACACACTCTGCCTGGGTCCTACAGCTGTAGGGCTGGTTTCTCTCTGCATGGACCTCATGAAGCTTCAGTGCCCTTTTCCATTGATTGCTCTCATCTCCTACAGATCCCACTACCCAGAGACTTGGTTAATGACACCAAAAAATGCCTGGAAAAAAAGGACATTCTCATTTATACTCCGGAGGGAAAAAATGGAATAAACCACAAGAGAATGAGACTGGTTAATGTTATGTTTCTGAGGCAAGTTCCTGTCCTCTGTTTTTATCTGAAGGACCTTGCAGCTGTGTGGTAAAATACGGTCTTCCTTCACTTTCAGTTCAAAAATACCATTAAGTTGCCATAAGAACAGGAGCCTTGAAGTCTTGTATGAACCCATCAAGCACTTTAGTCGTCCTGATTCCAACTGTGTTCCTCATCTGCCCCCACAATCTTCATGGGGATATTTCAATTTTCACCTTATCTGTCATTTCCTTGATAGAGCAACTGCTTGGTGGGCTTTCACCCCCCTGCAGTGCCCATTGCCCATTCATAGAATCATTTAGGTTAGAAAAGCCCTATAAGAACACCAAGTCCAACCATTAATCCAGCACTGCAAAGGTCACTAATAAACCATGTCCCCAAGTGCCATGTCTACATGGCTTTTAAATCTCTCCAGGGATGGTGACTCAGCCACTTCCCTGGGCAGCCTCTTCCAGTGCCTGACCATTCTTTCAGTGAAGAAATGTTTCATAATCTCCAATCTAAACCTGCTACAGATTGAGGCTGTTTTCTCTTGTTCTATCTCTTGTTACCTGTGAGAAGAAACCAAATCCCACCCAGATCCTCCCTCCTGTCAGAGAGCCAGAAGGTCCCCCCTGAGCCTCCTTTCCTCCAAGGCTGAGCCCCCCCAGCTCTCTCAGCTGCTCCTGGTGCTCCAAACCCTTCCCCAGCTCTGTTCTCTTCCCTGGACACGCTCCAGCCCCTCAATGTCCTTGTCTGAGGATGTCAGAGTTCCTGGTGGGGCTGATTAAATATCCCTTTTTTTACTGGAGGAGGAATGGTGCCTTTCCAGGATTAAGTGGCTCAGCACATTGCTCTTGTCAGGCTTTGCCTGAACACAGCAAAATGGAGCATCAGGGCAGCTCTGGCTCTGAGGAGCCTTCACTGCCAAAGGGAACCACAAACTGCTTTGTCAGAGCAAAAATCAGCAGCGAGGAGTGACTAAAGGAGGGGGAAGAGACTGCCAGGAGTGCTTGAGGTCACAGCCTGAGAGCCCTAATCAATAAAAATAAACGGTAATCTTCCCCAAAGGAAATGTTCTGTATCTTTCAATCTCATTTCTCCTGGAGTTGATAGAAGCAGAGGGGAAAGGCATTGACTTTTTGTTGCTTTTTATCTACTCAAATGCACTGTGTACTGACTGTCTTAGCTCCGACTCCACTGTTGTCTTACCTTACTTGAAATTCTTCCAGACAGTTTGATAAATGATTTGTCAAATGGTCCAGCATCACTTGTTCCTTCCACAGCCCCATCAATAGAACATGCTCTTAAAGTACAGATCCCACAAATACCAGGGGGAAAAACCCTTTCAGGACAGCAGCTGCACACTGCATATGTGCTGTGTTTATGGAAAGAGTAAACACGAAAAACAGACACATTTGGTTTTAATTCATTTTGACTGACCCAAGGAGTCCTCCCCAGAGATAATACTCAGGTCAGCCCATAAATTTTCAAATAAGTGTGCATGATTTTCTCTGCACGTCCTCTATCAAACAAGCCAGAAAAATGTGTGGGGAAGGATCTCTGAGCAGACACCCAGTACAGACACTGACACAGAGCTGGTGTATTTGTGGGCTAATTCACCAGCACATGCCACAGCACAGCTCAACAGCCCGTGTAAAACCTGCTCCTGTAGACAGAAGTGCCTCATGTCACCAGAGGCAAGAGTCAGAGGCTCAGACACAACACACTGAATAATACCTTGCCCTGCAAAGAGCCTCCCTGAAGCCAACAGATGAAATCATGGGCTCGGATATCATTCAACACCGCTATCGCAATGTGATCCACGATTACAGCTCCTGGGAAAGTGTTCCCACTTCTTCCCTCCACCCAGTTTTTGTTGAAGGGACGTTGTCAGAGAAGATCAAGTTTTCATTTTTCTCTTAGTTCTTCATAGCAACACAAAGCTGGAAAATTCTGCAGCAGCGGCCAAAACACGGCCCTTCTGATTATAACCAAAGTGCTGTAATGTTTTACATCCTCTACTGCAAGGCTGGACCACACTGTGGTGTCCTGGCTCTCCTGGAGTCCACCTCATCAAAACATTCCTCGTGGGCTTAGCCTTAAGCATCTGTTTATGTGCTCTGCTGAACCCAAGCCCTGCAATGCAACTGCTCCTTTTGTTGACAACAGTGACGATTTCAGTGTTATTTTAAAAGATGCTTAAGTGGCCCCCAATTCAAATCTCTTACACGACTTTGAAATTTGAAAGCCCTGAATTAACTTTCAACAGAGATGTAGCTGGAAGCACAGGGAGGACAGTCCTGATGATCACCAATTTATCTTAATTCTCCAAATTCAAGCCAACTGCTCTCAATAATATTCCACTGAGGAGGTGATATCGATGAAACTCAGCCAAATACAAGAGCAAAATCCCTTTTTTCAATTAGATTTTTTTTTTTTTAACATCTCCAAAACAGAGTTCCACCATGCAACAACATCTTGAATTAATTGAGCTATGGGCAATCCTTGTTCTTTTTGTGTACTATGAAATGTAGGAAACACAGATGCTGCCTGTTTAAACTGTCAAACAAGTTTCCTGATGGTAGCTATCGTGTCTGCTACAGACTTGTTGGTTTAACAAATGTTGTGGATGCAAAGTTGGAACATGTGTGTAAAATATTCCAAGCTATAAACATCAGAATCGTTAGAAATTTGGTAAAGGTCTTTACCAGCATCGTGAGAAGAACTGTAACTGCTCTGGTCATTTTTCCATTTTCTGTTTCAAACACAACCACACTTCCTGTGAAAAACCTCATCACCCAAAACAAGAGACCCTTACATAAAACTTCAGGCAACTAAGCAAATAGTTGGCACATAAAAAGTCTTCCATTTTTCTTAGTTCAAGTTAACAACAAAAACAACACTGCAGGTAATTTATGGCCTTTCTTACTACTACAATCCTTGAAAAATAGGAGGATCAACTCAGCAAGAACACTGTGAAATCTCAGATAATGCATCTAATGGCCAGATACCATCTTTCCACACACATTTCTATAGGTAGAATTGTTGGGAAGGACGTCAAGCATGAGATCTTTAAGGACCAGACACACCAAAGGGACCTGTGCAGGTGTGCAGGAGGAAAAAGGGACAAAGCCATGGGTGAAAACTTCCAGAAAAGAGTCAAAATCACAAGATATATGGTTATTCTACTAAGCTCCTGATGTCAGAGGTGACACAATTCACCTGAGCTTATAAATTCACATTATACCCCAACTTCCACCTTCTTTGAGGGACAAGTGTTTACAGCTTGGCCATGGTACAAAGTTATGTTTTGATCCAGAGCACATTTACTTCCAGCAAAAATAAGATGAACAGACAATTATTAGTTGTATTTATAGTACCACCTGAAGGTCTATGAGATTGTAAACCTCATTTTACTTACTTTAAAATACACTAATGAATACTGATATAGAGAGATTTGAAAAGAATCCCAGATGCTGCCTGGAAGAGGAACTGGGGAACCACTTTCTTCTTGTGTCAGAGTCAACTTTTTACTAAATATCCAACTATTAATGTCAGAATTGAACTTTTTATTAAATATCCAACTATTACTACACATCATTCCCAAATCTTTGTTCGTGAAGCCTAGCCATGAGACTACACATCACTAGTGACTGCAGGACTTCTAATGAGGACAGACTGATGGCTTTTAAAGCCATCGTATAATTTCTGCTTGATGCAGACTGAAAAAAAATTAATATTCTTAGTGGAGCCCATTCAGAAGAGCACTCAGGCTCAGTGAAGGCCAGACATGGGTGTGTTTGATTTCCCTGACCTTACTTTTGAGAGAAGTGGAGTCACTTCTCGATAAATTCAGAAGGGGGGAAACCATTCCCACTCGGCTGCCTGGATTTCAGTCACTTCCCTGGCCACACTCAGCGAGAGCAGTTCAGTGAAGGGATGTTCTGAGACTGTCAAAGCACTTTCAAGTACCAGCAAATTGAAAAACAAGGTGCCCACGGGGGGAGTGGTGACATTGTGAGGCCACAGCCCTGAGGCATTTTGGATCGATGTACAGTGAGCTGCTCACAGGACTTAATGAAACAATTACAGCCCTCCCGTTGATCGCCTTTGTTTTCCCCCACGGATCAATAGATTATCCATTGTAAATGTCAATGTGTTCCTTCTCTCCTAGGTCACTCTGCAAGGGAATGATGAACAACAGGCTAAACGTGCTTTGGAACTGCTGCTACAGATAAATGTCTCAGTTTCTAAGGACTCTAAAGAACTGAAAGATGCTCATATGGGCAAAAGAAAAACTGAGGACACAACAACAACAACAAAGAAACACAAAGGAAATGTGAATGGAAAAGCAGCTGTTAAAAAGCACCAAAATCTTCAGTGCATTGAATGGGAGGTATATTTTGACAACTTCTCTTTTTTGGATTGAGTGGGCTTTTCGTTAGGAGAGTCCTGTCTTTTCAGGAATGTCCATTCTTAATTTTAGCAAGTCTTGTTTTTCTGTTTAATTGTTCTGCTTTTTCCCCATTGTGTAAACAGTAACTATTTTTTATTTCACAATACAAAGCTATAAATGAAAAGTACAGGTTTAATATATTAAAAGCTGACCAAAAGAAGCTACAGAAGCTCCAATTTCATTGTACAGCACTGGGTTCCTAGAATATCTCCATGCATGAACACAGGAGGCTTGAGAGGATCACCTGAGGCAGGTATTGATTTGGAGTGAAGGGTGACAGTAAGGACACAGGGAGCTGCATCCAAGGCCAGGCTGGATGGGGCTTTGAGCAACCTGGTCCAATGGCAGGTGTCCCTTCCCAGGGAAAGGAGTTATTCCTCCCTTTACTACAGCCAGCTTAGTATGGAGTACAAGACATCTGGGATTTTATGGAGTACAAGAATTTCAGGGCTGAGAATAATCTCAGCTTTAGGACATATGCAGCAGCTGTTGCAGCAAACCCTCTTCAAGTTTCTGGACATTGTAATAACGAATTTGTATGAAAAATAATAAATAACTTCAAATTGGGAATTAAAATTGTTTTTTTTTTCCAACTGATCTATTTTTGCTTTCATCTTGAGCAACAGAAACTAATATATTCACAAAGCAAATGGGCTGCAGTGCCCTTAGCAATAAAGTGTTGCAGTCTCCTGACCTCTTAGTTATTAGAAACCTTATTTCAAGAAACATCATTTTATGCCCTGCATAGGTGAGAAAGAAATCCTGATAGAAAAATAAGGTTTAAGAATGAAAGAGGGATAAAGAGAAAGCAGAAAAATGATGCACACTTGACTTTTTTTAGCTTTCACAATCAGTGCACTACAAAACTCACCAAGACATCTCCTGGCAATCAAGAGACTTATTTTCTGGGGGACAGATGTGAACTGAGCGTTGGTTTTTCTAAATAAAATTCTGTGTTTGACTTAAAAGTCAGTTGGCTTTGAAAAGAAAGGACTTTAGCTGATTTTTAACAAATTTGTGCTTCATTCAACTGACACAGCACAGAGCTTTGTCAACCCCCCCACCCCGACAATATTTACTTTTTCTAATATACCACAATTAAGAGCAGAGTAAAAAATTAAACTCAGAATGAGACGTTAATAAAAGGGACCCAGAAGATCTGGATACTCAGACAAGAAGTAACATTGGTGCTACAGTGACCTGCACAGGCTGGAAATGCCATCTGGTGGCTGCAGGTTCAGAGCAGTTCAGGGGAGAAAAATTAAGTTTGCTGGTATAGTAAAGGTTGGTTCTTCACCATATTTTACTGAATTGTGGGAGATAAACAGCAAATAGGGTTCTGTGTTACACAGAAAAATCAGTTAGGATAGTGCCAATCACTATTTTGAAAAAGCAACATTTATTTGCTGAGGAAAACCACTGAAATTATTATTATTTTGATTCCTGGAGCAGCTGGCACTAGGGCACCACACTAAAAAAGTGGACCAATGGGACAACACTTAAGAAAGCTCAATAAAACATCTTAAAGACACGACTTTAAGGAAAGGTAGTTGGGATTGGTGAGTTTAGAAAAGACGCAGCAGGGTGACTTGGCAACAACCTCCACAAAGGTCTGGTGCTGTTGCAAAGAGGAACCTCAGTGATGGCTCTTCATATTCAGGGCCAAACAAAAGGATGAAGATCCTGAGTTATAAAAACTTCCAGTATTTCAATATTTCCTGCACGAAATCAGTCCATGGAGCTTCACTAGAGATGAATGCATTCCCTCTGAGGGATGCTGGGTGTGTTCTTGCTCAGCTCCAGTTTGGAGGAGACAGGGGAGAAACAGCAAATAGTTTTTGAAATTCCCACCCAGCCCATGCTTTTCTGCTCCTGTGTAGACAACAAGTGAGAATTTCAACAGAATTCATGTGATTTCATTCCTTAACTCGAGCTTTTTGCCATCAGTGCAGTACGCTGCCCTTAATTTATTTTTATATTCTACAATGCCCCATTGATTCCTCCTGGACAATGACAATCAGATGTCACAGACAAAGGGAAATGAATGAAATCTGACACATTTATTTTAAAGCCTGCAGCAGACTAAATTATAAATAAATCCTGCTTTTTCTGCAGCACAAAGGTTGCAGACTGACTGTCCCCGTGGACTCTGCTCTCTTCTCACTACTTAACAGACTTTCCAACACTTTCTTTTGTCCTGATAGCAATCTCTCAGCAGGACTTTTGGCAGACACATGTATTATGTGTCAAAACTGAAGTAGAAATAACTGATGGGAAGCACAAAAATCTGATGGGAATAGTTATAATAAGGAAATGAATAAACATCAAAACAGTAAAACATAACCATGAAGAACAGAGCCAGAAAGCTTCTGAGCTGCTGCCTGTCTGAGATGATCAGTAAGAGCCACTGCTTTCAGAGTTCAGAGAGTTTTGTATTAATATAGATAGCATTAATATATGCAGTACTTTGGTTTGTATGTTAATTTAATCCATTTACATTCCTGTTTAATAGTCAGAAAACAAAGCTCTACAAAGCTCTCAGAAGATGAGCTTTAAATGTGCTATAAATGCACATAGTAGATTAATTTATAGAATACTGTTAACTTAGGAATCCACTAACCACAACCAACACCTGGACACTAAATTTAGTGTGAGTTACTGTTGTACATCAGCTCCTGTAAATGGCCTTTTGGCTCATACAACATATTTTAACACCACCCATTATCTCTGCACTTAAACAGTTCTGTTCCCAACAGTTCTGTTTAGTAAGTGCTTGTGTACTCAGAGACTTAGTCACTGTGCTTTTCACCAAAACCTCATCTAAAATAAGCTTTTTATACCCCACCTAGCTGGTACACTCAGTGGATTAACAGCTGTGGCTAACACAGATGGGTAACACCGCGTATAAATGGTGTTATTTATGATATTTGTCTTCCACAGTGTACTTTTATTTACCCAGGGAGACTAATCTCTGTCTCATAACTAAAGGCTATTTACCTGTTAATTCTCCTCTGACCAGCAGCCACCTCCAGTGCCTCCCTCTGTCACTCAGGGTCATCACCAGCCCTTCCTTGGTGTTCTCTCTGTGGCACCTTCCTCAGATGATGCAGAATCCCAACACGGATCACTGCCCTGGCCTCCTCAGGACAGCCACACTCAGGGGTTGGAAACTCTCCAAAACTTTGTCTTAACTTAAAAAACCCAAATCATTTGGCAAGTGGAAACACAATCTGGCTTTTTTTTTTTTTATACTCAATATGTGAGATCATATCCAAGAGGTTCTGTTTTATAAATATATTGGGTAAAAGATGTGGCTACAATGCTCCAGGAAACATTGATTTTCCTAAAAGTGGGGAAGATTTCTTCCAAAAGCAGACTCTTGCTGTAGCAGGGCTGGGACAGAACAAGCAAGAAGAGCCATAAAGGCTTGAGGGGGACAGTGGAGATGGAGGGGCTGAGCAGTAGAGCACATAATACATGTCTGGAGGATTATCTGGGACAACCAGGATGAGAAGGAATTCAGAAATATATGGCTGATCAGGCTGGAGCTTCAGAATGATCACCTGTAAAGATATTTACAGAACTTCAAAAAGATTGAGGGATGTAGACTCCAGAGGAGAAATGCAACAGAAAAAGTCTCACCAGTATTTTGAGCAATGGGCTTCGAGAAAAGATCTCCTTCAAGAATCCAGAATTACCTGGAATTCTGCCTCATTCAGTGTTTGGTTATTTTTGTGGACGTAATCCATATTTCTGTGTTGCTGGTTTGGCTCCTTTATTCAGAGACAGGTTTTTGTTCAACCAACTAGAAATGGTACAGCCTAACTCAAATAAACAGCTAGTCCTATCTAGTCTCCATTAGTGAAAAGCCACTTAATTTTACCCAGACAAGAAGTATAAATTACATTTCAAGCTTAATATCTTCATTAATCTGTCTAGCTAGAACTAAAACTCAGTTCCAAAATGTGGACATGTGTTTTGAACGTGATTTTGAACACTGATTTTGAAGGTATTCCTTCCAATCACTCTTTGATGGGCTCCTCGATTCTGTTGTTCACTGGACACTTGGTCAACCTCCAGGATAATGAATTCCCAACAAACAATTACAGAAGATTACACACTCAGAGCTGTTCTTTCTTGTAATAATTCACAGAGACTGGAAATAACTTTATTTTCTACACTTGCAAGTCAAACAGGCCTTGCTGAAAAGCGATTCCAAACTCAACATGCGGGTTCTTTTGCATTTACCAAAAGGTGTTGATGCTGGAAATGAGTAAGCTCCCCCTTTATTTCCAATTAAAACAAAAAATGGTATTTTTTAACACTGGTCACAACTCTGCATTTTCTTACCACCATTTAATGCTCATTTATCAACAGAAGATAGAACAAGGCAACCTTACGTTGGGGATAACTCTTGCCAACCAGCTACACCAAAAAACCTCCTATAAAATAGTTTGTACTAAATTAAACATCTCTAAATTCAATAATTGTCAATGACAACATCCTCAATAAAACTGTAATGGTGGTGAATTTTCAGCTCCACTGAAGTCACCGGCAAAATTTACAGAACTTCATCCTCAGCCTCCATCCCCCTTCTAAAACAGGGTTAGAGGTATCGGTCCTTAAAAACACTGCACCAGTTTCCTTCTAAAATAACACTAAAGTAAGTCAGATCTCAGCAAACTACAGGTGAACTCGATGTTGGAGTTAAACTCAGCGTTGACTTTTTTTAAAATATAAATATATATTAGGGTTGGGTGAGAGTCAGAAGCTCAGTTTGTCGTGGTGCTGCAGTTCCAGTGGAGTCACGAGGCGAAAGCACCATTTCAGAATTCACAGAAAAATGGTCATTTACCTGGAGTGGTCACGCTAAGGACAACTTCAAGCCGTGCTCAATTTTCAGTTTTACACTTATCTATCTCACTTTTCTTTAACTGCAGTCCTTAAAAGCTCCCCAAGAGAAACAGAGCATCGGATCAAAGTGGGATACAAGGCATATCAGGAACAAATACGGGCACAAAAAGATGGAGCTCTCCAGGAACTCTCAGTAGGGATATTAGGTCTGCTCCCTTGAAATCTAACAGAAACTCCTCCAGGAGCTCAGTGAGGCCATCATTAAATGGTTTGGATAATCTTTTAAGATTTTGCAAGTCCTACAGGAATTTCTCAGTGCCTCTGAACTGATTTTTTATCATATAAAAAGGTTTTCTCATTTATTTTTTCTTGCAAGCCATATGGGCATCACCACTTTTCAACACATGGTGTAGGCAGAAAATGTTACACTATTTGACAAGCCACTGAGAGGCAAAAGGATTTTCTCCACAGAAAGGAATTCTTCATAATAATCTTCATGAGTAATAGGTTTAGATAAGACATGGACAAACTGGATGGTACAGGAACTTTTCACTACCAGGCAACAGATAAACACATACCTGATATGATGCTGAGAGGAATGACCAGTTTTGTTGCAGACTGGCAGTAGATCAATACAATACACTCCAATTAATAAAAAATAAAATTCCTTTTTAAAGTTACTTTTGAAGCTGTGCTCTATACCAATAATATTACAGTGATCAAACAGATACAGGGGGAAAAAGTTAAATCTGCAATGCACTCGATTCCCCAGATTCTTGTGTCTTTTCCATGTAAAAATTAATGGTTAATAAAATTGCCTAAGTGTTTAAAATTCAATCAAGGCCATGAATGATAGGAGATGTAACTCTCAGAGAGTAAAACAGAATTTGGTTCCTTTCTGGGGGAAAACCACCCACATATCCTTCAATAAGAATCTTTGTTCAAAGGTTAACAGGAAACTTCAGGTTGATTTAAGGTAAATGTCAGCTCCTGTTATCCCAGAAGATAAGAAACACAAATGCATTGGTAACATTATCATGTTGTAATACATTACTGAATTATACAACAGGGTTATTTCCCCAAATTCCTACAACCTGTATGACTTGATAGGGACACAGACAACGTTCTATATGAGATAATAAAGTGCTTTCATAAAGGATCACAACTTCCTGTGTTTATGACAGAAGTATTTACTAAAATGTTATTAAAGATGTTAACCCGTGAGCTGCTGCACCATAAACAGAACAGTCAGTAAAAACACAGGAATAGGATATTTAAGACTTCCCATACAATTCTGCAGAAAAAAAAATTGCAACAAAACCCAGCAGTGGCACCTCCTGTCTTTTTTTTTTGTTTTGTTTAGCATAGTTGTGAAATGTGCACTGAGAGCTACAGGATAAACCTCCCAAGCTCTATTTCACATTAGTGATGTGCATTAAAATACCCACTCTCTTTAGACAAAGGATAAGGCTTATACCAAAAAACACTGTGCCACTTGGCTGCATATCTTTGGTATATTTATAGTGCAACTGGTCTGCTTCTTCTCTGAAGGGGAAGTTTTTCCAAAGCACTGCATCCCCTTCCACTGAGAACCTACCATGAACTCCTACGCTCTCTAGGACCTCAGACACCAACCTACTGCTTTGAACAGATGAAGAATGTGCAGTGAAAATAATTTCTTCCTGTTTTCTTCTTTTTTTTTTTTTTTTTTAAACACACTACTGAAATAAAATTAAACCACGCCAGATTCCACATTAGAAAGTAACAGCACGTTTCAGTCCTCTTGCAAGGTTTCAGGAGCGTACAAATGCGAGCATAAATTTCACGGCAATTTTTAACCACAGATATCCAAGGTGCTACTTGGGAACATTTGTAATTTAATTCCTGTTAATCTAGATTTAGTCAACTTCTGTCTCTACCAAAAAAAAAAAACAAAAAAGACACCTGTTTTTCATTTTGCTTACTTAGAATAATTAATAATGCATAGAAAGGCTAGAACTACTTAATTAAAATATATTGCAAGCATGTTTTTCTAAACTTATATTGCTAAAGCCTTGCTGTATTGTAAGATTTATTGGAGTTGGCCTTTATACACAGTACCATGTACTCACATAAGCCTGGATATATACCTGTATTTCAGACTGCTATTTGAGTGGGCACACCAACACACAGCTATAGTACACATCATCCAGTGGCAGTGCAATCAAACATAGCGCCATTGAAATGCCATTTTTAATGATTCCTCAACTTCTGAACAGCAACATTCTTTCTGAACAGGTCTGTCCAACCAAACTTGCATATTGCTGAACGTTGGCTTCGTCGCTTGGCCCCTTCCTCCTCTTCTTGTACACGCTGTAAGGCATCACTGTCCTCTTGTGAAGCACCCTCACCCTGCCCAGCTCCTTCAGGCGACCTTCATCCACTGCAAAGGGAGCCAGAGAGCACAAAAATTAGTTATGGGATCTTAATTTATGCCACTCACTTCAGAATGCACAATGAAAACTGCATGGAAGTAAGGAGACTAATCTGCAGATGAAAAGCAGAGCTGAGCTACAGAGCACTCTCCTTGAATTGTGGCTGAAAACAGAACCTGTGTTTGCAGTGTGTGAAAAAATAAACCATGCATCACACACTTCCAGTGGTGATATACAGCATTTCTGAAATGCCCCCACTGCTGTATTTAAACATTCACATTCATTTAATGCTCGCTGGAGCCCACTGCCAGAAGTGAAACTCTACCTGGCAAAGACCTGCCAGCAGAACTGACCAGAAGAGACTTGCCATCACTGCAGCCCTTGCCAAATCCACCAGCAAACTGGGAAAAGTGGATTAAAACCAGCAACCTCCAGGCTGTTTGCCTTAGGTAAGCATCAGGCAATAAACTGCCTTCCCAGGTCAAACTCTCTGTTCCTCCAGCCCCAGTCTTTTTCCCCCCTCATTTATACTGGTTTCTGGGTTTCTCTAGCACACTGAGCTTACATGCCCTTATTTCAAGTCCAACCCAAGCTCTGTGGACTGACAGAGCTGTGCAAGCACTAACTGTGTGGGTTAGTGACACAATTCCTCTTCAAAGGAATTACTCTTCAAAGATACACACATCATAGTGGAACCTTGTCAACCTCATATACAGATCCCTCGTGACTTAATTTATCCAGAGTCTAACACATAAGAGCATCATTGAACAAGTTAAAACTTCCCTCAGTTAATGCAATTGATGCTCATGTTGCTGAATAATAATAATAATAATAATAATAATAATAATAATAATAATAATAATAATAATAATAATAATAATAATAATAATAATAATAATGATGTTATATAGCAGATCTGTGTCACAAAAATTGACTCCACAGTGCTAGAAAACTCTTCACAGAAAGTCAGAGAATATGCCACACACCTGAGGCCACTGCAGGATGAATTAATAAAATTATTACAAAATACTGGTAAAAGAAATCTTGGACTTCTCAGAGCATCAGGTTTAAAAAGTCAGCAGTGGAAGAGTCAACTTAAACAGAGAATCTGAAACACGAGTTTGAGAATAGAACCATTTAAACTAGAGTAGCAATGGGGAAGAGATGCTTACTAGGATGTCAGTATTTGGGGACACAAACTGTGCAAAGACTCCCTTTTGGGCCTTCTTTATGCTCTCAATTCGTGCTTCTTTATGCTTTAAGACAAAGGAGGTCATGAAACGCTTTTCTTTGCAAGGCATTCTGAAGAACCTGCCCTCATTTTCCACAGAAATGGCTTATAAACTGTTTTCTGCTGATTGCCCAAAATTTAGTATGTGAAACTTAACGAAGGCTGCTTTAGCAAGTTTAGAATGACTTCATTACTTTTATCTGTGTTTTGATTCCTAACATGAAAGCACAATGTGTTTCTTAAGATTTAACCAGGAAAACATGGTTTGAAGGAAGAAAATTTGAGTAGTACTTGCTAAGATTGTGCTCTGCACTAATTACTCTTGGCAATTGCTTTAGATAAACACCAAGTCAAAAAACACTTTATGGCTTTCTCTCCTGCTTTGAAATCCATTAGGTTTTTGATGTGTGGCCAACACCTTCCTGATATCCCAACAGGTTGGTTTTACTACCAGCCCTTCTGCCTCTTCTGTTACATCCCCCTCCTTCCTGAAAGTTCACCAAGGAAAAATTTTGCAAGTTTATCTTCTGCAGGTGACACAAGTGTAAAGTTATTTTAACTCCTTAAATTGGAAAGTCTGTGTTTACTGCACCTCTAGGCTGACTGTAAGTTTGTGAGATGGAGAGTCCTGAGATGGATTTAGGCCAAGCCCAGCCTTTCACAGCTTCGTGCCAAAAGCACTTTCAAAGCTGTTCACTGCTCCCTGTTTGATACTCATTGATCTCAAACAGTCCCAAAGCCTGATGCTCTGGATGAGTTCATCTTTTGGCTTGCAGTGCTCCTGGCCCCAGATTTGATTTCTTTGAGTAACTAAAGCTACTGTACCTTCGGTCTCACTGCGGCCTTCCTGGCTCAGCTGCACTCTGGTCTTGCTGCTCAGCATTTACACCCTTTACTCCACTTTTACTCATCACCTCCTTGCAACCACTCTGGCTCCAGCTCTACAGCCACATGGAACTGCTGGAACGACCAAGCAAGTTTGGTTCTAGGAAATTTAAGCACCACAGCCAAGCGCTCTCTGGGGAGAAGTGGGGCTTGCCAAACCCTGCTGTAGATCAGCCCTTTCTTGGACAGGTTTACAACAAAACCCTCAGGCAGGAGAAGGCTCTCCCTGAGCAATCCAGAAAACACCAATATCTTGAAAAAAAAAAACCACTGTAATATACTTCACACATGTTTTAAGCTGAACACAGTAAGTTCTGTGCATAAACTACATATAGAGAGACTTGGTGATGAGTTTATCATCAGGAAAAGTTTGAAGAAAGACATGGTCTTACAAATTTATGTTTGACTGACTGTATTTGTATTGGTTCTACACATTAAAGTTCATTCCAGATCCTTGAAAGGCAGCAAAATAACAGTCCAAATGTCTACAATGATTACCTGTTCTTCCATTGACTCCCCCTAAATACTATATTTAATAATAAAAATAACTTTCTGCAAAAGTACTTAAATAGATATAATTTAAACTCCATCTGAAAAAGAAACCTTTTACCGAGATGCTAAGTATGAGTAAAATAATCTCAGGTACATAATTAAGCTTTTAGAGAAGGCAAATAGGAACTTGTGTCACCATCATAACAAATCTGTAAGTCAAGATTCAACCACCTTTCAGTTGCTGCCACTCTGGGAGCAACACCTTAGGAATTCAGGAGAGAATTCCCTTTACACACAATTTAAACATAAGCACAATAAATTTAATATAACTGAATGGAAAATAAGAGCAGATTGAGCTCTGGCACAGTTCAGTAAAGAAATTACTCTCCCAATAAGAAAAATTAAATATCTGCTCCTGTTGAGTGGCACATAATAAAATCTGCTTTATATTTAAGAAGATGCCAACTGAATTCTAACAGGCCTTCCCTGTGTGGCTGATGCTGGGATAGAGGAGTAATCCCAATTCAAATGCTTAATTAAATAAAATTTCTTTTTGAAAAGAAGAAAAAAACATCTCTATCAGTAAGTATTATTTCCAAGCTTTACTAAAGAAATTTTAATTAGTGACTTCAATTTCTGGGAAGACACTGTCATCAGATAGTGTAACAACATGTTAGGGCAACTTTAACCATTACTGTAATTACTGAATGCAGTACTGTTACCACTAAAAAGGTTTTTTTAAAAAGCCTGTTTTTTCCTTCTCCCTCTTTCTCATTTTTTACCTTCTGAGCTGTTGATTTATTGTATTCTACACAAGAGATGCTGTCACTTGGTATATAAAACATACAAGGCTTTATCCCTTTAATTCAGTTATATCTATCAATAGAGCCTGGATGGTAGATACACAAAATGCAGAGAAATCAATTCTGTAGATTGAAATATCTGTAATTTTAGGAAACTGGGCAACTGCAGCTGCCAACTGTCTTTACAAAAATATTATCCTGTAAGTCTCAGAGCTAAAAATACAGGTGAATTCTTGTTGAATAAATTACCTGTCACTTCTTTCTCCTCTCCCCTGTACTCCTAAAGCAGCAAATTATTTATATTGCAGTCATCTATTGAAATTCGAATATAGGAGAGATTTCACATATAATTCAACCTTGCAACTGTGACCCAATAAAGACCTCAAAGAGGTGTTGGAATTTTTTGTTCCCAGCCCCATATACCACTGTTCCCTGGAATTCACACATGGAGGATCTCCTTTCTAAAAAAACAAAGCATAGCAGATATGTTGCTAAGTACCAGTAAAAAACAGAGTAAAAAGCAGCAGTGATCCAAAGTCCCTTTATGCAATGGGTTGTCTCTGCAGATACTGATTTGAGTTCTTGACCCAGCTCACACATTACCTTCATCACCTTCATCAAAAGGACAGGCAGCACCACTGAGCAACACACTCAAAGTACCAGCAGTGGGTTTTCAAAGGCAGCCCCAGCCTGCAATCAGCCCCAAAAATGCTTTTACACCCAAGGGATGAGGAGGAATGTGAGGAGCAGGAAGCCTGACGTGCTCCTGTACAATCCAGTTTTTATTTCTTTGCACAACCCAAATCAACTTCCTCCTAAAACTACAAGCTCCCTCCTGAAACCAAAACATGCTGATACACATTCCTGCTGAAATGCCAGTGTGAAATAAGGAGGACTGATTTTACCTTTTTTATTCACTGTTCAGCAGTGCTCTTTTACAGAGAAATTTGGAATTTCACGTTCGGAATCCTCGCAGCCAGGAGTCGATCAGCATTTTTTCTAACGTTATTTTGGGAAGCTGATCTCCGAAGGCTTTTATTGTTCAAAAGTGCATTAATCTTTATTGTTACTACCTAGCATAAGCTGAGGTGAAAACCAGCTCCAACGTGGTCAGGGAGCCAGGGAAGGACGGGCAAAGCTGGACAACCGAGACTCGGAGAGCGGAGCCGCAGCTTGGCCCAGGCTGGGAGCCAACACCACGCTGCAAAACCCATGATGGTTCAGAGGGTTTTGCAGCAAACTATTGCTAAACCAGCTCTTTGGTGCTGGCTGAGTTGGGCCAAGCTGGTTTTGATCAGCAGTGATGTGGAAAGGCAGCCACAGTGTTCTCTGCCCCTCTCTAGAGCCAGGTGTGACGCCGAGCCAATGGCACCTATTCCCTCATCCCCCTTGGATATCCTCCTCAAAAATATGATATTTTTTAATTTGTCAGGGGTATTATTTAAAAATGCCCTAATGCAAGCTAACATTTTTTTAAAGTCCTTTTTTCCATTTACAGCAAAAACAAGTGAAGAAATAATTATAAACAAGCGACAAATTTATTGACATTCTTATTTTTTAAATAGGAAAAAGGACAACTGCCAAATTCCAAAACACCCCACATTAGTCACAGGACCATATTTCTTACATTTTCTGCACAGAATGGATTCAGAATTAGTAATTCAAAAAAGAAATGTGGCACTCCCACTAAACTCTGAAATGATGCTGTTTCTGATCATAAGTTTCATTTTCCTGAAATGCTCCTTCAACTCCTGGAATAGTGAAAGTATTTGGCCATGGTCACTTTGTCCTTCAGCATCCATGCTACACAGAGAACCTGGATATTTTTTTCCTCCATTAGTAGGATGAAACAGTGAAAGAAGGAAAGCAAAAGGCAAAGAACCAGCCCTAATTCAAAAATTTAAATATTTAAAACTGCCATTGACTGAAACCTGTGATTCACCTTGAAAGCAGACTTCGAAAGAAACTCTCATGTAAATAACTCACTTTATAAATTAGTTTTCATTTTACTTAAAAATGGAATCTCAGAAAAAATTATTTTTACCTCTAAGCATGAAACCCACAGAACAAAAAGCACAAAAATAAACAGTTGATAACTGTATTTTTCAGACTGACAGCCCAAAGGGTGTGCTGGGTTTTTGGTTTTGTTTCAAGTTGTTCTTGGTTTTTAATTGTCAATTTTGAAGCACTTAGGACCTACATGTTTTTTAAAGATGAACAGAATGTTCACATTGTATAAATGAAAAAAAAAAAAAGGTTTAAAATTCAATTTACAGCAAGTTAAAAAGTTTCATGATAGCCAAGCTTTCAAACTAGGTGTAAAAATGATCAAAAGAAGCACCATCCCTTGCTGGTTATGCTACAGCGATGTTAATTTATTTGAGAAACACGACAGCCTTGTCCAACTTTTTCTAAAGAAAAGCTACATCTGGTTTACATGACCTTGTCACAGTTAATGATCAATGATTTTAAAACAAAGAAACTGTAAAAGGAAGAAACAAATTAGCTTTTCAAATTTTATAACTGAAACATAGGAGATATTAATTAATGAAAATAGAAAATTATTCCACTGCAGTCAGAAGCCAAATACATCTGACCTTTGAATTTAAGCTCATTTCTTACTCAGTTTAAAGCATCATTACTTTTTGTTCACCAGCAAAGTATAGGATGTCATCCTCAAAAACTAAAGAGACAATAAGCAATACCCAATAATAGTCGTATTTATATAAAACAATGGTTGAAATGTGCTTTTTCTCATATTTCTTCTTCCACACTGGACTCATACATTAAGGAATATTAAAGACCTCTATGCCTTGGGGTATAAAAGTACTAACTCAAACCAAAGTAAGAGTACAGTTAAAATGAAGCATAAACAACGACACACAAAAATTCAATGAAAAGAATTCTTAATTAAAACCAGAAAGCACAAGTCACAAAGGAAGTACAGTAAAACGCTCAGGATATTCTCAATCAGCCAAATCTTTGCAGTTACTCTAACAAGAACAAAAAAAAAAGAAAAAAAAAGGGGGAGGTTTTGAAAGCACTGTTGAAAAAGAGAATGTTCATAAGTGGAAAAAAGCACCTTATCAGAACATTGTCGATGATCCTTAAAACGTGAAGACAGAGAAATTACAGTTTTACATGTATAACTTATAGGGATCCTTAAAATGGGTAAGGATAGGAGGTTGCAACAAGGGGAAATCCTAGAGACATCTTCCAAACAAAACTTTTGGGCTTGGTGCCTGAAATCATACAACTGCTTTATGATTTGCAATTCAATCCCGAGAAGGGAGCAGCCCAATCACCCCCCAGAACACACTGAGAGCCCTCACCCCGCTGGGCCACGAGGAAACAATCACTCATTGTGTTGTGACTCTTATTATTCCAGTAGTAAACATGAATAGGGGCCAATGGAAAACATTTCCTGTGAATACAGCAATTCAGAGCAGCTCTTGGTTTCAGCTGTAAGCAAAAGCTTCTGGCTTACCTGCAAACAAGTCTTTGACTAAGCTGCCCAGCACTAAAATCCAACTGTGTCCTGCTGATCTGGACACACTGGAAAGAATGTGTCCACAAAACACAACCCAAGAACTGCACATAAAACAATAATATATAAAATTCCCAGTTTATTTATGAGGAGCTCTCATATAATACAATTATCCTATACCTCAATTTATTATCCTGAAAAAAGGTGCCTGAAAAATAGCTACTGAAGGGCAAGATTTAAAGCATAGATCACAGAATGTTTAGGTTGGTAAAGCCCTCTAAGATCATCAAGTCCAACCATTCCCCAGCACTGTCAAGGCCACCACTAGCCCCTGTCCCCAAGTGCCACATCCACACAGCTTTTAAATCCCTCATGGATAAGAACTCTACCACTGCCCTGGGCAACTGTGCCAGGGCTGGACAACCCTTTCAGTGAAGAAACCTCTCCCAATATCCAACCTAAATCTCCCTTGGCATAACTTGAGGCCACTTCCTCTTGTCCTATCAAGGACTGATATGATATTTCTCCAAGGGCTTGCTTTTTAGGGATGCAGTATAAAAATCCCCCTTGCACTACCTGGGAAAATGTTAGTTAAATGAGACTGAACAGCTTCCCATCTGAAAACAGCATCCAGTGCCTCCAAAGTCATGACACTAAGAAATTAAAAAAAAAAAAAGGAGCATAATCCAGCTGATGGCAAGTTGACAAAGATAACTATTTCACTTTTAGATGCTCTTCCAGAGGACAAAATGAACTAGTCACTTCCTTTGAAGTTGTATCTCTAACACTATTCTTGATGACTTCAGATACGAGAAATGAGAATGTGAACTGCCAGTGAAGAATATTAACTGCACACCCAGCAAACTTTGGTGTTTTTTTTTTTTTTTTTAGTTCTGTCTTTCCTGTTCTAACTCTACTTTTTGGTTATCTAACCAACTGTCAGCTATGCCTTCAGTTTAAATGCACCCTGCAGACAAGGGCCAGAGGCAGAACCACAGCAGGCACAATGTTTTCAATGCATGAGCTCTGGGAGATGCTATTCCAGGGTATGTTCTCCCTAAACCAGGTGTCCTGACTCAGCAGCCTGCACGAGGTAGTTCTGCAGATCAGAACTAGCTAAATCCAAGTTTTACCAGCTCATTCATGACCAAACTAATGCCTGATGGATTCTGCAGGCTTTTCTAATCTAACAGGCACTTGGAACCAGCACATGAAAGCAACTCGAAGTCACTTTTAGCAGGGAATGAAAACTGCACATGTGTCTTTACAGAGACTTTAGCAAGCTACTTGTCACCAACAACATAATCCAAAGTGGCTCAGTTAATGGCAGGAGAGACACAGTAAACATGCTATAAAATCTGTGAATTAAAGGTTAAGAATACTAATGCATCTTAAATAGAAAAGGTTAGGGATGGGGATGATGGTGGGGATGACAGGACAAGGGGGAATGGCTTTAAAGGGAAGGAGAGTTGGATGTAGATTAGATGTTAGGAATAAATTCTTCCCTGTGAGGGTGGAGAGGTCCTGGCACAGGTTGCCCAGAGAAGCTGTGGCTGCCCCATCCCTGGAAATGTTCAAGGCCAGGTTGGACAGGGCTTGGAGCAACCTGGGCTAGTGGGAGGTGTCCCTGCCCAGAGGGTTGGAGCTTTAAGTTCCCTTCCAACCCAAACCATTCTGTGATTTCCATGAAAAGACAGCACAAAAAACAAATTTAGAGAGTTATGCTTTAAGGAGTAACAGCTCCAAAAAAATAGGAAGGAAAAGCTGAAAAAAAAAGAGTTAAATACTACTTATTAAAATACTTGAACTGTATAGAAGTGAAAATGGCAGAAAGCAGCAAGAGGATCTTTCAAAAAGAAGGGCAAAGTCCTTGTTAAGACTGATATGTGGGGAGGAAAAAAACCAGAGACGAGAGTCAAGCTGAGAATTACAAATGCAAACACTTCCATGAAATAGGAAAAACTGAAGCAATTGGCAGTAGCTTATCAGCTAAATAAATCAGATTTACAGCAATCAATTTACTGGCTAAATTAATTAAAACATGGAATCAGTTATGTTCCACGTGAAAAGCTGGGATGATGTCACCAGGGCAGAGAGTGAACATGTTTGGAGGCACCGTGGATCGTTCCAGAAGGTCTGACCCTGGCAGAGGTGGCTGAGCCAGGGCTCAGCACATGCCTGTGGTGTCCCTTCCACAGCCGCTCTGTGCCTGGGCCTAATTACAGCTTTCAACTTTTATCACATTTTGAAACTAATCCCATATGCTGGTTGTCCTCAGCATGGAATAAATCTGCATCATCTCTCTGCTTGTCCCACATTATTTGGTTTTTAATTTCTGCCCTTGTGCTTCTAACGCCTTCTGCGTGTGGAAAATGGTTCCTCCAGGATTTGGCAGTCCTTGCCCTTCCCCACATTCCCCTGAATCTTCAGCAACTCATAAGTTCATTTCTGGTCTAGCTGAGCATAAAGTCACCTAAGATTCGTCTCTTCAATGTGACGAGAAGTAAAGTATGCCTGGATATCTTTCTTTTTCAAGCAAAGTCCTCAAAAGAATTTAATTTCAAAATACCTCTGCTCGTTACACAATCTCTATGATGGTAATTTTGGATTAAAACATATTTTTGAGGATTTTGCAGTCCAAGCCAAAGGTTTCATGAACCACAGCGGAACTAAGTGGTGCTGCTTGAGGGGCACTGGTTTTCTCTGCCACATACATGTCAGCAGCAGATATATTCAGAATATCAATAAATACAAATTTTTAAATCCCAAATATTTATTAAAGTTTGCAATTTCTGACCCACATAACAATTCATGCCCTGCCAGTTGCTAAGGATCCACAAATTAAGTGACTAACATTGCCTTTTTGTTACAGAAGCACTGCAATATTTGAGCATATTTTTGCATATAAGGCTAAGACCCCATGCCAGTCATTGCATTGTAATACAAATATACTAAAAAGCGAGGGAAAAATCTGCCTGGCTACACCTTACTGGCATTATCTTCATTGTTTTAACATCTTGGACGCTCAAGGATCACACTGGATTTAGAAATATGCATTCTGACGGCTCTAAGTGTTCATAAACTTAATTAGAAACAGATACAAACTTGTAAGATGTGTCTGTTCTAGAGGTGCTGCTGGAAAGAATTGATATGTCTGTCTTTTTCTTGGTTATAGCATTCAAATTTATTACCCATAGCTCTGATATCAGTGGAAAGTCAGTTCTTGAGGAGAATTTAGTTCGTGGTCTATCAGAGTTTATTTAAACTCTTTCCCAACTCTCCAAAGTACACAACACTATCTTAAAAAATATTATAAACAGCAGTTGTTCTACAGAAAACCAGCAATTTCTCCCAAATCAGATGATTGCACAGTTCTAAACAATTGGTTTAATGTTTTCCATCTGGGAAGGTTTTGTGACCACATTTTCATCGTCTCAAGAACCTCAGTGCATTTACCCTTGTAAACATTAATCTGCATCACACTACCCTTATTAACATTAACATATACTGGCTTTTTGCATTAATCCCTCTGCCTGGATCCAAAGATGCAACACTACATGGACTTTGCCAGGGATCTGAACTATCAGACGTGACCAAATGGCAACCACAGTTCACTTTCAGGATACAAATATGTGATCGTGGCTTCTCTGTTGAGAGAGGGAGGAGGGATAAGACCAGTATCATGCTAATACACTATATTTTTAAATACACTGTGAAATTAAACAGCCTCTGCACTTGATGGGGGGGGAAAAAAGTCAAAATACTCGTGTTCACGCACACAATAAATGTAAAACACGTCTGAAATACTTTTAATAGCAGTATCTAAATTGTACATAAAATTAAATGTTTTGAAAGACACAACACTAGAAATGATAGCTATCAAAATAGTTGTGACAGGTTATTTTTCTACTGAAAGTGTTATGCACAAACCCATATATTTAAAATAAACATAGTTCTGTATAACAAGCCTGCAGATTTCTGGGTAAGGATTTTAAGTTTTATTTACTGGAACTAATAACCCTCAGTTTCTTGCAAGAAGCATTAAGATGCATTATTAGCAACTGCTAATAAGAGGATTCATTTGTTGCTAAATACTGGGAATGTTGTTTGCCTTTCACTACTCTAGCTCACTATGAGCAGCAGAATAGACAGAAATACACAGATATATTTCTGAAGAAAAAGAGTTTTTTTCAGCTTATATTCTCATAAATTTTAAAAACCCGGTAAAAACTTGCAACAAAAGTTACAAGATTACTACAGAAAGAGACTGAAAATCTTAAATAATTTTCTTTAGTTTGGTAACTCAAAATTAGTGATCTGCTATCAACTCTGTCCATTAGGGATTACACTGAATGGAGTTTTTTACAGAGTGATTCTTGTGAGCCTGAAGTGAAGATTTTCTGACCTCTACATAACTTTGTGTCGTGTCCCAGGGCTCCAGCACCGACTGTTGGACTCATACGCCTGGGAATGAGAGTTCAGGCACTGATTTTAGTGTTCTTTTCCTTTTAGGTTTTGTTTTTCTCCAATGGTTAAGACTTGTATGTGAACACGAGGCAATTTTAAAGGTTTTTTTAGGTTTCAGCATCTGCCCTTTGTGCAGACACAGCCTGCCCTGTTCCTGGGTGGCTGGGCAGGCCGATCACTGGAAAGCACAGAAAAGACAAATCATCTTCTCTTGATTCCAATGTCTACCATAATTTTGGCTCAGACCAGCTGGGAACTGGTCAACTCAAGCCTAAATTCTCCTAAGGACTTCCACTCTGCTGGAAGAAACAAGGTCTTTATTGCCGTGTGGAAGTGGCAGATGCAAAGTCTGGTCTGCAGCAAGAGCAAGGGGTGGAAGGAAGGTGTTTGCTGAATCCTTTGGCATTGTCATCTCTTCAGGTTTCCACATCCAGTTGCTTTTTACACAGTGTATCCAAATAACAGCCTCTCTTATTCATCTCTACAAATATCTACCTAGATGTTCAAGTTTGAATCCTATTGTTACTTATTTCAACAGCTTGTTCTTGCCAAGTCCTTCTTTGCACTATTCTAATTACATGAACTACTGCAAAATTTTCTTCCCCATCTTTCCATGCACGTCTCTGCCAGCTACCTGTACCCTGATCACATCAGAGAACATCATTTCTAAGGCTTCCCACTCTCTGTTTCCCTCCATCTTCATTCCTAGCACCTGCAGGCAGCAATGTAAGTTCTACCTCTGACTCTGGGATCTGAGATCCCAGACGAGTTTATCTGTTTTGTGTCTCCCCATATTCTTCATTCCTCCTACACCTCTCACACTACAAAAGATTTCTCCATAAACTCTGAAAGACAACTGAAGTACTTCCTTACAGCCCTCCTTGAAACTCTCCTCCACTGTGATGTTTACAAAAAGTTCAGTTTAGTCTATTAATAGACTATAATTTAGTCTACTACTACAATTCACCAGGCAACCCAGAAGTGCTTCTCTGTTTCTTTATCCCACCCTTTTGCCTCCACCATGGTTTCTGTTAACCACACTCTCTGGAGCAAAGATTGTCTTGTCTCTAAGAACACACAAAGCAAAGACAGAGGAGCCTATGTTATGGCTTTGTTTTGTGTAATTTTTCAACGCTGGAGAAAATACTTTCATTTTAATTAATGTATTCCATTTGATTCCGTTTTGATTTCAGTCTATTATTAGATAGACAGGAAGCTGAGCAGATGTGTATTAGCTTACCAAATTTATCAACTTCAGCAGACAAATCAGTCAAGGCAGAAAAAGCCTTGAAGTCCTTTTGATCTGCAGCACTCACAGCCCTGCTCACACAGCTTCTGCAGATGCAGGAGTGTGGGAAGCAGCTTCCACTGCTGACATTCCTGTGGATCATTCCTAGAAATTCACATCAAGCTTCTTCACTTGGGTAACAGTCCCCTGTTCACCCTGGCTGGCACTATGTCCACCCCACATTCTATGACACAGTCACATAACTATGAAGGCTTTGAAGCACTTTTAGATTGGGATTGTATCTGTCCTCATCTGACAGCCTTTACAGTCCAGTGCTGATGGGAAGAGAGATTTGAACTTTCCCACTAATTTAATTACCATCTCAAAAGCAGATTTTAATAAAGATTTTACTTCATGAAGACATTTTTCACAGGCTTCTCTCAGGAGCAACCAACTGAAAATCTCCACAGATGTTAGAAAGCGAAAAGACACGTCACTGGGTTAATCTCAGGAAAATGGGAAGTGGAAGGATAAAAATATTGCCAGGATACCAAGTAAACTACTTATAATTCTTTCCATACTGCCTTTGTCCCATGGGCAAAGCAGCTGGTGAAAGTACCAGTGAAGTAAAACCCCGAGGACCAGTTTTGAGAGGAGGAAGTTAATGGGTATGGCACACAGATCATGCCCAGGAATATTTCAGCAGCTGCTATCACGTGACTGAATTTTGCTCCTCAGTTTGATGTCTTGTCAAAGTCCCTGTCAAGTACTTATCTGCAGAGCAACCTTTTAATTAACTTCTTTTTTCTTCAGCATATCTCCATCTGTACTTACAGCTAATGGCCTGTTAAATGAAGTTCAGCACTATCTCAATTTCCAGAATGCATCACTATCCAAACCCTCTATTAGTGCCCCATCTCACTAACTACTTATTTAGTTGTAAGTAAATGACTGATGACTAGTTAATAATAAACATATCAGAATCCTAATAAACCTCTCTCTTTTATAAGATGATGCCAGGTCTTCTGAATTTTTCAAACTGAACAGACAATAAAAATGAAAAATCTGTTCTGAGGCATGAGTAATTCAGGCAAAACTTCTGATTTATAAAAGCAAAAATACTTGACAAACATGACCTACCATCCATGAATGCTGTCTGAATGTTGCTATGCACAATGTTTTCAGAGGTAACTGATGTTTTTCAGTGCATGTTAGGAAATGCACACACCAGCAGTTTATTTAAGTATCTAATTCGAGTGTTTGCTGGTACAAAACCTCACTGCTGTCTCTGTATGATTGGTGTGTTTTGAGGTTAAGTAGGGATAGTAAAGTGTTATTAACTGAGACACTTCCTTAGACTTATTTGTCTTGTATAAAGAGTTAAGGACTTTGTTTAGTTTGTCTGTCCTCTTTTCATTCTCCAACTGTTGATAAAAGTATGACACACCAGAGAAGAAGGAAATGGCAAACAACACACTCTAAAAAACATCTGAAAATGCTACAGCTTCACACAACCACACAATGAAAAACAGGAAAAAATCCTCCACAAATATTAATTAATATTTTCTTGTGCTTTAGAAAAGAAAAGGCTACTTTTTCTGAGCATCTTTTTCTTTTTTTCTCCAGAAAAGTAAAAATGAATCTGATTAGAGGAAGGAGTTCTGCAACGTAACGTGCATGAATACTCAAAGATCCTTTTCATATTACAGAGGTTTGAGAGGTCAGAGCACATAACATTCTCTCCTGAAACTGCAGCTGGTAAATTTATGAGGTAAATTTCTTAATTTTTTTTAAAGGGAGGGAAAACACATCCAGAAATTGCTGAAAATTACAAAGAAACTAGTATGAGGTAATGCCTAAGAAATTTTGACATTACAGACAATATTAGAAGATGACCATTTCCAGCAACTGTTTTATTGCCCCAGACAGCAATGCAAGCTGCACTGTTTCTCCCACTCCTTTACTGGATCTGGTTGTTAATTATCTGGTTATATCAGTTTCTACATCCCATTCCTAATAAATCATGACCTGCTTCACCACACTCATGGACAGTATGACAGAGAGCTGATTCAAGAGGAATAAAGCACACCATCATTCCTATTGGTCTCTTTAAAATTCACTGTAACTTCATTAAACTCATATTGCTGACTATTGTAGAGAGTAAAGAATCAAGAAGGGAACTGATTTCATTGTTGAGAAATGGCTTCCTTGGAGCAAGCAACTACTTAAACCTCAAATGACTTCAAGCTCACAGCAGGCTCTGTGCACTTCAACGTGGAGCTATGTTTTAATTTCCTTAAACCACAGGACATGAGTCACAGCTCCAGTAGTGCCTGGAGTGAGATATTCTGTGCTGATAATGATGCAAAGCTTTATGTCCCGCGGTTTCCAAACACGTGGTTTGCCACAGGGATTTCACACAGTCGAGGAGATGATGCCCCTCTGCCTGCATGGGGTTAACACCTTCAAAGGCAGCAGTTTAGCACTCTCTGCTTTCTGAATACCAAGAGAATCCTGAACACCTCCTGGCCTCCAAAGCCACTCTCTTCTTCCTCCTGCCTTTGTAATTTCTTTCCAGTTTCCTCTCCCCAGTCTAAGGATGGTTCTGGTTGACCAAGACATGATCATGTGCTGCTCATTTCAATCTTTTACACACTGAGAATTTCCCAGGGGGATAAATACTCTTTTCAACGAGCATCCAAATGTGCTCCCCAGTCTGTTTCCCACCACATCACATGGCTACATCCACAATCCCTAAAGAACATTCTCTATTTGCACAGAACCCTTCAGGTAATTCTGCTACTAAAACTTTAAATCATAATCTATAGCTAGAAATCTATTTGAACTTTGCTATTGTAGTTCTTCCAATTATTATTAGTGTTCCAGTTGAGCAACCAGGTAACAAGCACAGGATGTGCAAGGAACTCAACAGCACTTCCAGAACTTCACAGTCCTGATTAAGCAGCCTATTCAAGTTCCTTTGATTTATCTACATCCTACCCTTCCAGGATTTAACAGTCAGCTGTCTAGGGAAGGAAAATCCTACTAAACTAGAGTAAAAAGTAAAAAGATCAAAAAGAAAAAAAAAAAGGAAAGAGAGTAAAAGAAAAAAGGTAAAAAGAAAGAAGCAACTGTTGAAGACTACTCAGAGACAGGTAAATCTGTATTTTGGTGCTCAGAAACAGACCATGGTGTTACATACTCTTAAGCTGAGTAACACCACACATCTCTAATACCACAGCCACATTCAATTGTTATTCAAAGGAAAAAGGGGATATTCAGCAATTTCCAATTAATAACTAAAGTTAAGTTGGTTCCCTTTCCCCACAAGCACCACTTCAATCATCCTCTAACACAGCTCCCCTGGGACCTGCCATCGGCCCAGAGAGTCAGTAACTAAAGCAAATACATGTATTTTTTTTCCATGTGATTGCATTGTTTTACAGTAGCATTTCTGTATTATGTCCTGGTCAGTAACATTTTCAACCATTCTGTGGTGGCAAATCACTAAGCACCTATTTTACAGAGTGTATAAATCTATCTACTTCAAGATGTTTAAGGTGCTTCTGCTGTTGGTTGTATTTTTCACATTCACTGACAGACTGTTAAAATAAATCTGCCACTTTGTTTCTTAACAAAAGCACTTGATGCCTTTAAGCTTCTCCAGCCCTTTTACTTTCCTGTATTGATTCCAATTTCCTTCTTTTATGCATCCCTCCGACTGGAATGTGAGGAACAATTAGTTGATTGGTTTTGTTCATGCCCAGAATAGCAAATATAATTACCTGAAAGGCAGCAATATGTGTTAATTTCGAACTATGTATAGTGTCTAAAACAGAATGTATTTCAAATTTGCATTGCTTACTTTATGTTACAAAACAAACCTCTCCATTTGCTAAGTTTTGCTGCGGGAGTTGTGAATTTTACGCTTCTTCTATTTTACAGATCACATTTCCATAATGCTGCAGCAGCAGATGCTACTGATACATCATAAAAAGACAGATATTTTACAGGCCTGTCGTTCCTGGTAAACTCACCTGCTTTTCCATCCTGGTTGAACCGAGAGTACTTGGAGTTCTCAAGCAGGGGCAGACACTGCTCGATCGGCGTCCAGACGTAGGTCTCTGGACACAGCAGGTCAGAGGGCCTGTACTGACCCTGGAAAAGAGAAAAGAAGGGGAAAACCAAAAAAGAGAGCAGTCATACCCAGTTGCACAAGAACACTCTGGCCACAGCTTTACAGATTTTCCAAAGAACGAGGAATAATTTTAATCTAATCTACACCAAATGAGCGTGCAGTGAAATCACAGGCTTTTAGTCATTTCAGCACCATCTCAGGAATACAAACCTAACCTTGGCACTTGATGAAAATGTAAAATTAACATCACACACTTCCACGACATCCAAGATGGACTAGAGGAGTTTTGGCTTTGCTTACTGAAACTCTGTATTTAAGTTATCCTCTAGAGTTCTGCTGAGCTGGTGCCGACACTAAAAAACTCAGCACCTCCAAAGGCAGCTCATCTCAAGTGTTGGTAATTCTAGCAAATAATGGAGACCAAAAAAAAAAATCTAATAGAAAAAAACCCCACTTAACAGTAAGCAGGACGCTTTTATTGCATTAGTGATGGAGCATTTCGTTCATTGCTACTTAAACAGTAACACTTTAATTCATGGAGTTTTTCCTGGATTAGCTTACAGGTAATGATTAGTGAAATTCTACCATTTTTTGTTGATTTATTAAAAAGATATTCTTTGCAGACATTCCCAGAAACTAAACAGACATAACTATTTTCCCTTTAGCTACACAGAAAATCACCACCTCAGCAACAATAACTTCCTCTAATCAGATCTTCATTTGATTTAAAATAAGATTATTCAGAGGCCTATAACTTCAGTCAAAAATCTATCTTGGAGCCATTACTCATTCAACCCATACCCTCTCAACATCCACAGCCATATGGTGGCAATATCAAATGAAATTTTAAATTGCAAATTCCTTACATGTATCAGCTTGAAAACCACCCATACAGCAAACAGAATGAGAAGCTGAAGGACCTCAATTAAAAGTTAAAAGATTGGGTGTTATCAGGAGTGACACTGAAGTTCAGGCCACTAGGAGTTCTTCATACCAGTTACAGTAAATAGGTAATTAAGATTATCATCTTGAGATGAAGTTCAGTTTTTTTCCAGTTTCCATTATGAAAAAAGCAAAGTACCCTTGAATGAAGCTGAGCAATATTTGGGAAGGGACACACATAATTATCCTGACTACAGCCTGGACGAAAAGACATTCCTTCAGGGACACTTATGGAGCAACACCCCATTTTGGAGAATCAGAAGAAACAATTGCAAGTTTGCAGAGAATCCCCAATTCTTTTTACACTCCTACTGTTTGACTCTTCATAATATTTACAGAATAAATAACATTTTTTAATGTATTTCCCACCAACTGTAAACTGTTGAGTAGAAAATACAAGAATTATCTCTGATAAAACCAGTCAAACTGCCCACATGAAAAAACATAAAAATAGGCAAGCTTCCTGCTGAACCTTGTCAAATATCTAATATACCTTTCTGAAATGGTGTGTGTGACTGATTTTCTCATTTGAAGCACATTCAGGACTGACTGGTGACTACTGGTGTTGGTTTTAGGTTTTTTTTAATTAAAGGCAAATTTTTATATTAAATTAAAACAATATTCTTCCAAGTCCATGCAAAAGTTTAAACCTCAAGGCCTTAGAAAATCCTCTAAAGCCAGAGAATGGAAATGACATTATTAAATAAACCACTTTGAAATGTTACGCTCTGTAAACAGAAATAATTGAATGGTATGTGAAGGTAGTGCTTAAAGAACACTTTTAGCCACCACTACTCAGATGAAACAATTTAAGGACTTGGGGGAAAAAACATGCCTTTTCAGTCATATTTAAAAAAAAACCAGAATATAAACTACTTCTTGATTTAAAGACACTTTCTCAAGTGGCCCAGAAGGCAGAAATAGCCAAGGAATCATTTTTCAGAGCACAGAAAATACAAGGTGGCAAATCAGACTTTCCCAGTAGAGGGGCATACTCATGGCTATATGTAAAGACAGCCCAGCCACTTAGTTTTCCTAGGAAATACTGCTCCCACATCTTGAGATTTATCACCTTTGTGAATCCCACACATGAAAATTGTATCACTATGCAGCCGTATTCTAAATTTCCCAATTAATTCTATAACGTCATAGTCTGGCAAATAAATAGGATATATAAAATTAACTGCATTGCAGCATTAGTGGTTTGGTTATAATTATTAAAAAAAAAAAAAGGCTTCTTCAGTACTGAGCAACACAGGAACGGGAAAAATTGATTATCCAAGCCATCACTGCAGGTTCAGTATTTATTTTTGGGCACCAAAATACCCTACTTAGGAAAGAAAAAGGAAGAAATAGTTCTGAGGTGGCTTCCTTTAGATGTTTTCTTCCTCCAAAACTTAGGATCTTGCTAATAAACTTCCCTGAAGGCACAGGAGGCTGTGGGGATGACACACTGCTGACCTGGGACACACAATGGAATTAGAGGTAAAAATGAAAGGAGCCACTGATGCTCTTTGATATCCTCCCTTCCTAAAAGTGTTTACAAACATACCTGAAGGAAGACAGTGCTCCTGAAAAGGCATTTTATTTACACTGATGGTTGAACCCACATCCCATGACTCATTGCACAGAGGAAGTGGGAACATGGGACCTATCGAGGGGAGTTTTCTAATGAACAGCATTTGCACTGTGTCTGTATTGACAGAATTAAACAGGGAACCCACAGAATCTGCTAAATCAAATGAAATAATGTCTAAGGGCTTTTACCTCCCCATCACCACCCTTTCCATAAGCACTTACTCTCAATTTACTTACTTTCTTCCAAATATTTAAAACCTCAATATGAAAACAAACCACCGTGAATTCAACTCGTATTTTTTCCCCTCTGTCTCCTTATTCCTGGACTGTGAAAACATCTAAACCTGAGAACCCAGACAGATTCTACCTCTTGTCCAGGATCATCTGCACTTCTAGAAAAATGTTCAAATTTCATTACTCACTCTAAAATGATTACATCATCTAAAAAAATTGCCTCTAAGCATACTATTTATACTCCTTATTCTATATATTGCTGATTTGCAGTGTACAACAACATAAATCCAAAACAGAAAGGGGATCTCCCAAAGGGAAGTGCTGCAGAGGGATTTATCACAGCAGAACTTAATCAGATTTGCAAAACTGCTTTTGAAAACCATTTCTCTCTGACTTCAGATTAAATCAGCATTCATTTCAGAAGTCATTCTGTCTGTGGTACAAGTTCACAACTGAAAACATTTTGCTTTCTTTTATCTCACTGTATAAAAGCTCTTGCACAGTAGCACTGTTTAAGCTGTCCAGACAATCTTGGGAATATTTAACTACAAGACTTTCAACAAAAAGTATCATCTTACAGACCATCCCTAAGCACTTGTCTCAGGTTTCAGCTTCTCAAATCCAACACCACCTGCTGATGAAATGCACTCTGTCAATATACAACAACTGCACATATTTCTTTCTCTGCATCTACATTTTGTCCAGAAACAAAAAAAATGTGCTTTTTTGAAATGTTTTTGGAAACAAACCCCATATATTTACCTAAAATTTAATTTTTTTTTTGGTGCTATTTAGAATTTTTATGGACACCAGAAACATCCTTCTTGAGACAGAATATTAATACCTTTTGAACCATTATAAGATAAAAGCCACTGCAGGTCATACTCATGTCCATGGTACAGTCAAATATCCCATCTCTGACAACCATGAGTAGAAAACAACCAGTGAAGACTAAAATGTCAGGATGAGCCTTTAGTGTTACTCTGCCAATCCACTCCTGACTTCCAACAGTTTGCAGCACAGGTCCTTCTAGAACCAGGTAATTTCAGTAATAATGGATTTTGCCGTTGCATAATCCTAAACAATTGCTTTGATTTACTTCCATCTGCGAGCTAGAGCTTGTTCCTGCCTCTGAGACAGAAATACAGTGAACAATTGTTGCCTTATCCCACTGTCACTCATGATTTTACAGAGAAATACGGTACCACATAAACTAGATGAGGGTTTGGTTGGATACTGGAAGGAATTCTTCCCTGTGAGGGTGGGGAGGCCCTGGCACAGGTTGCCCAGAGAAGCTGTGGCTGCCCCTGGATCCCTGGAAGTGTCCAAGGTCAGGCTGGATGGGGCTTGGAGCAACCTGGGCTGGTGGAAGGTGTCCCTGCCCATGGCAGGGGTGGGACTGGATGGGCTTTAAGGTCCTTTCCAACCCAAATCATTCTGTGATACCACGATACCTCCATCAGCCTGAAGGGACCTATATTCTTTACTGCACTATTAGATAAGGTATTCTACACCTTTAACCATCTTATTCAACCTGTCCTTTAGCCAGTTTTGCTTTTTCTTCTTTGAATCAGGGAAAAAGGATCCCAGGACAAAACCATACAAACTGCATCGCTCAAGGAGCAGGACAGCACCAGGTACAATAAAGATACAAAGAAACCCAAAAGATAAATACCTGACTAATCTATCAAATGGCTTGATTAAAAAGCAATACTGAAAATCAGTATGGCTAAGAAATTCCTGAGTACATGGTTTCTTCTACCAAGTCAACTCACTGCAACATAAATGTGATTGCTTGTTTAACAAAAAAATACCTCCAAGATTTTTTATTTTCACTAATTTTCGGGGCATTTTTCCTCTTATATTACATAAGAGCCTTCAAGGTGCTTCCTCTTATACAATTAGGCATGCTGCATTTTAATTGGAAACTTCTGGAAATAAATTTTACAGTGAGGCTGCCAAACCTAAATTAATACTTCACACCGTGATGTTTTTTGTTTGACAGTTTCCAAATTAGAATCGGCCAGAACTTCTCTGAACTTTTGTTCCACAGGAAGGGCGAAGGTTTTAATGAGACTTCAGTCTGGAGATTACTTTTTAAATATTTTGTAAAATCTGAGGGATTTGGTAAGCACTTGAGATGAAAAACACCAGCAGAGTTTGTTTTTGCAGTCTAAGTAAAATTTAAAATGTAAAACTAGCAAGAAAGACAATAGTCTCAGAAATGAAGAAGGTCAAGCACCAGTAGCACTGAAAAAACAAAACAGGAAGGTCAAACACACATTTAATTCTTTTATCAGGTACAGCTTACATCTGTATTCTATTTTTCCACAATAAAGGCATTGATCTTTTATTAAAAGTGAATTAGGACTGCCTTCATCTCCATTTCCAGCCAGATGCTTAAAAAGAAGCGTTCTGGCTACACAAACAAAGCAACCCCAAATCATCCAGCGCGACCCGTGCGGGCGAGGCGGCACCGCCCGCGGAAGAGCACGACAGACCACGGGGTGATTAAATTCAGCCCTTCCACTGAAAGACAACCCCGCTGGAATCCCACCAGCAAAGCACTACAGCAGACCCTTGCTCCCTGATTTCATTACACAAACAGGAATGGGCTTTATGGATCCCCAGGAGAGCCCTTTGCCAGTAACTCGAACCGCCGTGTTTGCAAAGGAGGAGGTCGGCGGTGCCCGCGTTGAGCTGGGCACCTCAATCCCTCTGTGATGCCAACTGTCCATGGCCACTCATGTGGGATCCACCTGTGGAAGGCCTAAAAGACTTCAGAAAAGAAACCAAAAAAACCTCCCCCCCCCCAAACTACCTACACAAAGTCACTCCCACCTCGCGGTCACTGTTTTAAAAATCCTTTTAAACAAACAAAAACCCCTTAAGTAATAGACATAAAGCAAGCAGCTCTATTTATCCATGAGAGATGGCTGGAGACTTTGAATTTATCATCAGAAAGTGTTCAGCACACAAGAAAGTCGGGACCAAAGAGGAGTTACATCATTAGGTAACTCAGTGAATAAGTGACACCGTGGATTTCACCACAGGCTCCACCCCGTGTGAACAGGCTGCCTGGTACTCCAGTGCCAGGATCAAACAAGCTGATTTTATCCAAACTGCAAACTCTGATTTAATTACACACTCCACATTTTTAGGACCCCAGGGGTGCATTTTTGAGAGCTCAGCCATCTTTCTGTTTTATTAAAGAATAATGAGTTGTAATCCTTAAAAGATGTTACAAATAACAACCACGATTCATTTCGTAGCTCACAGAACTCAAACTGCTTTAGAGAAATCCATGAAGGGCTAGTCCTTGCTCTTCAAAAAGCTGTGCTGATTCTCATCCTTTTCATTACGTCATCACAGGCACAAAATCAGTGTAATGGGAATTTTACAGGCAGCCAGGGAGCTCTAAGGTGCTCCCTAAGGCACCTCAAACATGGAAAGTCAGAGCAAACACCCACCTTCTCCTATATTCCTTGGTTTCCCATAAGTGAAATGTAAATATAATTTGAAATTGTATTTCCAACAGAAGTACAGGATCATAAAATGGTTTGGGTTGGAAGGCTTCTTCAAGATCATCTAGTTCCAACCCTTATTTAGGGCAGTTTACAATTTTTGGTATTTTCTTTCTCAATGTGCCTCATGGATCTTTAAACTGACTGATCAAAGCAAATTTGTATATAATTTGCCAACTTTCACCTCTTTTCTGTTTATTTCCCAGTACCACGTAGAGTATTAACAGAAACAACTAATCATAAACTGTTTCCAAAGCAAAAATACTTCTGACACTTGTTTTTAGATGTCATACAACTCGTAGGAAACAAATAATTTCCTACAATTATTGACTCTATATTCATACTTAGCTGTTCACTAAACATAGGGGAAAAAAAGTGTTTCAGAAGGTTTCCATAGTGTCCTTCAGGTAAATAAAATATTTCAGGTAAGTGTAAAACAGATTAAGATAATGAGTAAAAGTCAAAAAGGAAGGCAGCCGAGTTTCATGTTCAATATCCTACAACTATCATGCAATTATTTGGCCATTAACTGCCTACATGCTCTTAGCCCACCACAAAAACAGAATTAAATTCTGTTTATTTTAAATTTCACTGAGATTTAAGGTAAATCTCAGCACTTCATTTGTCTATGGTGCTCTGTAAAGCAGAACTTCCAAAGAAATACTTCCCCCTCCCCTTGAAATACCTTCAGAAACTATTTCTTTGTTTTGTCAACACATGCTAATCCTAGCAATCTTCTGGATTGTTTGGATTCTGCTATTTTCATAACTTAGTGTACACCCTAAATAGCTGCTTTCACCTTGTCCTCTTTCATAGCAATTATCTGAAATATTGAGCACTTTCTAGCTTGTTTTTGACACTGTCAAACAGCCAACATGGGCTGGGAGACAAAAAATTGCTTTCCATTGAGAGCAAATGGGAACATCTGGGACAGGTTTGCCTTTTTCTCCTTTCCCCTTTAGTCTCTAACTCTGTCCAGCTCTTATCAGCTTGGGATGCAACTGTCCAGAGCTAAAGATAAGACACAGCTCTGGGCATCCTCTGACAACTACTTCAGGCATTGCTCTCTCTCCTCCAAGACTTCTTGCCAAGGGATTGTTCTTTCTCATTTATAAAGAGCAATAAGTGAGAGTTTTCCATTACTTGTTCTAAGCAACTAAAGCTACACTCTATCTAAAGCCACCATATCAAAGCCACTAAATCTGGAATAAAGCCAGTGACTAGGCTTGCACAAAAGAGGAAAGAAAAATATCTGTATTTTCAGGAATTGCATCATAAAAACTATACTTTTATCATCTCCTTGATGACTAGATACCCACACTATTTAAATGAATACTTATGAAAAGATAATTTACACATAACCTTTGAGAGGGCAGTTATCAGTATTTTATGTTTCTATTCTTTGCACTTTGATATCTACTCAAGCAATGAGTGTCCAGTGCAGATAAACATTTCTGAACTGGGACATAGGACATTAAATAGCTGTGCCTGTTCCCATTCTCTCCCTCTTACTCCTTTTTCTCTAAGAAAGATGGACAGACACACACAGACAAGTTCAATATTTACGATTTTTAGATTTTAGTAGCATTCACTGTGTAGATTAAACTTTTAATCTTGGATTAAATTTGCCTCATTTAAGGTGTTTCACACAACAAACACTACAAACATTACAAAATGGTCCCTTCATGCACCAATAAGGTGCATTATTTACCCTGAAACTGCTGCTGTCCCCTGGTTCCAGACTTTGGATGACAGGAGCAGCAAATTTATGGATCCTGAACTGCCCTAAATAGGCTGACTGTTTATCCAAAACTGAAATAATAATATCCAAATGACAGACAAATATGAAATCAACTCCTGAAAGTGAGAAACAAAGAGAAATATTACAAGTATGGAGCTACTCAAAAGTAGTTTACATAAAATTAGTGTCACTTTTTAACCCCTTTTTTAAAGTATTTTTACATACTATTGATGTATCTATTTTGCCTTCTTTCCATTTCCCAAGGTTCCTTTCCCTTTTTTAGTACTATTTCTATTTTTTGTTTATATCTGCTAATCTGTGCTGTACACAATGGTATTTTATTAAAATAGACTGTTGAAACTAAGTTTAGCTTTCAATGTTGTTACATAAACTTTGTGTTTGATGTACAAAAATAAGACATGAGATGGTACTTACAGGAAAACTCCACTGGCTGAAATTCCTAGCTGGAATTCCAGAGACTGCCACCAAGAACATCAAAACACTGCATAGTTTCAAATATTGCCATTTTATCTCAGTCATTAATATTTAGTATCAGTGATACTAAGCTGGCAGAACAGAGGCATCGACACAAGACTGAGATTCCAAAGAACATTTCTAATTCAAGTATATTTGTGCACATCTAGAGACTGAGTTTCCCTATGAATTCAAAGAGCTTCACGTTCAGAACATTTCACAGGGAAAATTCTTCCGTGATTTCAAATCAGATACCTAAAATCAGCTAACATTTACTGGAAATGGCCATTGAAAATTCAATTGGGAACAAGCTAATTAAAGATGGTACCACCCAGATATTCTTCTGAAGGTGGAAGCTGGGATACACCTTGTCCATAGAGAAGCTACTTAGAAATGCTAAAAAAAGTAGCACAGTTTGAGAAAACTTGAGTAGAAAACAATAAGAAGAGTTATAAGCTTCTACATTTGAGCATTATTAGCTTCCCTGAATTTTAGCCAACTTTTTCAACAACTTCATATTTTTTCAAGTATATTACAGAAGAAAATGTAATATGCATTGTCTTTTTACTGAAAAAAAAAAATCAAAGAGCTTGGAGGAATAAAAATCCTATGATTACTGAAATGGAATTTGTTTACTTTGAATCTGCAGCAGAAATTCTTAAGGAGACCCCAGCATTAACTTGGAAAGTGAGACTAAAAAAAAAACTATGGCCCAAAGATAAAACCCAAGTAGGGGCCTCAAGAGGAATGCTTCATTAGAGACACACCAACTCTTGTTGACTTAGGTCTATCTCAAAAGGAGTTTATTTTGGCAGCTGCAAGAAGCAAAAGGAGAAAAAAAAAAAAGAGAAAAAGAATTGAGTATTTCAATCGTGTGGATCCCATAT
Organism: Lepidothrix coronata; assembly: GCF_001604755.1. Classification (NCBI taxonomy): domain Eukaryota; kingdom Metazoa; phylum Chordata; class Aves; order Passeriformes; family Pipridae; genus Lepidothrix; species Lepidothrix coronata. The sequence continues at coordinate 2,491,109 of NW_016690205.1, forward strand.
CTTTCTCTTGAAGGGCTGCCATAAACTGACAATATTTTTTGAGTTCATTAAATTAAATGTATGAAATTAAGTATTAAAGTTTATTTTCTCATATTTAACATAAAGTGAAGTAATTACTGGGAAAAATATGCCCAACCTTATAGATCATAGACACGCTTTGCATGCACAAAATTGTCACACTGATATCAAATAGCTTAAACATTCATTAATACTTCCCTAGCTGGAGTCATATCTAAAAGAACAGCATTCCTCTGTNCTTACAGACATATTCCACAGGAAAGCTAAATGAATTCCCTGTCAAAGAGGTTTCTACCATGTAGTTATCAAAGTAAAAACACAACACACCATCTTTATCTAACAGACAAACACAAATTGATAGAATTTAAATGAAAGTGAGCATGTTTTAATGTTTTCTTTTCTGTACAACTGCACAGGGAACCAAAAAATTAAAGTTCACCACAACTAGAGCACCAGCACAACAGAAATGGGTGTGAGGGCAGGGTGCATAATTTTTTATTTTTATTTTATAAAAACATTGACACTGGTTATGATGTACCAAACAGTAAACCAATGTTTTTAATCTTCTGTGATAATTACAAGAAATTATTTTGTCAAACCTGCTACTTTTACTCACATGACTCACTTCAACTCCAGTCTGGTTTTTCCTCACCTTTTAACACAACAACTCTACAAGACAACACAAAAGGAAAGGAGGTAAATTCTATATATTTACTTTTCAGGTATCATGAAGCCTCCAATTTCCTCTTTCTATCCATGCACAACACACGTGTTGCTCTTGCAACTTAATCCAACTGCACATTCTCAGCTTCTGGATAAAAATGTTCAGGACTGAGCACCAAGAGGGCACATGGAAACCTGTGTTTCTTCCTGCCCCTCAATTTCCCTGGATTTCTAATGTTTTTGGCAATTCTTTGCCATTATGTTGACCTTCAGAACTTCCCAGCACAGTTCTGATGTTACTCCCAAGTCCATTTTCCCCGGCAACCACCAGCTCTCACCAGTGCCCGAGCTCTCCCCACCTCTCCTGGTGTCTCTCCAATGACTCTCAGGAGTTTTCCCTGGAGCTCCACAGCTTCCAAAACCCAACCCTTCATCCCACTCAACCCCTCAGGAGCCCCTGAACACTCAGAGCCCCTTGTTCTGCTCAGCCTTATGGGTCAGGTCCCTCTGTGGCCATCCCACCACTGGGAATACCCCTCCTGTACCAGACTTCCCCAAAGTCCTGCTCCAGCCTCTGGTTTCACAAAACCCAGCCAAAACCACACACAACTTGCCAAAAATCCACGCAGACTAGACTCTGAGGGCAAGAAAGTGAGACCTACCCAAGGAAGTCTGGGCTGGTGGTAGCCTTACACTGAATAAATAATTTCATATTTCACCTTCACGCCCCAGCTACCGACTCAGCCCGTGGAATATTTCAAGACATAATAAATACCAGACTAATTGACAGCCTTGCAAATTGTGAAACGCTGATATTCACAAGTTGAAATATACTCCTAATTAAGAATTCAGATGTGTGATGTTGGCTTTAGATTAAGATATGCTATGTGGGATTTTCAAAAGCATTTATAGGCTTTAGGCCACTAAATCATGTTGAAAAGCGATGTCACTTCAAAAATTGCCCCTCCAGCTTTTTTCATTTCTATTTGCTTTCATACATCTAAGAGCAAGAAATAATATTCTGAAATCTATAATTCAGAACAGTACAAGATTTTTAACTTTAAGGCTTTCTATCAATATATAGTACACTAGACAAGGGGTTTTTTTAAGTCCAACAATAATAAAACTAGTACAAGCCAAATAATTTACTTTTAGTCATTCATCAAAGAAATATCCATAGCCTATTACTGAAGAAACAACCTCAACAACAGTGGCACATACATACAAATAGCTGTTAACAGTAATTTTAGGATAGAAAACTGCAGGACAAAGGGGAGATAACAGCAAGTTTATCAGTAAAAAGAACTGTGCAGGTTTTTGAATAAATAATATTGTGAAATTCAAGTTAATGTATCCCTAACACACAAAAAAAAATGTTATTCAGACTAGAAATGTGAAGGAGACAATAAGGCAATGATAAATCTCAGTCTCTAAGGGTCTAAGATTTATATTACCAGGCTAAGTCACCTCTGCCAAAAAATCTAAACCTGCTTGTCTCCCTTACATCTGCAGATTAAAAACTGAATAAATAAATAAAAAGGCTCACATTACCACAGTGTTCCAAGCATGTGTTAGAACTTAAACCTTAACAGCAAGTAAAGCAAGAGCTATCTGTACAAAAGATCAACAAGGATCTGCACAAGAATTCTGGACCATCCAAACACGTGCGCTTTGAAAGAAGTTTCTTCTATTGTCCTCAGAAATGTTTGTTTTCATAGTAAGCTTTCATTCATGAAATAAGCATTCTAATTTTAGGTCCATTTTGTTTGTCAAGTGTTTGTTAAACAAGCCTGCTTTGTTTTCTGGGAGAGGAGAATTTGCAAACAAAGCCCCTCTGTGCTCTCCGAGGAGTCCGTTCTCAGCAGGAGAGCATCCGACCCCACCTTGGGAGCAGCTCGGCCTGTGGGGCTCACAAACCATGAGGCTGAACCCAAGCCCTCACTGAGGAGACAAAGCCCCTCACTGCAAAACCAGTGAAGAGATGGTAAGTGGTCTCCCAAAACAGAAATGTGCAAAGTGAGGCAGCACCGCGTTCACCCCACATCCCACACAAATATCCCCTGGGAGAGCCAACAGCCCCAGTGCTGTAAGAAGAAGAATCTGAACTGCCACCAAAAGCCCTACCAGCTTTCCATCATCTTGGAATCATAGAACCATGGAATGGTTTGGGTGGGAAGGGACCTTAAAGATCATCCAGTTCCAACCTCCCTGCCATGGGCAGGGACACCTTCCACTGTCCCAGGTTGCTCCAAGCCCCGTCCAACTTGGCCTTGGACACTTCCAGGGATGGGGCAGCCACAGCTTCTCTGGGCAACCTGTGCCAGGGCCTCACCACCCTCACAGGGAACAATTTTGTCCCAATATCCCACCCTATCCTGCCCTCTGTCAGTTTGAAGCCATTCCCCCTTGTCCCATCACTCCATGTCCTTGTCCCCAGTCCCTCTCCAGCTCTCTAGGAGCTCCTTCAGGCCCTGGAAGGGGCTCTCATGTCACCCCAGAGCCTTCTCTTCTCCAGGTGAACACTCCCAGCTCTCCCAGCCCGTCTCCAAAGCAGAGCTGCTCCAGCCCTCTGATCATCTTTGTGGCCTGCTCTGGACTCACTCCAGCAGGTCCATGTCCTTCCTCTGCTGGGACCCCGGAGCTGGACACAGCACAGCAGATGGGGTCTCACCTGAGGGGGCACAGGGGCAGAATCCCTTCCCTCACCTGCTGCCCACGCTGCTTTTGATGCAGCCCAGGATGTGGTTGGTTGGCTTTCTTCTCTTTTCTTCTCTGCCTGAACACTCCAAAGCACAAACCAGGCTGTAGCTACATTAGTTGTCAGAAGAAACACTAAACTGAGAGAGGCCCAGTTTCAAACTCCTCCTTATGTGAACAAATTCTCTCTCCTTAATTATAAACAAAATATTCAACTTACAATACTGAAATTCTTGTCAAGTAAGTTCATTTTTATCACACAAAGCTGAACAAAATGAAATTATAGTGGGAAATTTTGTGGCAGTCATTCTGCATGCAGCTTTGCATCTAGTAGCTCTGTTTAAGTGCCCAACATCATCCTCCATGGTTGGTCAGAACACATTCACTATTCTGCTTTCATCTGAATTACTGCCATTTAAAGGTACACAAGTGTCTACTTGCATGTTTAGGAAAACAGGCTGTTTAACATTATATATCCCCAAAGCCTTTGAGCTGAAACATCAACACTTCAGTTTTCTCTTAATGCCAGATGTTTGTAAGCTTTTCTTTATAATCACCTTCACATTAAAGCTTGAAGGCAGATGGGCTGGAATCAGTAACTATACTACATGCTAGATTAAGTCCTGATCTTACCAAAACCTGGTAATTCAAGGGTGTATTAAACATACACCCAAATAGAGGATTAGGGGAGTGTTAAAATTACAACTGCACTTATAAAAGTCAAGCACTTTGTTGACATTCTAACATTTTACAGTCCTCGCTTTTCAGAGTTAAAATAATTAAAAATTGCCCAGGCAATCACCTTGGTTTATTAAAAAATCAATAAAGCTCCACCCTGCATTCATGTGCATGTATATCTTGACATGTGAAAGCAGCTTTATGCACTTCCATGCCTCTTTAACACACTTTTAGAATAGAGGACAAAGTATTATGAACACCTGCATGCTTAGCATCACATGCCAACAAAGACTGACACAGTACAAGTTTAAATGACAAAAACTTTAGTAAGTTTGAGTCAAAGTAAGTTTAATACAGATCTACACATCTAAAGAACAGTGGCCAAAAATGTTTCTGCCTCCTGTCCAGCCTTGGTGGCACTTGAGGCTGTTCCAATGTGCAGCAGCACAGCTGGAACTGGGAGGTTACTGGGAGGATGAGGCTTGGCAGAAGCCTGGCACGTTCCAACTCCACCACCACTCCCTGCAGATCTGGCCAAAAACCCAGAAAAAGTTCATAAATCTCAGGGAAGGAACAATATCTGGAGTTTTAAGAGCCTCTCGGGAGAAAGTTCACACTTATTCTTCTTTGGTTTTGTTTTAAAGACAAAACCACCAGAGAGGCAAAAAGATGAAAGAAAGCTCACTTTACACAGAATTTAGTCTGTAGTGTACTAGATTTTAGATATTTCCATAAGAGTTTACAGCTTTTTCAACTCAATACTATTGTCTTGAGGAATGTCAGTATATTTTTTCTCCAACTTCTTCCCACATCAGAAGTAAAGCAGGTAAATGAACTCTCATTTAAAACTGCATCAGAAGGTAGGGCTGTCATTGCAGGCATTTAAGGACTAACAAGTCATCAATGTGATCAAGAAGGCATTTAAAGTTCAGTTTCTTTATAATCTTCCACTGATAGAAAATCATTTTGTGCTTATAAATCCATTAAACCATCATCAACAATAAACAGCAAATAAATATACAGTTCTGAAAAAGAAACCAATTTATCTGCTGCCATAAAGTTTCACTCAGGGCTTTCAAATTGAGCTCTACTGGAAGCACACAAACATTTATGAGAAACACATAAAATACCATCTTGCAATAATTTCGGCTGCGCAGGTGCTGCCCTTTGGGTCCTTTCTCAGTGCCACACCCAGTTTTTAGAAGGAATTGTGGTGGAGAAGCCCCAAAGCTTCTCCCCGTGGAGAGCTGCCCCCCCTGATCTTCCTGCACAGCAGCCTCAGGTTGCCCAAACTGAGAAGCAGGGGCAGAACTTGGGACGGGCTCTCTGGCACTACATTTTATTCAGATCCTTCACTGAAATAAATGAAATAAATGGAGGATGCAGAGAGGATCAATAATAATACCTCTCCACCTTCCTCCCTTCCCCCTGAATGGAAGATAATTAAAAGCAGTTAATAGCAAGCCACCCAATGCCAACTGGTAAAAACTAAAACAGAAAGAACGTATTAAAAAAAATTAAATCACAGAATGTATCATGGATCAACCACACTGATCATACCAGCATTAAGCAGCCCTTGAGAACAGTAGCCTTAATAGCTTAAATAAATAAATAAAATCAATAGATCAGTGGAACAAAAAGCTCATCTTGTCTTCTGTCCATTCATAGAACAACAGCCCATTTTTTTGTTGGGATGAACAGAGAATTTGGGTCCTATGTATTTCTGCTCCACGATCCCACCCTTCTTCAATTAATTGACAATGGAGTCATTTTCATACCCTTTTTTTGTGTCATTCCAGCTCAGTGTTACTTCTGAAAACATTTTTATTCCGAACAAGAAAAGGGGAGGGAGCAAACAGTATCATACGCTATGAAAAAAGATGATCTACTCCCTTGAAATTTTTCTAGTAAGAATCCCCAAATTATCCGACACATCTAACACAGCAAATAACTACTCTGAACAGTTTCAGTCATTCCTTTCAGAACAGTTCAGTTATTCAGATGAAAACAACTAAACCAAATAAAGTTTTTGGCAGTGGTTAAGTCTCCCAGGACAAGCAGAAACCTCGGGGCAGTGTCTGGAAACAGCGAGGGAGGTTGTTTTTTTTTTTAACTTCACACTCAGAAGACAACAATTCACCAAGGTCCCAGGTCTCCACCGTAAGGTAACCTTAGAAAGCCTTTGGGAACTGATTTTATTAGATTAAGAAAAAGCTTTAAAGAAGCTGTAACCAAAATATTTTGCTCCTCCACTGACCCTCCCGCTCGGGGCCCTGCTCTGAGCAACCTCTCGGAGCTGCAGTGCCCTCCTGATATTCTGTGAAAACACAGCACCACCCCAGAGCCTGCCAGGCCCCACAAACCTCAACTACTGTCTCTAGGACAGATTAAAGAGTAGAAATTCAGTTTTAAATTAATTGCATCTGAATAACAGTGGTGGCTACCACAGGATAACATGAAATAAGCTCCTCCCATACCAGGGATATGCTGGTAGTGTGAAAACATGATTAATTACCATCCTCTGCAACTCAGTGCTATTACACCCTTGCTCTGGGGTTTTATTCTTCAGTTATGCCTTTCTTTGAGCTGTCGCTTCCAGTATTTACTACAGTACTATAAATAATAATTTATTACAATAAGGAAGATAAAACTCATCCAGGAGATCTCCATAAGCACTGTAAGGAACAACCATATAGCCCTCTATGTTTTGTCAACGCATTTAATGCAATATTCTCTCCTGAAAGAAAGAAAAATGAAACTTTTTAGCACAGATTTAGCTAAAGCAGAGTGGGCAGCAGAGAAATTCGAGAGCCTACACACATGTGCTTTCATAGTCACGTAGTTACAAACCTTGACACTAAAAATAACTCAGCCCACATCTCAATTTAGGCCATTCTGAAAACTTTGTACTTGCACAATTCCCATTTTTTGTCCTTTCCCCCCTTCCTCCTTGCCTCCAGAGCCTACCATCTTCCTTAGCACAATGAGGGCAGTAACTCATGTTACACAAACAAGTGTTAGAAGCTGATCTCAGCATCTGAGGGCCTAATTTTAGCCACCATTCTCTAAGACAGAAATACATCAGTTGATAAAAATCTTCTAGACTGCTTAAAAAAAAAAAAAAGACAAAAAGCTTAAAAAAATGACAAAAAGCTTAACAAAAAAAAAAGACAAAAAGCTTAAAAAAATTACAAAAAGCCAAAAAAAATGAGACTTTAAGAAAAGAAGGAATTGAGGGGTATTTTTGGTGGAGGGTTGGTTGGGATTTTTAGCAAGAATCAGAGAAGCTCATGAAGACATATGTTGGTAGCCATCAGGTTCAAAAAAAAAAGGGGGGTTGCAAACAAACCCCACAAACACAATAACCATAAAAGAAATTATAATATTATATTATATATAATTATGTATAATAATAAGAAATTATATTATTTTTTAGGAAGAAGAGTTCAGGGCAGACATTAAGAAAAAGAATTTCAATGGGAAGACCACTAAAGCACAGGAATATATAAGTATACAACTGACACCCAGAGATGTGGCTTTTGACACACATGTCCAGCAGGTCTGAAAGGTTAACACAAATAGAGTTGAACCTGTGCTGCAGAAAAGGGATGAACTGCATAATGTGTGATTCCACTTTTCCCTCCTGGCTCCAAATCACTCACTTCTACAGAATTCTGGGTCTCCTTCCCATCCAAACACTGATGCTGAACTTTTTGCAAACTAGACTGTGAGAAGCACTGTGTTTAATATAAAGATTGAGGATAAATAAGGGAACTTTTTGCTCATTAATTATACTTTTACTTGGAGACTCAGTGCAGTCGGCAGCTAAACAAACTCAGACAAAGAAAATAATCGTTCAAAGTAACAAATTGTCATCTAGATTAAATGTAACACTTCAGAGAAACGTACTGTGATACCTCTAAAATTAATGAGGTCTTAGCTAAACCAGGCCTCATTAAAGTATCTCCCATTAAATCTTTCCTGGAAAATTGGAGAAAAAAACATCTCCTGCAGATTAAGTGGCCTGTCAGCCAGCTCCTACTGTAAAGACCACAAGTGAAAAACGGCAGAGCCAGGAAAAGCAGGAGCTCCAGGCTTTCAGACCAAATAAATTCCACTTGACAATATTGCCTAATTAGAGCTAATATCATCAGCAAAACTGCAAAAATAAGAGCAGTTGGATCTGAAGTTAAACGAGAGATCCAACAGTCCAAGTGTTGCCACCTTCAATAAATGTGGTGCACTGATAAAAGTAACCAGTGTTTCAATGACTTCAGTGACACATTTCAAGTGCTGATTTTTCTCTAGGACTTCAATATTTTGCCCTGAAAACTGGCCTGGCTGTGGACAACTTCACACAGGGACTATGTTAGGAAAAGTGAAGAGCATCTTCATAAATATGTTTTAACCCTTTGCATCACAGTGCTGTGGACGTCCACCTCTGCATATTCAAATTCACTCACTTTTGGGAACGCCCCACAAACAGAGACAAAATTCAGAAGTAAAGGGTGTTAAGTAGTGTTTGAAGATCATCCAAAATGATTAAATCAACAAAAAACGAAGTGAAGCTGACAAAGCAGCACTATACACTTAATTCCATGCATTCTTACACTTACTAGCAAGGACTAATGGATTTATAGATCCGTAATTGGAAAATTGTGAAATGGGAATTGTGATCTCATTCCTCGGATGAAGCAGAAAAATTAAAGGCACGTGAATTGTGAGGTGTATTATTCCCCCTCACAGAAATAAAAAAAAAACAACCAAGTAAACCAACCAACCAAACCCCACACCTCTTTTGTCTCTGTATTTCACAATTTACAGTTCTCTCTTTAATTGCTAATGGTTACTATGGAGTCCCCAAATGAGCCTTCAAATAAGATTTAGTGTAAGTCAGCAATAAGCAGTGAATTTATGACTATGCAGAGTCATGAATTAGACATGATAAATTTCTACCAGCTACTATCATTCAGAAGATGGTTTGCCTGAGGTTTATTAACATGACCCTGAATAAATCTTTTTAGCAGCTCCTTTTGACAGAGGCAGTCAAGTTGTCTCTAGTAACTCAGAAAACATCCACCAGTACAGAACTGGCCAACAATTTAACAAACCACACCTCTTACTATTGGGCTTTAATGAAAATGAGGTAAGATTTCAGTTGGCTAAAGTCTTACACAAAATCACCTACTCCTATTTAATAACATTTATGTCTCCAGTATAGAGAAGAAAAGTTTACTCAACTCAACAAAACCAAAGTTTACTCAACATGAAGACATTTGTTTTGCACTCAAAGACCAAGTTCCAGGTATACAGAGGAAACTGTAGAAAGCCCATTCCTCATATACAAATTCACTCTGAAAATTACTTTCAGACACAATTCCTTCAATATTTGTACAACATACACTCCAAAATTTCTGCTTTGGGACACATGTTTATTTTCTCAAGGGGCAGTAATGAGACTTGTTCACTTCAGCTGTAGAACAAAGTCTTCTGCCCCAATACAAGTCTATAAATAATACAATCAGGTCTAAATATGATTATTATTTTCACTTCATTTCTGCTAGACTTCAAATAAACAACGGAAAGAAATCCAGATTTCCAATATCAGAAAAATAAAACCCCAGGGACATGTTCCCTTTTCTCCCTAAGGAGTTCTAAATGACAAGGAAAAAAACAAAAAGTCATCATTCAAACTATTTTACCAGGAAAAATAAAGTTAAGCAAAAAGACATGGCTGGGATCTGTGTTTGCTTCTAGCAGAAAAACAGGATTGCAATTGGTTTTTAGCCCTGCAAGTGCTGTGTGAAATTTGGCACAGCTTCAACACTTGCACTGAGGAAAAACTGTAATAATTTACCAATCACACACAGTAAAAGCCAATAGCTTAGGAAAAAAATAAAGTGATTGAGTAATTGCATTCACTATGCTTACCTGCTACGAATACAACATGGAAACTGCAATTCTGCTCTAAATAATTACATTTTCACTGGAAATCCCCTGTTAACATTCAGTTATGGCAGGAGCATCTCCTTATTTCTGCTTGTTGATGCTCATAATAATGTAGTTTTCACAACCTGTCTCTAGATGTCTTTAAGAAAAAAGAAACCTAGAAAGAGTCCTCAAACACTTTGTAGGAAGCTGTCAAAAGTCAAAAAGAAAAGCTTTTAAATACTTAATCACTAGCATTACATCAAGAACTAAAGAACCAATAATTTTTCCCCTGTGGTATTTTTATTCTGCCCCACATTCTCAGAGTTCTTTATTCCAACATGTTAAGTTCCATTTATTTAGTGTGGGCTTCCAGATAAGGAGAGGTGAAAGGAGAAAGCTTTTATGGAAGGAAAGAAACAAAAGGAAATAAAAAGGTAAAAAAAGAAGAGGGGAGCATTAAGCAGAAAGGACACTGGAATCCTGACTACAGCACCTGACTTCTCAGATCCAAAAACCAGACATCCAACGTTCCAGTCAAAACACAGTTGATAAAATACATGTAGACAGATAAGGACTTTTTGCATTAGTCATACTTTGAAGGAGTATTAAAGCAGCTTGATTTTCAGAAGCATTTAACACATACACTGAATCAATCATCCAAAATCCTCTTGGAAGTCTTGGCTGCTTCTAAAGACTTCTCAAAATCCCTTTGGGTTTTAATGCCTGAAGCCCAATATAATCCAGAGTAGGCTTTTTCTCCTTAGACACCAACCCAAACCATTAGAAGGAACACACTGGGTAAGGTCAGAGCTCTGAAGAAATCAATGTTCAATTTTAGCTGCTGAAGCTCATGTAGGGGAGTAACCCAACCAGTAGGGAAGTGCAGTGAGGAAATGGAAGGAAGGAAGGAGGGAGGGAGAGAGTTAAAAGTGATGTCAACAAGATAAAACCAGGGATTATCCCCCCCTACTTGTACAATTTATAATTTTCAGGGCTTTATTATTATATGGTTTTGTCTATATTATTTGCTGTTTCTTTTCAACAGTCTTGCCAAAAAAAAGCAAAACCACTGTGTTGTCACAACTTTTATTGCTTTCTTAGAGTAGATAATGGTTTTACAATGCAGATATTTCATTTCTTTATTATTAAATGGTATTGCAAACGACAACCTGGCAATCTGTGACAACTACTGGCTTTTCAGGATGTTTAGCTGACTATTTATGACCTGTTTATTAAAAAGAAAAACAAAACAAATTGTTTTGTACTAATTGGAATGCAGATTTGTTCCTGTAAACTGACAACATTAATCCTGGAAAAGCCACTAGCTCACATGCTAACAGACTTGAGCAGAGCAACTCCAGTCCTCCAAACTACTCCCAGCTCAGAATATTTTCCCATTATCAAGCTAAATAGTAATACCAGTGAGAAAAGGAGGCTGACAGCTGGTAGCAACTTCAATAATACTGAATAAATAGCCCATGCACAGATCTCTGTGTGTGGAACTGGTGACACATGAAGCAAAGCCGTTTGCTGCTCCATGGCAGAACCACGACAGTGTGTGCTCACCACCCCCAAAATCCCACAGGATCACTGTGAGTCACATCAAAGCTCCTTCCCTCACACATTTCAGCTTGCACAGCAAATCCCAGCTTATTGGAAAGGTTAACTAAATTCCACAGGCAGATATGAGGAGAGGGTCTGGACAAGCAGGGATGAGCCAGACCTCTGCAGATCCTGTGGATGTCCAGGCTACCACTGGATGCATTGTGCTGCTGCAGGAGGAGTGATGCTGAAATTCCTGAAAGCAGCCAAAGAAATTGCCTCTCAAGTGCCATAAAATTCCAGGGGCACCGCTTAGGACCACAGTCAGTAAGAGGTATTTAGTTTAAGAATGATTAATCACAGTTGAATCAGCCTTTTGTTTCTTTTTTGACATCTCAGGGCCCTTTCTAGTATTCCATCTATCTGAAGTCTGGCCATGACTTGATACTGAAGGAGACTGTTTGAAATAATTCCATTTACTTTGGCCTGCATACAAGTCTGGATAAAGGCTTCAGTCAAAACACCTCTTCACATCATAGAATGGTCTTAAAATGGCACACAGAGATAACACAGCAAGAAGACATTAAATCTGTTGTGCACTTCAAAGTACACTGAGAGTTATTTACCAGCATCAGTGGAGTGGCTTCAGGGAAAGCAGATTATTGACCAAAACAAGTACTGATACAAGCTCCAACTGCAGTATTTATGTGCAAATATTGACACAGAAGAAACCTCACAAAGCCCAGGACACTCACCTAGAAAATGTCACCAACAAATCCTTCCCAACACAAAAACCTAAGAGGAGAAAATTATTTAAACGTCAACAGGAGCCCAAAAGCAAATACAGCAGCAACTACACCAGAAACAAACCCAGCAGCTGTTTAGGGTCACCCCTAAAGAGACTCAAAATCAGCAAAGGACTGCAATGGAAAGAACAGAAAGGATCTCAAAGAGTTCAGTAGAGACTGGAAAATGTGAACTCTTAACACAGAGCCATAGAGTAAAATTTTTGACTTGAAAGATGCAGGGTAAAGCAGAATATTAGTAGAGGAAAAAAATCCAAGGTCATCTCAAACATCTCTCTGATATGGCTGCTTGCTAAAGGTGCTTCTTTTAATTCTGTAATTCTATAAATATGTTTGTAAACAAGTGTCTTTAAGTGAAAAACACTAACAAGTACACATACAGGACTTAAACACGTGAGAAGCAACCCTGAGACCAACCTCATCTGAAAGAAAAATACTTTCTTATACTTAAAATTTGATCACACACTCTAAAATGCATTAGGAAAAAGACTTTGCATCTTATGACTCCTGGAAAATTTTCCAGGAGACTATTTTCCAATGTAAGACCCACCACATCTAACAGAGCCTGAGAAGGTTTACCACAAGGTCATGAATTCCTTCAGAGAACCATTTTAATGTTGCATTACCCCAACCTACCCAGAAAAAAATGGAACAAAGCCATTGCTTCAGGTTTTTCCTTGGATTTTTCCATATTAAGAGTCAACAGGACTACAGAAATCCTTTTGTCTCAATTTAATGTAGATTTTACCAGTTTATAAATATTAACCCATACACGAGAAGAAATCTGAGAGAAGTTGGGAACTAAAAAATAGTCTAAATGTCACAATATATTCCCTTGTCCCATCTTAAAGTGATTTCCCTGGGACTCCACTGTTTCAAAATCCCGTTGCAATCCATGCCAAGGCTGCTTGGGGACAAAAGGAATGGGAACAGTGAGTCAAAAGGAAGCTTTATTTTTAAAAACCTCTGTAATTATGTCTGATCCATGGGTTAGATGACACTCTAACCATTCATCTTCCTGCCTGATAATGCAGAATTCTTCAACTCTGTTACTTAGCCACAGGAATCCTGACTTGGGATTGGCTTCCAGGACACTCAGGCCTCCAATCTTCCATTGGATTACACAGTATTCATGCCACAAATTGTACCATTTGTGGAAAGATAATCCTTCAGATGAGGAGGTCACACACTGACCCCCACATATTCTCTGCCAGTTTAGCCCCTGACCTGTTCAGCTGTAGCTAAAAATATTCAGCAGCTGCCGAATTTTATACCACAATATTATAAGAAATTAAAAATTAAAATTATACCATAGCTATACCAAACACCAGACACTGCTATATATGATCAGATATTACCAACGATTTAAAAAACAATGTTTGACTACTACTTTACAGACCCAAAAAAGTCAGAATCCAGAAGAGATGTCTACAGCTTGCACTGCAAGAGGGTACCCCTGCAGAGCAAGGCTTTAATGATTGCTGCTGGACGTCCATAGCTCCAACCCTGGAGCCATGTGCATCCCAAACCAAAATGTCCAGCCATGCCCTCATGTGCACAGCATTAAAGCATCAGCCTTGCATTGTAAGAGGAATACAACAGCTCATGGAACAGATTCCCAATTACTCCAAACACATCCTGTACAGCAGACTGAGTTTTACTCCATGCAAAGGGGAACACTTCCAAGCTCCTTAAATCAACATCCTGAAGTCCCTGTTCCTTATGCATCCCAATTCATCCCTCTTTAACCAGCAGCAAGAGACTCAGCTGTTTGGTACAAACCAGTAGCCAAGCCCAGGCACCTTTGCTAGAAGTTGTCTAGTACTGCATGGCCATCAAAAATCAAATGCAAGTGTCAGCTCAGGCATTTCCACTGATCACCCTGACTAGGAGAAGGAAAATTTTCAAAGATTTCCCGAATTCCATGACTCCACTGTAATAAATTTTGTATAATTTTATGTAGGTATGTGTTCTTCAGAAGACACTGCATGTTCAGAGAAGTGACACTGTGCTGAGCCTCCCTTTCTAAAAATTCTAGGATAAGATTTGCAAAGAAAATTACAAGCAAAGGATAAAACCCCAGTGGGGTTTGCTTTCCAGCTCCTTCTTTTTTTTTCCCCTTTATTTAATTTCCTTACCTGCCATCAGTTTAACAACAGTTGCCTACAGCCTCTCATTCTTTCCATTTTATTACCATTTAGGGAAGGGAGCCTCTAACATCTCTATTAAACTGTAATAAAGCAAAGTCTCCAGCATGTAATGCCTCTAAGTCAAGCAGGCATTACTGAAATTACTTAATCTGCAAAGTCAGTACTTGCCCACCCTACTTTACCATTCCCAATCACTTCCCAAGAGCAGTGGCATTATCCAGACACATTTCAGAGCTTAGCTTTAGAATTTGTTTTCGGTGTATTATTTCAGTGAGGGTAAAGTGGAACCACACAGAATTAACGTCAACTTGATTTTCAGTCACGTTCCTTTTGGCTACTTCTAAAGCAAATACACCCAGGAAAAGAAATATAAAATAGAATTGCAATTAATTTATTAAATTATTGCTCTGCCAATACATTATGTGTGTTTCTGTGTGTTCTAATTATCTGAGAGCAGGCTTTCTTCTTCTCCCCCCACAGCCCCTGCCCCAGCTTGAACTACCCAAGCACAACAACATGTGCAGGTTTCTGGGAGACTAAAATGTACATTCTACCCAATCACAGTCATATCAGGTAGTCATGAAGTCTAAGCAAGGGAAGAAAAAGAGCTTTTGTGGGGGAAACAAAAAGTAAAATACTCCCACTACAATCTATTCCATTTCCAACACTTAAGAATGAAATCCAGAAGCATTGTGGGAATCTTATATTCCTGATGGAATCATTTCCAAATACCAGCACTGGCCCAACAGAACAGATACCACATTAAGATAAATAATACCAATGTATAGTGGCTCTTGAGTTTAGCAATTAACTTGTATTTAAATATTTTGCTGGCTACTTTATTACATTTATTTAATCCATGTATACAAAGTTCATGTTTTTAATAAAACACTACAAGCAGCTGAACCCAAAGTTTCTTAACCATGACATATTTCAGAACTGGAACACTTTTTGCCATTATAGCCAGATTTGTTTCTTTTCCTAAGTGCCCTGGCAAACCAAAGGCATTCTTTTTACAAGTCTTGAACCCTGCAGGTTGTAGAACAGACAAAAGATGTTAAATTGCAGCGTCTCAACATGGACAACTCATCCCAAACTTTTAAAATATCTCCAAAGAGTAGAGAAAGTAATCAGAACCTGTGGTTCAAGCTGGTGATGTGACAGCAAGATGATTTCAATGGCAGAGGCAGTGCTTTCCAACTCATTTCCAACCCATTTGCTTCCCTCAAACTTAATATTCTCTTTGTTTGGCCAGCAGATGTACATGATAAATTCAAATTGGCAAAAGGGACACACACACACAGACAAACATCTTCTAAAAAAAATCTGAGGAAGGCATTTGTTATTTGTTATTTTCAGAAGACTGAATCCTTGTGGTCACCTGGAGTGTAGACCATAAAAAAAGCTGAAATGGTTTTTCCTTCACAACCCCCACTTTTAGTGAGCCTCACAATTTTTTGGGTATTTGCAAACTAGCTGAAAATATTGCAGACTTCTAGCACACTTTGAGGGGAAAAAAAGGGAATGAAAACACTGCACCTCTTACTCTAGATTCTGTGAGCTTTTTATCTTTTCACATTATTAACAGATATAAACGTGCAAATGTTCAGGAAATTGCTATCAATGTTCAGTACTTGGAATTGTATCATAATAATATTCAAAAGCAATGATACAGTTCCAGAGAAAAGATCTAAGACACAGAGGAAAGACACTCTTAAGCACTCGGGTCTAAACTGAGCTGAAGCCAAGAGGGTTTTACAAAGGAGGGTTGGTGACAGAGTGGTCACCCTCAACATCCTGGGGGTTCTCCTGGCCCCCTCCTCAAAAATCTGCTACCTGGCTCAAAATTGCTGCTCCCCAAACCTCTCACTGATTTCAGGGGCAGACAAGTCCCCCATCTTTAAAATAAAAACAAGGAGGAAAAGCCCAAGCTTTTCCAAGACCACGAAGGCATCTTATCACTGCCTCTGGTCACCAAGCAACAGTTCCACAAATATGCAAACCCAAAAAAGGGAGAATTGCAGTCTACTGGAAGAGATACTGTAAACAGAGATAACCAGGTAAGCCAATGACAAACCATTATCTGACACTCTTGAAAAGCTCTCCATGTGAACTGCTCTTAAGCCAAGCTGGAACAAACAGCACACGCAGCTAAATTAAAAAAAAAATAAAAATCCTAAGCCAAGTTAAATAGTAACCAACATTCACATTTAACCATATAAAGCCTACATTAAAATCCAAAAGGACACTTACAAAATATTATATTACTGTGAGCACTGTCAAAAGCTTTGAATAACAGTACACTAAGGAAATATGTAAAAACACACTTTACCTTGTACCTCATTTTGGGGCATGAATGAATGTAGAAACCCATATAATAAAAACAGAGATCAGGAGCTTTTTCATGAAGTTGCCTAGTAAAAGCAATTTCTCTGTGAAAGGAAAGAAAAGACTAATTACATTTGAATACGATTCTTACAGTTATTTTACCTCTTCATAGTGAAATATTTTACAGCTACCTGGCTCTTGATCTATTTAAAAGGACTAGACCTCTAAAAAATAAAATATGAAGATCATAAACTCCAAACTAATGTTTTAAAAAAAACCCACACATAAAAAACTGAAAATTAATACTTAAAAACCAAACAAACAAATCACCAAAATAAACAACACCACGTCAGGCTTAAAAATACTTTCATTTTTGTGCCTTGTCCTGCCAACTGCCAGACTTGAAATTTAAATAAAAGTGATTAAGAGCCTCTATTTAACAGCTTTCTTATTAATATTCATGTATACTGGAATTCTACAGAAATCTGGCCCATCTATTGCACAGACTGGCTAACCTGGCTCAGGAAATCAGAGTATTTTTAAAAAAATAAGCTTCAAGGATAAGCCTCTTGTTTGTTCCATCATTTGTGTTCCAACAATTTGCATGTAAAAACATCCATTTTTATGCAACAAAAGGTATTTTTCACCCATCCCATGAGTGTTGGTACAATTTTCTCCTTCATTTTGAAAGAAAAGTGTCAGTGTATTCCAAAATAAGTTTGCTTTTTATTTCACTGGCCCAAGGAAAGCAGCACTATTACAAAGGCTCAGTCAGTGCTTCCTCTATAAGGATCATTTTTACAGCATTTCTAACTTTGCAGATCGTTTTTGTAACCAATTTGGTAAAACATGGATGTTGGTTCTTGCTTTCAGTGACAAAGGAATAAGATGCTCATTGCAGGGGAGCTGGAGCAGATGAACTTTAAAAGGTCCCTTCCAACACAAACCCCTCTATGATCCAAGATATGAGTACATGCATATAGGAAGCATACACAAATACTGGAGATTCTTTATCATTTAATGTTAAATTAGTAATAAAGATGTTTAAATGTACTGAAAATTCAACATTTCAGTTGTGTGTAGTTTGCTGAGGCCTGTTCAAAAACAAGAGTCTGTCTAGAAACTGAATCTATTCCATAGCTTAAACCCCAGGAAAATACAACAGATTCCAGAAGTGAGATTTATACCTCTAAAAAAAGTACAAAGATGCACTTCCTATACATAATCTTCACAAGCCAGAGCATGAAATTAAATCACCTTACTGTTTTCATGCAGGTTATCCTGGACCTAATTAAACAAACACCTTCCTGCAATTCAAAAGCTGGAATACTGCAGGGGAAAAACATTACTGTTGAATTTCAAAATCCCTTAAAGGCTCTTTCCAATTGAACTATACAATAAGATCTAATAAAAGGACTCAAGGTTGAACAGAAAGTGAGACAGACTCCAATGTAATGAGGTAAAAATTGGGCTGCAGCAGCAGCAAATCTTAGCATGGGCAGCAATGCTTCATCCAACCAAATTAGTGCCTCTGATAGTAAAGGGAGCTTGAACCACTGCCAGTGCCTTCACATTCCTGCAGTCTCCAGTGCTGTGCTGTAGGAAAGGACCTTGAACTCCAGTTTGTCCTCTGTCCTCCATTCATCTATCCAGCCAACCCCACTCCAGGCACAGTTTTACTGGGAGGATGCTGTAACATCCTTTTCTTTCTGCTTTCCAGGAGGGTGTGCTGTGATCCAGGGCAGGAGAGTCCTCTGACTCCATCATTCCACACCAGGAACAGCAAGGATGTGTCACTGGATGGCACCACACCACCTGCACACCTTCTGCCTAAATCTTCCCTAAAGAAAAGGGACCACAGACTTGCAACTATCTTTTTGCAAACCTTTCATTTATGGTCCTCTCTATATCTATAAGGAGTTAAAATGGCACAAGAGGAGTCAGGTAGTGAGAAAAACATCCATCTCATCAACACAAAATTCAGATTTAGTATTTCAGTGCTACACAGCCCAATTCCAAAAGAAGTTCAAGTACCTGTCCTCCTGCTAAAGAGAGATTATGAATACTGTGATTGTCTACTGTTCATGATCTTAAGTAGCAGGGGGAAGGTTTAACTTTCTGATCATATGAACAGGAGTCACTCAGTATTTTGGGATGTTTGGTTTTTTTTTTCCTTTGGTAAGACTGGTATTTCCAAGCAGCTTCTTCCCCCCTCATTCTTTAACACATGCCTACATATTTCAAATGATCCTCAAATCCCATCCTTTCTACGACTCAGCAGCAAAAATTCTCCCAGTGGCATGAAGTGGAAGTGACAGCACTGCGAGGCAGTTTAACCTCCTCAGAGTAAAATTGGCAACAGCTTTGATGGTATCAGATTCCTCTGCAACTTCCTCAGTCCTCCCGAACTCAACTTTTTTTTTCCTCCCTCTTTGAAAGAAGAACAAGGCTGGCTCCCTCTAAGACTGTTGGGAACTTGTTTTTATTGCCTTGAATGCCACACAATTTATAAGCTGCTTTTTCACAAGTTGAGCCATGGTGCACTGACACAGCTTTAAATTTATTATACAGAAAATTTAAAATCATTTCGAGAATTCATAAGCATGGATTATGTCAGTCTATTATTACATAAAGTAATGTGATATGTACAAATACTAAAAAAAACAGCTCTTAGGAAGACTTAGTGTTTTATGTTATATGTTCAGCTTGCAAGGAAAAAATAGTCTAATTTCAAGTATCTAACGTATGTAATAAAATATTTCTAAAAATCTAACAGAAAATAGATCAATTCCAAGTCATAGGAGTTCCAGTGTTTTTCTACATTTGTTAATTCTGATTAATTCTATAAAATCACCAGTGGCACTGAAAGCCTCAGAAAAATGACACTTCAGACCCTTTTAGCTGCAGACCACTGGAGAAGCTACAGGAGCAGCTTCATTAATGCTCACAATGACTTTGAAGTTGGCCCTGATTTGTGCTGGAACTGCAGCAGATGACACCCAGAGGTCCCTCCTGACATGATTCTACAGTTTCTCCTTCATATAAAGATTATTCAGAAATCACAAAATTCACACCCAAGGGAGAATTGAAAAAAATAGAGATTTTGATTAGGATGTCTTTATTTCCTAAGAATCTAAACAAATTCAGATTAGACTTTTGAGAGATTAAATTGCACACGGTTTATTAGTTATAAAAAGCAAAAGTTTATGAAGTAACTGTGATACAAAGCTTCCTAAAAATAGTGTTTGGGCTTTATGTAGTTCCAGTCATGCCATTTACCCACCCTGTTGGGTAATAATAAAAATTAGCTGAGAAGCTCCACCTACAGAGGAGATGCCTCTCAAAAGATGCCTTGGAGAAAGAAGAAAGCTGGGCCTCACAACTCCTGTGCTTCTTTTGCACCTGAAGGAGCTCAGTGCAAACCTCAACAGGCAAAAAGAACTTGTGCTGCAGCTTCTCAAACTCAAACTTGGAAACAGATGTGTCTGCCATGAGGTTCAAACCCAGTTTGCTTCACCAGAACCTCCCTGGGAACACCACGTGTCTGTGACCAACTCACTTCATGTAAGCAGAGAAGCAAAAAGGTAAGGAAAAAAAATTGAGATGCACAAGTATTTCCACTCACTAAGGGTTTTTTTTTTTTTCCTCCTTATAATAATAATGGAATCATAAAATTGCTTATGAAAGAAAAACAGTAACTTGCAATTTCACATACAAGTCTAGTTCACAGTGAAAAGCATTACCCACTATTCCTACTGTTTTGCAAGGCTGTTGATAATTAATGTAAGGCTTTAAAATTCATAGGATTACTCTCTCCATCAGCCTTTCTAAAGGCAAAGATAATGAGATTAACATACCTGAAAAATATACTTAGTGCTAGTACAGCAGGAGACTACTAATGCAGAAGACAATGTTTTTTAGGTACTCTGTTATTTATGATCTCAATGTGCATAAAACTATAAAAGTGATTAATTTCATTTGCTGACTGAGCTAAGAAAAAGGTCAAAGGAAAAATTATTTCTACTCAAACAAAAAAGGGGCTTTTCCTGCTGAAACCAAGCAATACTAAATTATTTTCAGGGGCAATAAAAACTAGGTATTTAGTTTCTGAGTGTTTCCTTAATCTGTAAAAGTATTCAGCTAACGGGAAAGATACATCCCTAGTCATGATGACAATTAAAAATTTATTTGGAATGGGACCAACCACAGAGAATTTTAAAAAAAACCCAACAACAACAAAAAAAAAAACCCCAAACACCAGAAATACTTTGTTAGGTATAGTGTTACCAGTATATGTTTAGACTGAAAATAAAAGCACAAGTTTAGAGAGAGGTATCAATTCTTACTCTTACATCCAACCAGATAATGAAAATGTCCTCTTACCGTAATGCAGAGTAGACTCCCAAGGATAAGAAAGAAAAGTCTGGGTCGTAGTACAGGTAGACAGAGGACACACAGTAGGGCAGGATATCAATCACACCAACAGCAATTATCTTCCCATCCAGCCAGTACTGCTGGTGGAAAGATCCATAGCCACATTCCGGTCCATTCGGGGCATGCTCTGCCTAAGAGAAAACAGGAGAGGGACATGACTGTCTGACACAATTCCAGCAAGAAAGCAATTTTAGAAAGAATTTTAACACACAACTCAATGCTGTGAAAATTTATTCTGGCCTTCCGTGTTTAGGAAAAGAAGGAATTTGAAAAGCAGGGAAAACAGTGTTATTTCACTGGATCATTTGTGACTTTGCTGTATTTGTAATGGGTAAACCTCACACATCACACATCCCAAACACAAATATGAAAGAGCCATTGAGCATTTATGGGACTGACATGATCAAACCAGGTGATTCACCAAGTTATTAATGCATTATGACATGCAAGCAAATTCTGCAGACACCCTTTAATGTGACCAACCTACTCTGCAACAAGAGGCAAAGCCCAAGGGCAGAAAGGTGAATGCCATGTCCCTGTGCCAGCCCTTCCCAAGGACCATTCTTCTTCTCTCCTCTATGTCCCCAGGCACTGGCAGCTCTTTGGCCACAGAGCTTCTCACAGTGGCCATTAAATTTAGTTCAGAGGAGCATAAAAAGAAGTGAACAGTTAATTCTTTATGTAACATGGTTTACTCTCTCTATAACCGATGAAATACTTTTTATCTAAGAACCTGAAACTGTGTTGCAACAAAAATGTGTGGAACTACTACTTTGTCATCCCACATCAGAGTTATCTGCTGCAAAAACACCAAGGAACTGGCTATTGTTGTGTGCTGTGGTTCTGGATGTGAACTTTGCCTCTGGATGGGGTAAAGCACCTCGAGCCAGAAACTCATGCTTCGAGTTAAGAAGAAAATGATCTCCTAATTTAAACTGTATTACACAACCGACTTTGGCATTCCATTTTCTCCCACGTCAAGTTTACTTTAATCCCGAATTCCACTGTGCTCAACTTAATTATCCATCTAGTCATGTTTTCCACTGCATTGCCAGGTCTTCAGAAAGCTGCTTCTCACTCAATAAATCCGACAATATTGCCTGCTATTACCAACTGTTTTGCATTACAACAACAGAAGGTGGGTTTAATCAAGTATTTTGATACAGTAGCACAGGCTGAAGAGATGATGGGCAGGAGAAATTACTCTAATTGGTACCACATGTGTCAAAAGAAATCAGCCACGTGAGCAAAAAATCATTCCAAGTGACTCACCCAACCAGTAAGTCCCAAAACAAAGGCCACATAACAAAATGTTTGCATTTTTATATAGTTATATAGCACAAAACTAGATGTGGAGCTAGGAATACTCTAAAAGTGAAATGGTTAAACATTTGAGAGCTCCATCTGCAGTACATGAGGATATTAAAGTCAGATATAGCACATTACACTGGGTTATCTTGTTCAGGTAAAGCCTACTTATCCAACAGTTAAGGTTTCATTCTGTATCCTCAACTTTTCAGCAGAGCCAAATGAAATCACGTGGTCAGTGGTCCAACTTTTAAGCAGGGACACAGTCAAGTAAGAAATGTTGTCTAAGGATTTCTCAGCACAGGTCAGGTTCTTTTCTCAGCTATCAGGGTGCAGCCAGTGACAAAAAATGAAACATCTCCTCAAAGCCATAGGGAAATGTGATTGGTAATGAAACACAGACTTGCCTAAAGAAGTTTCAGTTAAAACAGATTTTCTTTCTTTGCCAAAAATTCGTCATATAGGATTTAATGGATGTTACAACAGATAGTCTCTTAGCCAGCATGGAAAAGATTTTCACCCAAAGCAAAGTCTCCTGAAGTTAAACAAATGTTGTGCCTGTGTGTGACCCCAAACCTCCAAAGAGCATCACATGGAACTGGAACTCTGCAAACTGAAGTTAAAAACTTCTGGTAAAGTACAACCTACAGTTATTTCACTAATGCAATTACAGTAAAATGTCATGAACATAAAAGGGTCTATGCTCGGTAACAAACATAATGAGCACAGCACTGATCTCAGGCAGAATGTTCAGGGATCCCCATTACATTAAGCAAATAACGTTTTAAAAAGAGTAAGACTTTCCTCCTCCTTCAAAAGTTCTCATACAATGTAATCCTTTGTAATGCTTGTCAGGATTACGTTTTCTCCCATTTCTCAATGAATACTTGGCTCCTTTAGCTTGATTTCCTAAGCACCATCCAGGCAATTTGACCTGAAACAGGTCTAGAATATGAAACATTTTCCTGAAGGAGGTTATAACCATTCCCTACTACTGACAGCTCCACTGGGACCATGTTTGTCAAGGGTGATGTAAAATATACCACTGACATCAGGTGAGCAAGACCCAGCAGAAGGGGCTTACCTTATCTAACTAAAATTATGCCTTAGCCTGGAAACAATCCAGAGGGACCCATTTATTTAAAATTAACAGTTTATACTCATATTTCAATACAATGAATTATTACAATCTGATTATATTGAGGAAAAAAAGAAAAAAATAACTAAATCCACGACAAACCCTCATAATTTTCTCTCCAGTGTTTAGACTGTAATGCAGAGAAAAATACAATATATTCCATTACACGTTAATTTTACCTGTTTTCATATTCTGCTAGCTAATGATTCCATGAACACATTTGATTGCTCATATTTTAAAACACATTATTAAAATTTAAATATTTAATAGAACTGGTATTATATATTGCCCAATTAGTACATCTCAATGTAATAACTGCTTATAATTGAACTTCAATGATGGTGAGAGTGCTCAATTATCTTCAAGGCACATTGGTCATTCTTTAATTTTAAGAGGTGTTTTACTTATAATTACCCAAAATGGGGCCTGCCCACACACTCCATGATTATTTTTCTCTGGAAGGTTTCACGAAATTTCATATTTTGAACTTCCATTTTACCCTCCCTGTGGATGGAGGGAGGAGGAAGTTATGAAGCCCATGCTATCCCTTAATCAGAGAAAAAAAATAAAAATAAGGCAGGAAACTCTTGACTCCCACACTCCAGTGGAAATTATTTGCCGAATAAGTAAAGTGATTAATTCCAGCAGTTCCTTTCCCAATGGCACACACACACAACCCACCATATGGCAGATTCCTATCCCTTGGCTAGCAAGGTATTATTCCCTTTTCAGTACCCTGTCCTCCTTTCATTAGGGATTATGGAGATGCTGTGAAAGCAGTTGACAAACACAGGCTGAGGCAGCAGAGAGGCAGCACTGCAGGTCTGTGTTAAGGAAAGCCAGCAATGCACCCTCTCTCAGGAAAAAAAGGCCAAAAGCATCCTGGGCAATGAGGAACACAGGAAATCCAATCTGAACAGAAGGACAGAGGTTTTAACTCAGAAGAGGGACAAATAATGGCACTGGTGGAGTCTCCACCCTTGGAGATGTTCAAAACCCACAGTCCTGGACAACTTTCTGCTCTTGTCTGCTCGAGCAGGGGGCTGGACTAGGTGATCTCAACATGTCCCTTCCAACCTGAACAGCTCCGTGATTCCAGATCAAAACAAAGTAAATCAAGTCACAGCATCGAAATATGACATTCCTTACAGAGGTAACTTCTGTACCTGACTGGAAAAGTCTGGAATTTGAGCTAAACTCACAGTAAGCTTAAAATCCTAAAAGGATTAGTGAAGCTGTGAGGGCACAAAGGACTTCAGTTGCAAGAGACTTTGAGCATCACTCTACAAACATCGTGGAGATGATGGAAAAAAAAAGCAACTTGCCAAAATCTCTACATGAAATGTGTTTTGATTTAGTCCCGAGCCATGTATCAAATGTAAGTAAAATATGACATCCTACAGAAGGTGATCCTGGGATTTACAGACCTGTAATGGTGTCATTTATTATTAGATCAGTGAGAATTAAGTATCAAATCAATAAACAAAATAATGCAAAGCAGAAGCTGATGTGCTTTTGAAGAGCAAAGACTGAGATTCACAAACATCTTTCGGCTCTTTAGAATTCAAAAGCCTCTTCATACATATAACAGGAAACAAAGTGAGAACAAATGATCATTTGCACAACAGAAAACAGATCCCTTTCCATTGTGCTGGATCCAGGTTCTCCAGACTCACAGGTGAATCACTCAAGACTGAAGGATGTTGCAGCAAAACAAGATCATTACTGAAAAGTATTCAGGACAGTTAAAAAAGAACTGAGGGTAAACAGCTACAGAAAGATCCCATAACACTGATTTACCCAAAGTTCATAAATCCACAGAGCATAAACACATGCAGGAAAAAACATTGCTGTAGACACACCCAAAACAATGGGTATAAATTACCAGCTCTTTCAAAAAGATTATTTTGACAGGAGCATTATGAAATCGGCAATTTAATGCTTAACATCAGTCAAGAGGAAAAAAAAAGATTAAAGAGCAATTAGAGAGTAATTTGAAAACAAAACAAAATCATCCTTTGCCTGCAGAATGCCACAGCACATCCAAGGGCTGAGGCTCATTCCAACTGCTGTCTCAAGATGACATGGAAGAACTTGAGGAGACCAAGCACTGAGATGATTATTAGTGATGATGACACTGGCCCAGAACATCCCCCTAATTCTCTGAGCACTAAAAACTAGGAATCACTCTGAGCAGTCCAGATTTTCCTTGTGCCCTTCTCCCCCTGACAACAACAGGGTACCAGGGCACAGGGTTTTGGGTGAGTCCTGCAGGCCATTCTGTGCTGAACCATGACCACCATTCCTCTCCCAACCAGGCTATATTTGCATATGTGAAGTGGTAAAATGGCAAATGTTTAAAAGTAGCCTCTAAAACAAAAGCATGAGTAAAATAACATTCAAACTTCTCTTTACATGACCCTGTTTACTGCTAGAAAACTGCCTAGTTTTCTGCTACTACGCACTGTATCATTTTTTTTAAAGCATTCATTTTTTATGCCAGAGCCCCTAGCCAAAACAGAAACCAAACTGAATAATAAATTGAGAAAACAAAAAAGACAGGAAGAGTTTGGGTGTTCATACTATTTGCAGCTAATAATAACATTAAAAATTCAAAACCCGACAAATCGAAAACATGTAAGGTTTAAATTCTATTTTAAATTATTTTTGCTCAAAAGAGTAAACAGACTTACACACTGCTAGATTTGCTTGTGGCAACTGTTTGAGAATAAAGAATTTCAAGAATCCCGTGGCCTCTGATATATAACCCCTTTTATTTAACTTCATCTAATTGAAGACATCTGTAGTGGTGCCACACAAAATTTAATTCAAGCTTCGAAATGTCAATAAAAAGTGTCTGTAAGAAACAATATCAGTACAAACCTGGCAGGGCAGTGTGCATCAACATCTATGTAGCCACACAAAATTAAGAATATAATGGCAGTCTGCTGCCTGAGTTGACGAGGTGATAAAAGCCCTTTTCCTATAAAGTCTAATGAGCTCTATTACTCTTCAGCTTTCAGGAATGTAAAGGCCAGTGGACTGAGCAGAGAAAAGCAGCAAACTCTGCACACATGGATTCATTCAAAGTGCCACAGATCAAATTACCAGTGTAATTACTATAACCTGACAATTTCATTACAGTCACGAGGCCCTTCGCTCTTCAACACTAACAAGAAAGACAGTGCAAGAAACCCACAGCAGTTTGCTTACTTGAAATGAAAGAACAGCATCTCTCCTCAACTTTTACCTCAGGCTGGAGTCAAATACAAGTTTGGCAAGTTACACATTTTTTTTCCTTTTCACAGAAATAAATCAAAACCCAGCAAAGACACAGCACTTTCTGCTTCTGCCTTCCAGTGCAGTGCTGTGAACTTCAGTGGTAGCTTATTACCCAGCAGCACAGCAGTATCTTCCTTACCAGTTGGTGATGACAGAAATTCTGTGCCACCCACCAATACCAGAATGGTTGGCTGACTACAGAGAGTGCAGGAGAAAAAACACACTCATTTCAGAACAAATACCTACCTCCAGAGGAGAATCACACAGGAATCGTGTGAACTGCAGCGAGGTGGATTCATCAGGAACATGTGCCCAAGAAGACAGTCCAAATATGCAAAGCAGAAGAACAAAGAAAACTATTAGCAGTACTATAAGATAGATTAATAGTCAAATACACTCTTTAAAAACCGTATCTTTGAAAAGCATCATCAGATTTTAAATTAAATTTCCATAAACAAACTCTCACATTCTGTTTAGAAGTACAAATAGATATAATGATTAACTATCCAAAGCACTTCCTTTCCTATAAAATAGAAGATGGTTTTTAAATATGTGATGTGAGAGAATTATCACCCTGTAATACAGGTCTGTTTCTGGTGTCCTTTATTTTAAATCACACATTACCCTTCTCTCTGACTCCCTGCAACAGAGTCTTTTCCCATTGATTCCATTGGTACCTGCCCCACCACTATTATGAGGGCCAGGGCCCTCCTAATTCTTAAAATAAATTAAGTCACTTTACATTCAAAATCAAAAGCAAGCCCATTTTAAGTCTAGAGAAGAGGAAGGGAAAAGATAAAAAAAAAAACCAACCTCCTGAAAGTGCATTTCAAACCTAGATTTTTTTTACTCAGTAGAAAATGATGTGCTGTAGATAATCAACCAAAAAGGTAATATTTTAATGATCTGGGGCTTGTCCAAGGTTCTAAGAGTAATAAAATATAACATTTATTCACTACCATTTACTTATTTGATACAAATACTTCCTTATTAATGGATTCCACATTAAACATGTTATGAAACTCTAGTATGTATTTAACCCCAAAACATTCCCTTGTTAAATAACTAATATGTGTTACACAGTTTAATTCCCCCTCTGGTATCAACTGGGTGATTTAATAAGTCAGCAGTTCACAAACTGCAAAGTAATAGTAAACAGGAATGTTTAATTAAAAGTTTGATAAAGAGAATATATAGAGACACCTACAAAAACCTGCCTGTTGTTAAGGATTCTATTAAATTCTGGGATTAATTAATTAAAGGGGAATACAAAACAAAAAAAAAGGGGTGGTTGCTTGTCACTTATCCCATTTTACCCAGGGAAGGGGCGGAGAGGAAGGCAGGCAACAATAAAAAGTACCAACAGTGTAAGTTGCTGACTTAGAACAGAGTTCCACATACAGCCTAAGGAAGTGAAACTTTCTCTTTTCTTCAGAAAGAGCTGCAAAGCAGATTTTAGAAATAAAAAGAAGCCTCTGGTAGACACTGATGTTGATCTGCAAACGTTAACTGGCCCACTGCAGCTCGAACTGAAGAGAACCTTAACCTCCAGGGCTGTGTCTCTAACCAAGTGCATCTGGGGATGTAAAAGAGTCAGGACTTGGCAGAAGTCACTTTTCAAACCTTTCCCCCTCAAACACAGCAGCAGCTGATCTCTGGATGAACAATAAACCTTAGGACATAGACCTTATGGAATAGCACTGAATTTCATACAGTGCTGGTGCAGGCAGGGGACTGTGCACTACCTATAAAGGTAATCAAAAATTTGAATTTTTGAGTCATTTTCCTGTAGTAAAAGAGCAGAGAGTTACAAATTCCTACACTCTGAGTGCATCAGTCCCTCCAGTCAATGCTTTTAGAAAGTGCAGGTTTCAGAAAAAATAAACCATGTGTTACTAATTTTCATGTCAGAAGACCCCCAGTAGTTCTTGATCTGTAACTTTAGCTTTATAGTGCAAGTTAAACCCTATGGTGAGAAAACTGTGCCCACAACACTTTTCAGATAGTTTTATCAATTCTCCAGGCCCTGCTGTCCAATCCCTTGGCTTTGAGGGTGAGGGGGGACTTTTTAAGTGCACCTAAGCATAACTTCCCCTTGCTGGGGACTATATCCTGTTACAGCTGTACTGCTGGCTTGGAGAAAATTCCAACTGCACTTGAATTTGGATCACAATCTTAAGGGGAAAAAAAAAAACATTGCAAGTCTTGTTATAAATTATTAAATATTATTAAACAGTTTTCTTAATCAAATCCTCAAAAAAATTCAGAAGACACTGAATCTTCCCTAGATGTCAATTAAGAAACACCAAAAAAACCCACAATTTATTGCTGTGGGTTTATTCATTTTCTTTTTAAGGAAGAATTTAAATCACACATAGAGCTGGAGAGTATAATAAATATTTTAGATCCACTGATCTCTGTTGTTATCTTCCCTTACTCTCCCCTCCCACCCCCAAATCCACAGCACTTAAATCATAACTCAGGAATATACTTAGTCTATACACTTATTTAAAAAAGAAGAAAACATAAGATTCAGTTTCTAAATGAACAAACTCACTGCAAGATTATTCTGAATACAGTTAAAAATTATTCAATAAACCATGAAAGAAATACAGCCAAAAGCTGATGTTGCATGTAAAATAACTCAATATGTCACATAAGCACAATTAAAATTCCTTTCACAAAGTCATGTTTTTCTAATTTTAATTTCCAACTGATTTACATAAACTTGAGCCTTTTAAAAGCTTTATAATATATCTGAAATCCACAACATTTTTACTTTGCTGCAAACTAATTACAGCTGCCAGAAAGAATCAGCACAACAACAGGGAGTAAGTTTAAACAGAATTAATAAAACTAAGAGATGAACACATCACTGAGAATTAAATCAAAGGGAGAAAAAAGGCAGAAAAATAAATGGAGAGTTGGGTCCAACCCAAAGCTACTTGCTGGAGTAAAAGCACATGCCCAGCTTTAAAAAGTGGTAATAAAACCAGAGTGTTAACACCTGCTTCCTTTTACAAATGTGGGAAGATATTCAGGTGCTAAACTGGAATGGGTTTCACCTGGTGGCCCAGAGACTTTCTGCAAGTGAAGGTCTGTGATGTCACACAAGGGCATCATGGCCTTCTCAGGAAAACACAGCTTTCAGGGGTCATCAGGCACTGTAAAACTGTCTTCAGTGCAAAGACATCACAGAAAAAAATTATCACACAAAAAAAATCTATCATTTTCCCCTTGACAAGATAAAGAGTTTGCTCATATTTGCAATTCGCTGTCAAGGAAAACTGAGTATTTGCCCTTTTTCTTGGGGAACAGAAGGGTGAGGAATGGATATGGGATTTGGGCCTTTCTTCTTTTTGGTTTTTGGTCGTGGTTTTCTCTGCTTTATTTTTCATAAATGTGCCAAGGTCGTAACAACAATAAAAAATAACAATGACAAGTCATGCAAGCTACAGATCCAGTGCATCACCTGCACGTGTGGTAGGCAAATTCATTCCCTCTTCCCCTCCCTAATTCCAAGGACAACACAGTGCTTCCCCCAACTCTAAGTGGCCAAATGAATGTTCCTGTACCCAGCAACAGAAAAGAGCCCTGAAACTTGGCATTCTTCCTAGAGGGATACTGGCATCCTCCCAGGAGTTCTTCCTCACAAGCAGTGCAATCTTTTAGATCTGCAGGGAAACACAGAGCTAGAATTGGGGTTTTCTGCTCTAGAAGCTTCTTCCCAGGTCCAATGTTATTCCTGTTTTATCCAGCTTCTTTTGGCTTCATGCAAACCTTATCTTCCTTAGCCAAAACCAGATTAGAATCAGTATTAACCATAAATCTGCACAGTGAAAAAAGGTAAAAATAAGTCAAACTTTCAATAAGGGTTGCTAACAACCCCCTCCCAAGGAAAAAAAGACAAAAACCAAACAACAAAAGGAAGATATTTAGAAAAATAGATTGAAATTGAGCTGGAAAATTACAAAAGTTCTCAAACTTTCTGTAAAAATCAGGAAAATGGGACAGAAAGTAGCATCTTTACAAGAAAAGATGGTGCCAAACCACCCTTGAACTGGGCAATATAGTGGAGCTCAGTCAGCAGAGGAATCAGACTTATCCTGGGACTGGCTCTATTTAGTATTTTCAACAACTGCCTACAAAAATACAGGAATGCTAAAAACCCACAGTTTCAGAGAGTTAAACAGACCTGAATGTGAAGAAAGAGCCTTCAAAACACTGTACTTAAGGAAAGAGGGGATCTAAAGACTAAATGCATGTCTCAAATGTCGTTTTCACTACAAGAATGGTGCTAAGGAAAAAATTGCTGATGGGACAGAAATTACATTTCAGACTAACAATCTCAATTCCCTTATGGAATGACAAAAGTCACTGTGGCTTTGTCTGCTCAGAAGAAATTCACTCTCAATATAGCAGAGATCTATCAGTCTTACAGTAAAGATTATTTAATTTTATATGGATTTGCATAAAAAACTCAGTGGCTAAATCAGGAAGAACAACATAAACTGTGATGCAAAAAGAATCTCAACTGAAATGATATGACTGTGGACAATAAATTCACTGTCTGGGTGCCTAAATTCTTCAGCTCTTTTAGGCATTTCAAGTTATAATCCATGACAGAAGGCATCAGGCTGATATAGAAATACTCGTTCTAAATTTTTAAATCAGTGTTACCAGAGACCTGAAGTGCAAGTTTATCACAGTGAGATGTTCTGCCAAGGCTGCCATCAAGCCAAATAATAAAAGAACTCGTTCAAGAGCATGATAAAAATGTTGGGCTGTTGAGGGAAGCTACAGAAGGTTAAAAATAACCACGAAGGCTATTGATTTTTTTAAGCACTGTCTCACTAAAAAACAAAAGAGGAAACTAGGTTAGAGAGACCTAAAAGTTTGCAACTGGCTGCTGACACCAATTTGGAAGTGATCAGAACATGCTCCTTGGTATTTCCCAGACTACTCCCTCAGTCTTCTATATTAGTTCAAGTGGATTCCTGGGAGGCAATTAAAAAAAAAACCTCGGAAAGAAAAAACCCGCCGTACGTATTTCGGTAATTTTTTGCACCTTTTCAAACAGTGTCTCTTTTGTGTGCAGCGAAATTCTTTTCTTCCAAGACAAATATTTAGTTAAGCACAAAGCAAAGAGAGTGTCCAGCTACTTTTCACAGAGGGGAACAGACAGATATTATTTTTCTACGAGTTTGTCATTACGAGACGCTCGTGAAAAGTTCAATACCACGCTTGTTTCAGGAGGTCTAAACAGCAATAAACTGCTCACTCTTGCTCTTTCTGGAAACTACTGCATAATTTTTATGATCTTTTATGGAAATGTTTTCTAACTTGTGTAGCTGCCACATAGCTTGTTTCAGCTACACTTCAGCAGTGTCTCTTAAAGACAAAGACTGCTGTAAAAAGACTTGAAGATTAAAAATCACCTTAATTAACTAGGTGTGTTTTATCAGTGTTTTACACCACACAGATCAATCATTAAGTTCTCTAGAGAAGAGGCAGGAACAGAAAAAACGCTTAATTCCAAATTTTTACATGGCAATATGTAATATGTAAAACTCAGTCTGGAATGACAGACACTGGTTTTTTGTTTAGCACAGTAACTGAATACAGTCAAAGAACTAAAGCAGCCAGGAGTTTTTATATATATATATACGTGTTTGTGTACAAAATACACTGACAGCCTCTATAACTGACTACAAGAAGCATTTTAAAAAAGACAACCTTGGCTCAGAAACGTGATGCTTCTGGTGAGATGATACTTCATGAAGAAGAACTGCTGGAGATTCCCACTATTCTACCCAAACTATCCATTGATTACTTCACTGGGATCAAAACATTTCCTTCTTGGGATGAAAAGGCCAAGAAAAAAAATGTTTTGACTGCACTCATTTCACCTCAAATCTTTGCCTCCAGACCTCCACAGCTCCACACCTGTATCCATCATTTAAATATCAAGAAATAAATCCTGACATTTCATATAAAACACAAAAGAGAGGCAGGTGGCAAAATGTCCTGAAACATTTACCTATCTAACTCCACATGCTTTATAAATCATCCTGAAGCTGGGGTGGACCTGGATCATCTTCCAGGTGACTTGTGCTGTGCAAGGTCCTCCCCTGCATTTCCTACCCAGAAACAGGTATTTTTGCTGCTGAGGAAGAATTAAAATATTTGCAGATAAGACTTTAGGTAAGAAGGCAAACCATTACTAAGACTCCTTTAATCCAATGGTCTCCTCCAAAGAGCCAGTCTATGCCCCTTGGGATTATATAAAATACATAACAAGTTCATTCTTCCTAGTCTCAGATCATTCTTCCATACATTAATCTACACATTTTCTCCCAGAAATATAACCAAATGCTATTTAAAGTCCTGGGAACAGGACGTGACAACTGTCACTTTGGACCTGAGATAAAGGGCCATAGACAGCACTTCATAAAGGCCCAGAAAAAATGCAAAGAATGGGACAAACATTAAAACAGGTTCTTTTCATGAATATTTTCGTAGCTTCCAAAAATGAGCAGTTCAGGAACTTGACTAATTCAAGAGTAGCCTTGGATAAATTTCTCCAATAGGCAGAGATACACCTATTTTCCACGATTTACCTCGTTCAGAAGCTATTTATACCTTACCACTTCACAATCTGCTGAGGTTTCCCCTAATTCTTCTCATTTTTCCACCAACTATTTTAAGATAAGAATACACGTATCCCTAAAGCAGCAGATGACCATGCACTTACATTGCAGCTCAATAAAGTTCTGTGCTTCCCCCAGGGAAAAACTGAAAAATCAATTCTTCCACAGCACTCTTTTTAAGAGCAAGTATTATGAAGAAACTTCTAATTAGAAATTTGTTTGCTGTGTTTTTCCTCAG
Organism: Lepidothrix coronata; assembly: GCF_001604755.1. Classification (NCBI taxonomy): domain Eukaryota; kingdom Metazoa; phylum Chordata; class Aves; order Passeriformes; family Pipridae; genus Lepidothrix; species Lepidothrix coronata. The sequence goes on from NW_016690205.1 coordinate 2,524,972, forward strand.
GACACCAATTCAATTCAATAAAAACACGCTGCCATAAATATTTTGAAGTGCCAGCAACTCTGTGTAATATCAGTACTTCACTCCACTCCATAGCACAGAAACAACCAGATCAGATTTGAAGCTGAATTTCTGCAGCAAGTGGCCAAAGGTTTTTGAGAGGGGTGAGAATATTTCCAGGTAACTTTAATTTATACCAGATAAATTAAGAAAAAAATGGGATAATGTAGGGAAACACCTATGGCTAGTAACAAGGAAAAAGGGGATAAAAATCCATTACACTGTTAGCAGTGAACAGAAATCCATCCCCTTCTTCTTCAACAGCAATTCCCATGACAGACTTTACACCTTAACAGGCTGAAAAACTGACATCATAGCAGAAAAATCAAGTCCCTAATCAGACCAGGTAATGCCTGGTACAAATCTAGTAAATAGCTCAATCTACCTTGGCATGTGTCCCATTTTCACATTATTATAATTAAACCCATTTATATCAGTAATTATAAAAAGGGCACAGAGTACTACTTATTGTTATGAGACCTATTATTTTACAAAACAAAGTGAAATGGATTTTATGGCTTTCCAGAGTAGCATTACAGACATCTCACAAAAAAAAAAAAATCTCTCCTTACACTGTCTTGAACTAAAGCCAAAAATTATTACGGGTTTTACTCTTCTACCTGGAAAACAGCCACAGTTTGTGAGGTATCACTCCCAAGAACAGAAAAGCCTGGCTAGAGAGCTGACCAATATTAAAGCTCTACATCTGCAGTAGATAGAAAATAGATAGAAATGACAGCTCTGAGGTTGCAATTTCATTAACTCTGCTAATGAAGAAGTTGTGCCACCTTCCAGAGAAATGGAGAACTGCTGCTTGTTTGGAACCCCAGGAGTATTTTTAATTATTTTTTTAATTTATTAGATTAGGATTAGCCTCCTGTAAACACCATTTTAAGAGCAGGGTGCACCCATATGCAGTGTACTCTCAATCAATATTTGGAGGAGATATTTTTGCACTGTTCCTACTGCAAAGGTTAGTTCCAGTTGAGCACTGTGCAATGGGAATCAAAGTGAGATTTTTAAAACCTCCACCTGTTAAATTAAGCAAGACCACAAAAAATTAAGGAGAAATGTAGAAAAGGTACCAAACAACTTTAAGGCAGAAGATGATTTTATCATCAAAAAAACATTTTGATACCATCATCTTGTTTCCAGTGGAACTCTCAGTCCCCAACCTCTTTACAAATCATGTTTAATCCCTCCCTCTTCAGCTCAGTGACCCCTGGGCTGAAGCCTGCAACAGAACCTTACTGAAAACCTCAGTGCTTTCCCTCCCAAATGGAAATTGCAGTATTTTAATATTTAAAATCACCCTCAGAGACACCATTTCCCACCATTTAACTGTGCATTTTAAAAAGATGCTTTCAGAAAGGTGCATGCAGTGAACTGTACCTCATTCTCCCCACAGTCAGAAGGTGTGTCCTTGTGTACAGACATCTGATACTTGGCAAATAAAGTGGCAGATTGGTTGAAGGATGATTTGAACTGGGGGTCCTCAAAGGAGACAGGTACTAACCTCACCTTCAGAGCAAGGGAAATACAAGCATTCTATTTTGAGTGCATATCATCAGATAATCTGCTTCTGAAGGTAAGGCTAGTGGAAGATCTCCTCCTATCCACTTCAAAGCCTCTGAAGTCAGTTTTCTATTTTAAAACCTCCTAGAGGAGAAAGTCTGACAACTAACACCAAACTTAAACTGACTGCTGATACTTCCATTAAACAATAAAAGCTGTGTAACACTAGAACACTCCAAAGCAGGAGTCTATTCAATCTATTTTTATTGACCTACTATCTAACAAATCAACTACAAATTTTAGTTTCGTTGTACAGTCTCAAGGACTTTTAAAATGTACTATTTTTAATGTCACATCACTCATTTCTCTCGTTCAGCAATAACATAGTCTGGCTACATATACTTTTTTTTCCTTATACTATCAGAGAGGTAACATGTCTGACAGTTCACTCTTACACTCCACCTGGTCATTACAAGAAGCAGTAAAAATGTGTGATTTAGATGGAGTGCACAGATCACTTTTTGAAAGGCTTAAATTGAAAGTGAAGAGAATTATTCAACTCCTGTGAACCTTAAACCAACAATTTGTGTGATAAACTTTTGCTCACGTGTTGGCCCTGGTCACATTAGTTCCTCCTTATGGAAGCATTTAAACCAAAGCCAACAAGACCAGTTATCAGGCTGAGTGCCCAGCTGGATTTAGTTCTTATGAGATTTGTATTTATAAGGCCCAAAATATCTCTCTCCCAGAGCCTCATCCTCTCCATCTCTTACCCAACAGCATCCCCATGGAACATCCATAACTTTTCAGTCTGCAACTAAGACCAAATATTTGTGGCTCTCACAAAAAGAAGAGTTTGCACTTTCAGGATGTTGATTTTCTTTGATACAGTATTTTAAATGCTCCTGAATATATACAATGGATATAAAATCCACATTTGTTTCTCCAAGAAACAAGACACATGAAATGGAGGGGAAGCTTTGCATAGAATTAATTTGGCCTTCTGACCTGATTTATGGTTGGTTTATCAGGTGGGTCCTTGTGAATAACCATCTGGTAACGTTTATAGACCTGGTAAGACTCCTGAAATGTGGCTTTGAACTGTGAACTTGGTGGAGATGATCTCACCACCCTCACCTTCAGAAGAAGTTAAACACATTTATTATTACAATACACGCAGTAACTATACACTTACACATAATGCAAACATCACAACAGAGACACATTTTAACCTCCTGCACAAGGGTCAGCACAATTCAGATAATATTAGCCAACAGCCTTCTAATTCTTCTGCTCAATTTAGGCTGCTGAAGGCTTTTATATTTACACTGAATAACACAGGAGGTTTTCAAACTGCAAATTAAGGTAACTAAAACGCCTCTACAAGAAATACACAAACACTTTTCAGGAAATAACACCAACAGATCAACATTTTAAAGAGATTTCCTGTACTACTTAGAATATCCATTTGTAGTTTCATACTACACTAAGAAACACTTGAAAGACTTGGAAGACTCAACTCTGTGCTCCTCATCTAAAGACTGTTTTTATGGCAATAATCCCAAGGGGATTTCTTGATATTTTGAAATTGAAAGCAGAAGATGAAGCAGTGTTTCCATACTCAATTACGAGTTAACTGTAATAAGCAGTTATCAGTCTTCCCATCATCACTCTTAAACACACAAAAATAATTTTAGAAATTCTTTATAAATTAAAAATTCTCCTAAGTAAAAACAATTTCCCCCTAAGCAGAAGAATGCTGTTACATGAGCAGCAGTGCATGTCTTCTCAAATATATTTAGTCATATTAATTTCAAAAGCTGTGTAATTTTCAGAATGGTCCTATTTTCACAAATAGTTAGTTGGTTCTGATCTATTAAAAAACCCAATATAACAAAACAGCACACTTGACAGCCACAGGAAGGAGCAAAGACAAACTGGGAAAAAACTCTTGGATTTTCCCTGCTTCTTATAAATGAAGGTGTTCAGATAAAGCCATCGTGCTTCTTTTATACAACTCATGAGAAAATGGGGAAGAGTTAATGAGATGGATCAACTTCATGGCTTCTAGTCATGTAAGTATTTTAATTTTCAGTACCACCACTGAAAATGATCAGGAAAATACTCATATTCAGATTAAGTTTTCCAGCTTACAGGAAAAATAAAAAGAAAAACGGCTTTTTATGATTAACAAATGTTAGAAGGCCCAGAACCTTCCAGATTGCTGGCTCTAATAGATGCAGTGGCAAGCAGTATATTAAGCAAATTTTTCTACCATCACTTTTACAGCTTTCAAAGACATCAACACGCCTCAAAGACGTGCATAAAGAGCAGCTATCTTGGTATCTGTTTAATTTGATGAAGTTACTGCTCTCTTGTCAGGTTTCATTAGCATAGATACTTTAAGTATTTATATGCTCCAGAACTAAACGTTGAATTTCTCTCATCATTCCACACTCGGTTAATTCAAAGTCTTTCATTTTCAAGTCACGCTGTATGAAATCAATTTGCAAGTTATTTTGGTCACTGCACTGGTTTCTGCTAGAAATGACTGCACAGTGCAAGAGTACCCTCTTGTGGCTACACAGAGCTCAGCTGCATTTTACATATATATATATGTATATACACAATTATATATATAATGTTTTTTACATATATATATATATACAGTTATATAAAATAATATATATATATATAATGCAGTATCACATATATTTCAAGATTTAAACTACAACTACTCCATAAGGTCAAAGGTACAGACCTAAGCATTTGAAAAACTCCTTAACCAGACTTTTCCTTCATTTGCCTCCCACAACAGCGAACAAGACGTTACCTCTAATTTGTGTCGTGCATCATCAGGTAAAGACACAAGAACAAAGTCTTCAATGGTTTTAGGTTGGTTTGTTTTAGGTTTAGAGTTTTGCAAGAGGAAAGCTTGATCTCCCCCTGGAAGCTGAGAGCCTTCTAAGGTGCACTTCTGGTTCTGGAGGAGTTTCTGTAGTTTCCTCTCTTTCCGAATGTCCTTTGCTTTTCGACACAGTGGCTTGCTCAGATCAGCCCCTTTCCCTACAAGGGCACAGGCAAAGAATTAAACACCACAGTTAACAACAAGCAAGCAGTTCTGATGCAATCACTGAAAAGAGATGGCTAAAATCAGCACTAATTTCACCTGTGGCCTTTTACATTTACAACTCCCAACACCTGATGCCAAGCTAATGCAACGATTCTGCTGCAGCTATTTAATGCAGCACTTTAATCTGGGATCACCTTGACCACGATTCCACCCCAAAGCCAAGAATATATTTAAAAACTTGAAACACTGAAAGGTCAAAAACACAACCAACAAAACCTCGCAACCAAACTCAGAGAACTGTTCTACCACATTCAAAGCCAGAGTGGCTACAGGACAAACTCCTGTAGAAGACAGACACCCCAAAAAAAAGGATTTCTTTTTTGTCACCTGGAATCTGTGGGCACTGTGCAGAAATGCTGCCAGTGCCAGTGCCATCAGTGCCACTGACACTAGTGCTACATCTATGCTTAAAATTATATTCAGATTGTCTGTTTTAATTAATCCATCCACTTCTGTCAGTCTGTCTTGAACAGATCAACCATTTGTAACATTCTATTTGTGAAAAGGTATTTACTAAAAAGAGAAGCCAAACCAGTTTCCCATCCTGACCCATTTGCTCTCTAGTACTACAAGAACTTCAGTTTTAAATCAACACAAATCCAGAGACATGCACAAATAAAAATTCGAGTGGTCCAAATTCCTCAATGAAGGGGTCCAATTAGATTTATAATTAGGACACTAATGTAAGATAAAACGTCAAGACAGAAGAATGGCAGTATTAGAAAAATTATATATAATTTTCTTCAATCAAAAAAAAAGGCTGGTCCCCATGCTACCCTCTAAAGGCACTTAAAGGATGGCAGATGAGCTGGAAAACAAAAAAGACCCATATTAAAGACTTTAAAAAGTGAGGAAGAGCGGGGAAAACTAATATAGGGAAATACAGTCATGTATCTTTCACAGAATCCAAATGGTAACAAATGTTATTACAAACTGCTGAAGAAATGTTTTATACCATTATATTTCTCCCCAAATCCATTGATTTGCAAAAGACAGGCTGGCAACTTTTGGGATACTTTTCAAAATTAAACTACCCTGAATGGTAAGGCGGTTTCATTTGAAGCATTGGGAAGAAGACACATTCCCAAGTCCACTAATATTTATAAGAAGCAAAAAACAATCCAAACTCAGACGTAACTATGGCTTATCCCACTTCACTCTCCTGAAGGCCTGGACATTACGTGGAAATTGTTTTTTCCAGAACTCGTATGAAAACATAAATCTTTCCTTCATCCTCCTCCCCACCAGTAACTTTTTAGCCAAAACTGACGTATTTCCTGTTCTCTACCCACGTATTTCCTGTTCTCTACCCACTTCAGACCTTCCTATGGACAATGGGAACAATGGGATCCTTCTGCAAAGTGGAAATGGTGAGAGCACTGATATTTTGAAAGCTCACTGGTGTGTTCAGAGTCACTTCACCTGGAAAGACCTGTAGCCCTCAGATCCGCTGCCTGAAGCATCTTTCCTTCCCAACAGAAACATCATGGAAATTGGAAAAATACTTTATATTGGGATAATTTTAAGTACTGGCAATGCTGTAAAGTATTCTTTTTAACATGCCTACCATAGAGAATTTATAGACTTTCTGAGTGTACTCCTGGGGCAAGTTAGTGGGAAGCTCTTTGTGGCTCATCCAGGAGTTCCAGTTTTGGTTTCTCCACGACAGCTGAAACGTTCACAGCGCCTCAGGGACTTGGAAAAGGAGCTGCTATCCCTTTGGCCTCAGACATCCTACAATGGCTCTGGCAGATTTTATGATTGAGCTAAAATTATTCACCAGAAAAGGACAAACAAGAGGGAATTAGGGATACTATGTGACCTGTCCTCAGGCAAACGAGTCACAGGAAGAGTTTATTTAAAACAGTCACGATACATTTGAAGAACGAGCACTTCATCTGTATCGGGATCTGTTTTGTGTCTCACATCTTCTACAAGCTGTAAGTTAGCAAGAAAAACTTCTTAAAACAATAAATGTGCATACACAGACATAAGCAAACCTTCTTTTCTATCTGAAACTGTGCAGAAACAGCGCATTATTCCTACAGGACAATGACCTGTTTTGTTTATAAAGCAATAAAAATGCAATTAAACAATCTTATTGCGGGCTAAGTCTGCATTTTCCAAGATAAAAACTAAACATCTTTCTATCTGGAAAATTTTAAACTGGATTTGACCTGTTACACCATCTGCTCTAAAAAATTAAATAAGCTTTCTGATGCATTTATTATTCACTTTATATTTCCTTTAAAGCCTCCAGAAAGAACCACACTAATGAATATTTCTCCTCTGTACAAGTAAGCCCTTTTTTTCTGCAACACATTACAATATTACAAGATTTCTTATCTGCATTTCCCGTGTTTAAAGTTTGACCCGAGGTTATTCTAAGCCTCACTGAAGACCTCAGCTCACCTTTTTCATAGCAGGTTTACACTCCTAATCTTTACCCAAGTCTGCCACCTGCTGTCAGCGGCCACTTGGTTTGCTTCCAAACTGAAGTTTACACAGGCCTAAGTTTTTCATTTATTACTTAAGAAATTAGAGGTGAGGATAAGAAGATAAATACAACTTTTTATTCTAACAAATAAATCAATAAGATAAATTATAATAAAAGAAGCTTGACTGAGTGATAACTTCAATATTGAAGAGAGTGACCATACTATTAAAATCAGTATTATATTAAAAATTTTTAGTGTTATATTAAAATGCCTCCAAGATTCCATGGACTTTCCCATAAAACTGTAGATAGGAATAAGCATTTTTTTACTTCAGTTTTTGGCACATGAGAGCTGTAGCAATGTGTAAAATGAGAGAGAAGTAAAACTAGAGAAGTAAAATGAGAGAGATTGCTTTACTTCTTGTATGTACTTACTGCATCTCCTTACAGAAATGTAAAATTAAGTTCACTGCAAGACAAAAAGGAGAAATTCCTACATAGTTTCCAATCCTCTAGTGATACTTCTTCTCTAAAGTTACTCAAAATCTGAAACAAGGAAAGCTCCCAAACAGATGAAAAAGCTCACCTAGAAAATGTTATTCTTTATAGAGGACCAGAAGAATCTGGGTTTTTTTTTAATCAGCAGAGAGCTATCTGATTTTCTTTAAGCCCACAAGATAACAACACAATACACCAAACTTATTTCCAATGTTACTTAGATCTGTGGCAAAGACTTTATCAAAGTGTGAAAAATGCAGTCTTAAGTTATTTGCATAGTATAAACAGTAGAGTTTATATGACAAAATAAACCACAGAAATTAAGAAATATAAAAATAATACCTGGGATCTTTTTTGTGGGTCTTAAACTGGTTTCCCACCACTGCACAAGAAACAAGCTTAAGCCTTGACCTAACTCAGAAACCAGCAAACTGTATCCAGCTTGGATAATCAGGGAATTAGACAAGATGATCTTTATGGGTCCCTTTCAACCTGAGATATTCTATGAATCCATGAGCCATATCTCAAGGTACATAAAGCCTGAGTCACCACATCCCATAGAAGGAAGGGAAAGCTGGGCTGCACATCTTCTTCTGCACACAAAAGTATCCTGAACTGGGAACTGATCCCAATGTCTGATGAGATTCTATCATGTTGACCTATCTGACTGCAGTCTAAACAGCTTACAGGAAACTATTGTCTGTAGTTATGTACTCACCATAACTTAACTGAAAGTAAAAATAATTTAAAAAAAATATAATGCAAATAAGATTTTAAAAAATACATAATGAAAATCAATGTAACTTTCAGGAAACACTAAGAAAACAAGTAACACCCACTGTAGTTCCATAAACTGGGAGGAGCACAGGGAGTAAAACAAAACAATGATTGATTTACTAGGCAAGATAAAAGAAGGACTTCAACAAGATGTGAAATCATGGCAGTATACTCCAATGACTACCAGAAATGTGATTACCTGGCTTAGGTGGTGCATGAACAACTTTAGCCGAGTGTGATGGTTCTCCAGGGACTGGTGTGTCCTTGGCTGCACAGGTCTGGAGAGAATCCGACTCCACCTTCTGCACATTCACCTCTTCTTTTGTTTCCCCTGAGTCCTTATCTTCATTCTGCACACTCTCAGTGTGATCCACACCCAAGGGAGTCAGTTCAGACTGACTGACCTGAGACTCACTTTTGTATGGAAAATCACAGGCGACCGCATCCTCTATGTGGGAATCCATCGGCTCCTCTGCAGACAATCAGAACATGCAGGACTGAATTTCTCTCTGTGTAACCACAGCTCACACTTTGCACAACTACAATTAATACTAAAGTAACTGATTTCCAATTTTACAAGTGTTTTCAAACACATAAAGTATTTGTAAGAGTCTGAAAACAAAGTTTCCTTTATGACCCCGAATTATGAACACCAATTCATTTTTGGGAACGGTTTTATTCTCTCCACTAAAACAGGACAGTCAACTGATCTCAGGCCATAGCTGCAATCAAACAACAAAAAAGAGCCAAAAAAAACTCCTAGCATACCACACACACACAAAAAAGGGCAAATTATAATGGTTCAGAACCAACACAAGTTCCACCACAATGGAGAATAGCTCGGTTTGGTGCTGGATAAATGAGGTGTGACTGTTCAATCACCAGGAAAAAACCTCTTTGTTTGCTCTTCCTTTTCTCTGCCACCAACCACTCTGCTTGATCCTCTCCAGATTGCCAGTTTTATGGCAGAAGTAAAAACAGAGTCTAATCCTCTACAGCTCCCAGCTAGAAAGGAGGAACGTGCCTAGGAAAATAATCTGGTCTATGGAAAAAGCAAGGGAACACCTTCATTAGCACAAGTCACCTGCACGACTTGGTCTCTGGGCTTCTGAAGTGCTCTTGATTCAAAACCCACTGCAAAGACACAACCCATCCAGGGGTCTGTACACAAAAGGTATTTAATCCTCCTCCCAAACATCAGCTCTGGTTTTCGAACACTACGAGTTTCTTACCTTCGCTCGCTACTTTGGAAACATCTCCTTTGGAAAGAAATTTCAGCATTTTCTTCAGAACCTTCTTGTGAGATTTGGAGGCCTGAAAATGCAAAGCCTGGCACCTAAAAAAATTAAAAATTATGAACATTTCTTTTGTGAAAGTTTAAGAAAATGTTAAGGAGCCACTTAAAAAAAATTACACTGCATATGTAATTTCTATTTATCTCTGAAGTTCTTCTATATTAAGTGATCAAATATTTTATCAACGTTTTTGATTTAATGAAATTTATGTTGTCTTGTACTGCATAACATCAGTCCTCATGGCATGTTTTGTGTTTTTATCACTATAATCACTAAAATGTGTGTGTAAGCCCCTCTTATTTGGGCTACTAAGGCAGTTTGTGGGTTAAAGACAAGATTCTTTACAGGAAAATATCCTAGAGCTGTTGATGTCCTTATGCACAAACCCAACAGTACATATTTACTATTCCAACTATCACTAAAAGTAGATAAACTTTCCAAATATGATGTATTTCAAGCCATAAACAGAAATGGTGGAACAAATTTGAAGTGGTCAAATCCCTTACACAACCGTATTTTGAGCTTCTTACCTTATTGTGTATTGAGGACAACATGTTTGATTCATAATAGGTTTGTAGACATATTTTCCACTCCTGAAAATAGTAATAAATATGAATTGATTTTTTGTTGTTTATATCAAAACATAAATGGAAGAAGAACCTTTTTTATTAATATCATATCAAAGTATTACATGATGAGTAACAAAAGTCGAGAAGCAAATTCTTCAGCTCTTTGCTGCTACACTACATTGTTATCCTTCCAAAATCATTAAAGCTTTTCCTGTTCGACAGTGTCACGTTACAAAGAGTCCCAGAGTACTGGACAAATAGTTTTATTGCAATTACCAATGGAAACTAGCTAACTATTTTCAGAGATCTAAATTTTAAATGTGGACTCTAAGCTGTATCTAAACTGACAACAGGGCTTTGTATTTTCTTTCTCGATTTACCTTCGCCATCCTCTGTCTATGAGATCCTGGTAATCTTGAACTGTCATCGAATGTGCCCACATGCCTGAAATAAATAACACAGCAACACTTGACCGACCACAGCTGGGCTTTAAAATGCAAGTTCTGCGGAACTGGCTGGAGCAGCTCTGCTATTGAGACAGGCTGGGACAGCTGGGGCTGGGAGAGAAGGCACCAGGGAGACCTTAGAGCCCCTTCCAGCGCCTAAAAGGGCTCCAGGAGAGCTGGAGAGGACTTGGGACAAGGGATGGAGTGATAGGACAAGGGGCAATGGCTTCCCAGTGCCAGAGGGCAGGGTTAGACGGGATATTGGGAAGGAATTCTTGGTGGTGAGGGAAGGGAGGCCCTGGCACAGGTTGCCCAGAGAAGCTGTGGCTGCCCCATCCCTGGAAGTGTCCAAGGCCAGGTTGGACGGGGCTTGGAGCAACCTGGAATAGTGGAAGGTGTCCCTGCCCATGGCAAGGGGTGGGACCGGGTGACCTTTAAGATCCTTTCCAACTCAAACCATCCTATGATTCTGTGATTATTGCAAATCTGAGTATACGCAGATGTCTTTCAAGGATTTGGCATATTCGTTAATATCGTGATTACTGACTTCAACAGCCACATTACGTGTAAAAACCCCAATCCCAACACAAATCTCGGGATGCAGGCAACTGTTTTTCTCCGACTGTACAAGCGCAAAGTTTATCTCTCCACCTCCTTCCTTTCCCCGAAATAACCCAGGAAAACAACACGAAATTGCCGCTTAATTCTCTTACGACCAGCTGGAAGCACTGGGCCGTAAGAGGAGCTCGGAGCTCCGGGCGGGGCGGGCAGCGGTGCCGCCGCCTTTCCCCGCCGCCCTCCCTCGGCCCCGCGCCCGCCGCCGCCCCTTCCCCGCCAGCACCCGGCCGGCCCGCCCGCGGCTCCCCGCGCCGCCCGCACCGTGCGAGAGGTTGCCGGTGTCGCTCCTGCAGTATCCGCAGCGGTAGCCATCCTCCCCGCCGAAGAACTCCACGATGCTCGGGGAGCCGCCGCCCGCCGCCATCCCCGCGGTGCCCGCCCGCCTTAGGGCAGCGCCCCGGGCCGCCCGGAAACGCCGCCCGCCGCCATCTTGGCTGCGGGCAGCGCGCGGGCGGCGCGCGCAGGAAGCGGCGCCGCCGCCATGTTTCCCCCGGGCAGCGGCGGCGGGTTCCCCTCAGCGCTGAGGGCCCCAGGGACACCCCCGGGCCCGGCCCGCCCGCCGCGCCCCGGCCCCGCTCACCCGCCGACACCTTGCCCCGCTCCGAGCCGCAGTAGCCGCAGCCGCGCCCCTCCTTCCAGCCCTTGTACTCCACCACGGCGGCGGGCATGGCGCCGGCGGCCTCGCAGCGCCCCCGCCCGGGCCGTGCCCACGCCTCCCCTCAGGGCCGGGTTTGCAACAGAACAGCGCGCTCGGCTCGGCTTGGATGCTCTAACCGTGTTTCCCTCGCGACCTGACCGGTTTCTCACCCCCACAAACACCCTCGCAACAATTTGCCAGATCCCTCTGTACCCGGCTGCTTCAGCAGGATAAATGGATGGAAGAAAAAATCACCATTCGCTGTAAGCCTCAATTTAGACAATATAACTGTCAGGTTTTGTCTTTTCTAAAACTGTAATTTTAGAAAATTAATTTTAACTAATTAAAATTCTAAAATTCAAACTATAGTTTGAAGTGCAAATCTAGGGACTCAAAAAGAACGTAAAACCTTGCACACCAATCTACTTTTCACTTTTCTGCAACTCCAGAGGCAGTGCTCCCCCACAGAGCATCTTCTGGAAAGGGAGCTAGACTTTATTAATATTTAACAAAATAATATCGTGGCTCCATAGAGCTGGCCTGCCTAAGTTACCCACCACACACAGGTGGAGTCTGGAAAAACAGAAAGGGGAATTGCTATCTGTAATTGGGACCAAATTTCCAAACTCAAACCTTTATTTCTGGAACAGTGAGAACACTATCAACTTCTCCTGCAACACCCAAAATCACGTGGATAGCAAGATTATCCCAAGAGGGATGGATAACCAGGTGAATTCTACTTGCTGCTGCCGCTGCTGGGGAAAGACAAGGGAGGAAGGAAGGGGGGCAGTGTTTCCCTGTTATAAAAGCTGGTGAGTGTCAGTAAACTTTATATAAAGTAGTAAACTAAGCCAGTATATAGTAATAACCCTGTGACAAGTCTAAACTTTTTTTCAGGTTGCCCAGGGAAGTTGTGGCTGCCCCATCCCTGGAAGTGTCCAAGGCCAGGTTGGACAGGGCTTGGAGCAACCTGGGACAGTGGAAGGTGACCCTCCCCATGGCAGGGGGTGAAACAAGGTGAGCTTTAAGGTCCCTTCCCACCCAAACCATTCCATGATTCTGAACAAAGCAGCTTATATAGTGTTGAGATGTTCCGATACGAATGAATTTAATTTTACAATATATACACATAAAACAGTTCTTGAGGAAAACATTGTGAAGTATAAGGCACCTAGGGGAAGAGAAAAAGAAAAAGTAAGACAATATGCAATAAAATTTGGAACTTAAGAAACAACTGTGACAGTAAAAGAATTCAGTCCTATCACTGAAAAAATTTTAGGGAAGTAGGAACAGAAGACAGTCTGGTTCCCTCTAAGTCCTTCTTCAGACTCCTTGTATTAACAACATCAGCTGCCACTAAGTTAAAAAAACAGACAGAAAAACTAAGCTATGATTCTTCCCAACATTGCATTCCAAGTATGAAGTTCCAAAAATTAACTCAAGTCTAGCACTGAACAGACCAAGAAATGTAAAAATAAAGGATTTTTTCCCCCCAGTTAATTACTGCATACAAGACTAGATTACATTTTGTTCCATGAAGAGAGCAAGAACACAGCAATGTTCCACATATTACAGTCACCCTGCTTACAGTCCTACATTTTTAAGTGCCATGTAGTTTCCCTGCAGTTCTTCCAGGTGCATAAGGAACTCATGCACTGGATCCTTACTGAGTTTGATTTATTAAAAGAACTTACTTGGAAAATTACTCTGTCTCCATTTCCTCTTCAGTGCTCTGAAAAGGAGGGCTAATCATGGCTTCTCTTATTTCAAATACTTCTATGATCTCCTGGTTAGAGATGACAGCAATCAGTCAGTCACAAGAGCTGAACTATTTTAATTTAATTACTAATTAATTACTAATTACTATTTTAAATTAATTACTAATTAATTAATAATGAAATTTCTCACACTAAAGCACCATTTCAGATTATTATGTTTCTCCTGCATATTCCAAGTGAGGGACAAAGGAGAAGAGCTGTATGAGCTCAAAACTACTTTTTGTCTTCTGAGGTTTACTACAAACAGCAAAATAGTGAGGAGAACTTCCCCTCCAGAAGTAAGTATATGGAAGGGAAGAAACAGACTCTGTATTTACACAGGTCTCATATAAAATAGTAAAGGCAAGTCAGTGCACAGCTTAAAACTGACCAGACCTCAGGGATCAAAGATGGAATTGCTATCCCAGTTCTCACTTTTCTTGCAGTTAAAAACACCCATTAGATCTGTGATTGTTCTGGCACCCGTAAGGTCAAATGCAGTGATGATGTACATGGGAACACCTCTCCTCCTGAGAGCATCAACAGCCCAGCTCTCAGATGCATTCCTACATTTAAGGAAAAAAGAACTAATCCAAAGTATCAAACGGTCTCTATGGTACCTTCCATTCCTCCTGGGTCAGAGACATGACAACTTGTTTCCGTGCTCCAGGTCCTCGGTTTTCCTCCCCTACTCTCCTGAATTTTGTAGACTCTGATCAAAACACAGTAGTTTCAGTATTTACACTTGCAAAGTTAGTGTCCACCAGGAACACAAAAGCTCCACAAAAATCAAATCAATTCTGCATGTTCCCCCCACTTTCTCTCTCTCAACAGCCTGTACCATACACTGCTGAAGAGATTTCCTTCGTCCCACCTCTTCAATATTTAGGAACTAATGTTTTGCAGAGTCCCAGAAAGATGTAAGTATTTCATTCCTTATGAAATCCCACCAAAGTCTTAACCCCATTGATATCCTGTGGGAATGAAAGCCAAAGTCCTTGTGTAGCATGGAATTTCCTTTCCAAATGTTTTGAAGCTGCAGCAGTTCCCAACTCAAGCGAGACAACGGAGACTTCTTGCACACAAGAAATACTTTAGCAAAAATGTAACTTGAAAGGTAATAATCTTTGATTTATTTTAATAGAATTAATTTGTATAAACCATCATAATGGTCTTTTTTCATATATTGATATTTGAAAAGACTCAATCCTTTCAACTCCTCATAAATCTCTTCATACCTTCAATTACATTCACTGTCCCCAGCTAAAAATAAACCTGAAACTTTGTGAATGTGTAACATGTAATGTAGCAAAAAACAATTAGGCTCTTTTAAAAGCTAGATTTTACCTATTATTGGCAATTTATCATCATCCAGCCTTATTTCTGCAAGACCATCCTAAAATACAGTGGGATTTAAAGTTTCAGAAGTTAGAGTTATCCAGTTAGGGTAATGCACTGAGATTTCGTGTTTTTACTTAATACATAATCATAAACTAGTACATATATTGATAAAGAATCTTCCTTGGCATAACAAATAGGACAAAAGTATTTAAATATAGCACTTATTAATGAAGAATGCAGCCCATATGGAACAGTGGCTAACTTGGATTATAAAAGTTTTGCTTTATTAAAATCATTATTATTCATTAAATACACTTGAAGGTAACCCTTCATAACCAAATCACATCACTATTCATTATAAACCTGAATTTAGTCAGAATATCTTTGTCAGTTTTTGTCTTTTAAAATTAATTTTATTTATTAGACAAACTAAATATAGTTTGAAGTGCATATAAACCCCTGCACTAACATACTCTTCTACAACCTCAATAACTCTTCTATACTCTGTGACTACTTTCTTATATCTGAAATGTGAGCCAGAATCTTTTCTGAAAAGCGTATTGACAGCAAAATTTCACAATTGTTTTGTTGGTAAATCGATTGCAGCAGAAAGATCTAAGAAAAAAAATCAGTCTGTCAACTCTATTTTCTTTTTTATTTGATTACCAAAATATCACGGGCTGTTTGTAGAAAATAAATTAGTATTCCTCATATTTGAAACCTAATTTTTCGATCTTGAAGACATAAAAACAACAAATCAGGATGTCTAGATAATTCCAATATCTAAAGTGAGATTTCAAGAACATATCATGCCTTACCCTGATAAGGAAGGACACATGAAACATGTTTTCCACAGTGCGTGCAAAGGAGTTTGGATCAATCACAAAATCAAAGAAGGAAATAGGTGTTTCAGCTGGAGGTGCAAAAATGGCTTTGTTAAAACAGAGTTAAAAGGTGTAAAACAAACTTAAGAGAGACAGTACTCCTTTCAAAACCTAACAGAATGTTTGTCAATTTAGTTACAATGCTGAATTCCCAGCTGCCTGCAAAAAGAAACAAATCTTCCATAGAGTTTATTATTTTCTTCCATCTTTTCCCCCATGCAGATCCATAAGCAGTGATTACTTGGTTGCCTTCTAAAAAGTGGCAGGCTCTAATCAGGGGGAGAGGATTCACATTGACTTTGCAGTCAAACAGCCCCTGATGAGTGTTCGTAACAAATCCATAGTTGGTATATGTGCTTCCACATGAAGATTTGTGCTTGCAAACTTCACCTCATTTTGGCAGTTTAACCACTCCTAACTGTAAAAAACAGCAAATATTCATTTTCACCAATTAATGCCCAATTTCCTCATACTTACGATCATTTTCAAAGAGAGTGTTCAGTATTCCCAAGATCCTCTCTACTTCTTTTTCTGTAGTTTCGTCATGAGACTCCTCCATTTGATTTAACTGTGAAAAAGAAACACAGATTCACCTCAAATAACCACTGTTGTATTACAGGGTCTTTTATGAACACAGAACATAAAAGCTGAATTTTTCTCCCAACATGCACTATTACAAACACACTTATGCAAACATGAGACAGCTTGCTAAGAGCTTTAGGGTTTAGGTCCCATCTTAAAATATCAACCTGAAAGGCCATGGCTTGTATGTTTTGAACCCATTAAGGGCTACACTTACTCTTCAATAGCTCTATGGAATTGGGATACACTGTGGTACAGTCTGTGAGGTTAATATAGATCATTTTTAAGCAACTCGAAAACCCTCCAGCTCCTCTTCTTCCCAGTACAAAGTGCAACAGAATCCTTCCTATCACTATTTCAATCACTGTTAAGTATTTTAGAAAACAATAATCAAGCTTTTGCCTCCATGTCCTGGCATTATCACAGCCTGAGCTTCCCTAAAACACCATGGTTTATGTTTTCAAAGTTTCAGATGTCAAGTCTCTAAGTATGCCCAGACTTCTGCCTTTCTGCCAGTGCATGACAGAAAGAAGAGGGAAACAGAAGGCAGAAAAAACAGTGGTTAAGTGAGCTAATTAACTGCTGTTAATCACATTTCAGGGCAAATGCCACACCCTGTCAGACACTTCTTACAGAAAAACGGAAACCACGCCCATGTAAAGAAGCTTCTTTTTTGTTTCCTTTTAAAGCAACAGGCATAAGAGCAAGTAAGCTCATTTGAACTTGAAAAATCAGTGTGTAAATCATATTTCTGAACATGAAATTAGTCTGTAAATCCTATTTCCCTCCACTCAGTGAAACACTGCAGTCCACACAAACAAATCAAGAGGCCTAATAATGAAGTCTGAGTCCTTTGGTACTGTAGAAGCCCAGAAAGGGCTGATGTGTATGGTTCAAACACAGCTGGATGGCCACGGAGCCAAACAAGGATTGCTGGTAGCAACAACCAAGGACTGTGCTAATAACACACTGTGAGAAAGAACAGGATGTGGCTGGAAAAAGAACGATATGGAGGTAGGGCAGCACTTTTCTGTGACAAACATCCTTGTTTTGGCTCCTGGAGTTACAGCACAACCCAGGACAGCACAAGCATCTATGAATCTTGGCTGATCCCTTCCCCTCAAGGGTGGGATGTCACAAGTACTACACAGTTTGGAATTACAAAATCCAAACCAACATGAACAGAAAGATTTAGAAGTCACTAGTAATAACTATGTCAGAATAAATGGTTAATAAAGGTAACGCTTTACAAACCTGAGCAGGCATCATCTGTTTTGCTTCTCCTTTTGAAGCCTTTTTCTGCCTCTCAATCCGTTGCTTTGCTACAGGAGGATCAGACTTGAAAGATCCCAACCTAACAGAAATACAAAGAACACATACATGGAAATGTGGTTTACACTGCATGCTTAGAAATCTATACATGTTCTGGTATGAGGCTGCCAATATATTGGGAGCAACTCTTGGGGATGGTTCTTTCCAGAAATCTCTGAATGTGATGAAGCTTTATCTTTAGATATCAGTCATTACTTTACACTTTTCTCAGGAGATCCACTGCAAGACTCTAAGAGACAATCCATCAACACAGATGTACAAGAACAACTGTCAGTCTCTTCACACTAATACAATCATCAGGTAAAAGATACAGACCTCCCTGGACTGACATTCTGGAACTGTCTCAGAAAGAAAAAAGAAAAAAAAACAACCAACCAAAAAGGCTCCTGTATTCCTGATTCTGGCTGCAGAGGAAAGAGGATCACTTCTGATGGCATTTCAAGAATACTTTGGCTAGTGATATTATTCTGTAGCCAAACCAAAACCAAAGCAAGAAATATTATTAAATATTTTGGAGATGAGGAGTTCACTGTACCAGAAGAAGAAAGATCACACAGAAGTCCTTGCTGACACTCTGCTGTGACCTCAGATTAAACTCTGTTCAAGCCCAGGGCATTAAAGATAAGACTCCATTAAGGGCATTACCTTGTGCTGCAGGATATAGTATTTCCTTAAAGGAACTTACATATAGTGAAAGGTAGGGGCTCTTCTGAAGTACTTTAGTGCTTCTTCTCCCACTTTCTGCCAGGCATCACGAGGTAAAAAACCACCAGGTTCACTATCATTTTCTTCTACTTCTATGCGATTTATACCCATGAGGGTCAGCTACAAAATAAAAAAAGATGCAGTGAAAATTCACTTAAACCAGGAGATACATTCATGGTGAAACCATGAAATTGTATTGTGGTGTTTGCCTGATAGATTAATATTTAACATCACTGCATAAGGACTTTCCTGAACATACTGTGAAAACAGATAACTTCTGTTAAGCTGAGAAAAAAAAGAGCCACAGTTAAATAAAACTGCTTAGATTCCAACAAATTTTCGATGACATATGAAGTAGCAGAGCATTACTTAAATTGCACCAGAGAGCTCAGATATCTCACAATTTCTGAACACCACACATTCCCAGGAATACCACAGAACAACTTATTTGGCCTATTCCTGCATCCACCAGTCCACACTAAGCCAAGAAAAACTTCAACAAAACAACTGAACTTGATGGGGTTTTATACTGTAGAGCTCTAGACCTGACCAAAGAATCAGATTCCTTATTAATCTGCTGTAACATAAGGGAAAATTTTCAAGGAGGAAAAAACCCCAACAGCCTGCTTAAAAGCTATTCTGAACCAACTCTTCCACCCAGCCACAGGACAAAAAGACAAACATGTCACATCTAAAAGCATTCAAGTCATCCAAAGTCCTGCCAGTGACACAGGGCCTTAAGGACTGTATCCCAAAACACAGAAAATGGTAGGCAGGATAAAGAAACTTAGCTACTGAGAAACTACAAAAGAGTGACTTAAAAAAAGGTGCAAAGACTTCAAGAGCACGAACTGACTGAACTGTGATAAAGCAGCAGCAGTGCAATAATTTTTTTGGGGGTCTCTGCATTTTAAGTTGGATTTTCCCCTATTGGAAATGCTTAATACGTAATTTAAAACAATTAAAAACACTAACCAGATACAGAAAGTTAATCAAAGAAATCCATAGGAAGAGCATTCAGTTCCATCAGAGCTGCCATGTATGAGCTGAGGATTTTGTTTTATGATCCTGTAACAAACAGGGCAAACCTCCAGCAAAAAACTGTTGGCAAATTCAGAGGCTGGAACTCACCAAGTCTTCCGCAAATGTTGCTGCATCAAATGATGTCATCTCAGAGTGTAACTCATTGGCCTTCTCCTTCCCCAGATTGGATGCTAAGACAAGAAACTGGGCATCCAGCGCAGCCTCTCGTGCACGGCAAACTGTCACAGAAAAGATTTTATGCTAACAATGTGAAATTGTCTAAAATATAATCATGAAATTCAGCATAGGGTCTATCCTGCCATTAGAGCTTTGTAAATCATTTTATTACAACCACCTCTAACACACTTACTTAATCCTTATAATAATATTTGCATTAAAAAAAAAAGGAGAAAGAATAGGAGAGAGTGACACTGACAAAGAATAAACGCATTTTTATCAACATGTTTTCCACTTCTCCAAGTGAAATGAACCCCTCTACACTGATATCTTTTATGGGTACTACTTCTATACATTGTCAAAATAAAGCAAGGAGTATTTCTAAGTGCAAATAAACAGGAATATTTATTTTCTCATATCAACTTAAACAATCTTCAACTAAACATATCTATTTTAAATTATATAGAATTTCTCATAAAGTACTTGGACCTCAACTCTCTTGTTTATAAGGCATCATCGTCTCACACTTGGCCAAACACCTTGAATAAAGAGCACAGAATTCGTTTTACCTTTCTCAAACAGTTTATTGGCTTCTTCCAAAGCTTCTGTCAATCTGTTGCTTTTAGAACTCAGCATCTCCTCACGATTTTCTGGGGGAGAAAAGACACACATGAAATCCTAAATTATTTAAACACAGAAGCATTGAGAAATACTGCGCTTGTTTGACCCTGACTGGAGGCCAGGTGCCCACCAAAGCTCTATCACTCCCCTCCTCAGCTGGACAGGGGAGAGAAAATAGAACAAAAAGCTCATGGGTCGACATAAAGGCAGAGAGAGATCCCTCAGCAGTTACTGTAACGGGCAAAACAGGCTCCACTTGGGGAAATTAGTGGAATTTACTATCAATAATATCAGAGCAGGATAATGAGAAGTAAAACAGATCTTCAAAACACCTTCCTCCCCCCCCTCCCCTCATTCCCGGGCTTCACTTTATTCCAGATTCTCTACCTCCTCCCCTCCAGCGGTAGAGGAGGGAAATGGAGGTTACAATCAGTTCATCACATGTTGTTTCTGCCACTGGTTCATCCTTAGAGAGAGGAGCCCTTCTACCCCTACTCCATCATGGGGTTACTCCCACAGGAGACAGCACTCCACCAACTCCTCCAGCGTGAGTCCATCCCATGGGAACAGCTCTTCACAAACTGCCTCAGCAGTTTGTGGGTCCCTTTCCACAGGGTGCAGTCCTTCAGGAACAGGCAGCAGCTCTGTCCCTGCACAGACTCCTGTCTCCATGGGCCCGCGGGTCCCTGCTACGACCCTGCTCCAGTGTAGGACCCTGCCCGTGTTGCAGGCGGGTCTCTGCTCCCCCGTGGCCCTCCCTGGGCTGCAGGGGCACAGCTGCCTCACCATGGGCTGCACCTCGGGCTGCGGGAGAGCCTCAGCTCCAGCACCTGGAGCACCTCCTGCCCCTCCTTCTGCACCGCCCTGGGGGTCTGCACAGCTGCTCCTCTCACAGGTTCTCGCTGCTCTCTTCTCTGGTCGCAATTACTTTTGCACAGTTACTTTTTTTCCTTCTCAAATATGTTACCACAGAGGTGTTACTGCGGTCACTGATGGGCTCAGCCTCGGCCAGTGGGGGGTCCCTCTTGGCTCTGCAGACAGGGGGGAAGTTTCTGGCAGCTTCTCAAATCCGCAGCCCCCCTGCTACCAAACCCTGGCCACACAAACCCAATACAAATACATACTCACGACCTAATCAAAATTGGCTGCTTCGTTCCCTGTCATACACACGAAAATACAGAATATATAACACATTAATTCCAGGATGATACAGGCTCCATCTTTATTAATGCTTATGCATTAACTAAGACTGAAGTACCAATTTTCCATTTACTTCAATGGCATAAGATTTTTACGGTTGAATTTATGCTAGCAGGGATGGCTGCCCCATCCCTAGAAGTGTCCAAGGCCAGGCTGGACGGGGCTTGGAGCAACCTGGAATAGTGGAAGGTGTCCCTGCCCATGGCAGGGGGTGAAAGAAGATGAGCTTTAAGGACCCTTCCAACCACTCCATGATGCTGTCATTCCATACAAATGCCTCCCGGGAGGCGAATGTCGACCTGAGCACGAACCCAAAGTATCAGCCGCCCAAGGAACCCGGAGTTCCCCCCAACCGCAGGACCCTCACGGAGCCCTCACGGCCGCCAGCCCCGGCTCCCGCCCCGCCGCCCGCCTTACGGTGCACGCTGGAGATGAGCTCCCGGTACTGCCTGCGGATCGACCTGTTGTGCTCGTTGTCGGCCCCGTTGCCGATCTCCAGCCGCTGGACACACTCGCTCGCCTCCTCCTCCGTGTCCTCGGCGGGGGACGGCGAGCGCGGGAGGCCCGGCGGCCCGTCCCGGGAGGTGGAGGGCAGCGGGAGGCGGCCCCGGCCCGGGGAGCAATCGCCGCCGCCCTGCGCCATGTCGGGGCCGCGGGGCCGCGGGGCCGTGCCCGAGCTCCCCGGGCCGCTCCCGGGGCGGCCCCGCCTCACGGGCATGGCCGAGCCTGCGTACCTCGGCCCGCAGGGTCCGCCCGGGGGGTCTGTGCCCCCCGCCGTGGCCGCCGCGGAGCGCCGGGCTCTGAGCGCCTGTGCTGCGCGGCGCGCTCCCGAGCAGGCCGGGCCGGGCCGCTCTCACTCGCTCCCCGGGCGGCTGCGGGGCTCT
Source organism: Lepidothrix coronata (assembly GCF_001604755.1). Classification (NCBI taxonomy): domain Eukaryota; kingdom Metazoa; phylum Chordata; class Aves; order Passeriformes; family Pipridae; genus Lepidothrix; species Lepidothrix coronata. The sequence continues at coordinate 2,547,460 of NW_016690205.1, forward strand.
CACCGCCGCACGAACCGACAGAACGGCCCGCGAACCGCCGCTCGCACCGAGCCGCGCTGCGATCCCCGGCACGGGCGCGAGCTCCGGCACGGGAGGGAACTCCCCCGGGCCGGGCGGGGCCGCCTCGCAGCGGGCGCGGGGCCGCCGCCGCCTCCGGAGGGCGCTGCGGGAGCGGGAGAGCGGGACAGGCCATGTCCGAGCGGCACGGGAGGGAAAACGGGAGGGAAGGCGCCGCTGAGCGCCTGTAGTACATCTATCTATCTATCTATCGATCTATCGATCTATCGATCTATCGATCGATCTATCGATCTATCTATCGATCTATCGACCTATCTATCTATCAATCATCTATCTATCTATCTATCTTATCTATCTATCTTATCTATCTATCTATATCTATCTATCTATCTATATCTATCTATATCTATCTATCTATCTATATCTATCTATCTATCTATATCTATCTATCTATCTATCTATCTATATATATATGTCCATAGAAATGCCTGCCTTAGTCCTTGAGCAGGGGTCTGAGCTCTAGCAAATGAAATAAATGATGGAGTCATAGGATGGTTTGGGTGGGAAGGGACCCTAAAGACCATCTAGTTGTAGAATCGTCAGGGTTGGAAGAGACCATCAACATCATCCAGTCCAACCAAACACCCAGCACTTCCAGTTCTGCTTGTCCAGATGATCAGATTTCTGCTGTCCTGGCTATTATTGTGTATCTATGTCATTTGTTATTGTCAACAGTGAGAAACAGTAAGTGAAGAAAATGGCCTACATTCAGTTCATTGTAAGATTTTCAAGTTGTCTTTACTCACCAAGATTTTTTTTATGTCTGATGTTCACTCAATTTTCATCCATGCATATACATACAACCTTATTCTCATTGAAATGAGAAGACTCACAAAGAGGAATCTTGAAATAAATGTTTCAGATTTATTAGCAGAGATCACTGTGTGCAGATTTCACCGTTCCCTCCTTTGCTCCTCTCAGAGTTCAGAAATGAATGTAGAGTTTCTGGCATTTAGCAGAGGATCTCCAACTGAATTCAAATTCCTCACGTTGTATACAGATACTGTATTTCAGCAAGCAAAAGCCAGTCTCCATTGTCACCAAATACAGAGCAATAATGTGTCTTTTTAGGGTGCTGAGGAGTGAATTACCAGTGGGGTTCGCAGTGCATCTCAGCTTGGGAGTTGTCCAGCATGCTGATGCTCTCATCTAGAGCCCTTAAAATAGTGGATCTACCACTATTCAATTTAATATCAGATCTAACCATTTGTCCACTTCTGGAAACCGATCTCCTGGTATGAAATCCCTGATTTGCTAGCAGATATTCCTAGGCATTAATGAAAAAAGACATGTCTTTAAATGAGACAGTTTAGTCACTGCCCAGGAGTATTGCTTATGATTTTGAAGCATAAATGTTTTGCATTTCCCTGGAATACACCAAAAAAAATGCTACTATTCAGGATGAAGAGATAAAACAAGAAATTGGCTGTCTAAAACCATGGCAACACTGGACTTGTTGCCCAGTGATGGCTGTTCCTGACATAAAGTTAATCCCAGTGATCCAAAATGGGGCCTGGACTAATTGAAAACATCAGAAACAAAACATCCAAGGTACTTGGCATTCATCTGCCAGCTCTGCAAGCAAACACAGATGGGGAAAAATATTTTTAATGAGTGTAGCTAAATTAAAAAATTTGTTTTAGCAATGTGGAAGTTTAAGTTTTTGTACTTGGTTCTTGCAGAAACTTCCATTTTTGTACTTACAGATAATCATGTGGGAGGTAAAAATCAGATATTCTGTCAGCAGTGTGGATTAGGGTAAAGCCCATCACATCACAGTAGACATTGTACAAGTCTAAGGAGGTATTTTCAGAGGAATATGAAAGAACAATTATTAATAGAATTGTGAAAAAAGCTGGGGCCCAATCTGGTGGGGTGTCAAGGAGAAAAACCCGGGCAGGATCAAACCCTGATTGGCACCAGAGACTAGTTCTTTTTAAGGACTTGGAAGGTTTCATTAAGTGAAAAACTGACACCAGGTTGCTACAACAACACGTGGAAGTCATGCTGCTGGGCACTGAAATGCCAAAAACCTTCTACTTTTTCCCTACAATCAAACAGCAATTTAGAAAAATAAAATAAAATAAAATAAAATAAAATAAAATAAAATAAAATAAAATAAAATAAATATTTGCAAGAAGGAGCAGGAAATATATACATAAAGCAATGATGCCTCAGAGTGGAGAATAACCAGACAGCTGCATCCTTGGTGGCCCATCCAGTACATTTTGAATGAAGGAACAAAGCAAATGCAGAACAATGTCAGATTTTTGCAAAAGCAAAGAGCCAATTAGTGCTCTAAAGAGTTGTGCCCATATTTTGCATAACTGCATGGCAATTTTTTGGACATTGAAATTTTAATATGCTAATAATTTCTGTATTCACAGACAATTCATAAATTCACTTTCCTTTATGTCAATCTCTAGAAATTATCACCTGTTAGACATTGCCAACACCATGCAAACAACTGACTTAAACCTAAGCACTTCTGTGTCAGGTTTAATCTTATCACAGCAATCATTTTTTTATATCTTGTGCTGATGTGGATATATTTTTATTACATGTGTTTCAAGGCCTGTAACTCACAACCTATGATGAAAGAAATATTTTTTCCTCTCTGAAATAGTGTATTCCAAGGGAGGATTTTCCAAAAGTACCACGGAACTGAAAACATGCTCTACTTAAAAGAAAATTCTGTGATTGGTGTGAGTTTCCTATTCCAGTGACGTGTGCTTTGGGTGTTTATAGTTGAGACGAGTCTATACTGAAGTGGAATGGGTTTTTTCCTGAAAGACTCACACATGTAACACTGTAACTTCAACCACTACATCCAAACAAGTGTGCTGAAAGTTCCATCTTATCCATCCTGGGAAGAGACAAGCTGCATTCCCTCTTTTCTGGCCACGTGGGCAAGAGAAAACTGAACACAGGCAAAAGGATGAAGAATGGGATGGAGGCCGAAGAGTTTCCTTCTCTCCCTCCTGCCAGGTAACCTACGAGCATTCCTAGACTTTGAATGTTTATTCTGAACTCCAGCAAAGCATTCCTTAGGAAATATGTGGAGCAGTGCTGACTTGCAGTGTCTTTCTTAAGGCAGCTGTCAATTTTAGCCATGCTGTGTTTATATACGTTTGTCACCTGCTAAACTGATTCATTTTCCCAACCTTTGCTTACTGAGTCAGGTGAGACAGACAGCCTGATACTTGGTAGTCATAGTCAGGCAGTGAAAAAATTCCACTTACATTGGTATAACGTGGAACTTGTCTCACTGCCTTAAGCAAACCATACACCACCACCAACAACCACAACAGTGACAACATGCTGCACCCAGTGTACAGGATCTGTCTCGTGTTCTTCCCATCCAGCAAGTGAGAATTCCTGTGAAGAACTGATGTGTCATAGCCCCGCAGCTCCCTGGGTCAGATTCCTTACACCTCATAGCTACCCAGCATAGTGTTCTCAAACATCAGCCAATTCACATTAATAGAACACTTTCATGTGATCCAGGGAGAAAGGGGATCCACACACCAGCCAGGAGGGAAGGAGTGCAGAAGGTTATATAAATCAGGGACAGAGTGGTGCATTTTCATTTTCAGTCCAGAGGAAAATTGGGTAAGTAATTTTTCATTAGTTCTTTAAATTTAAAAATGTCTAGACTCAAAACTGTTTACTAATTATGTTTTAGACATTACAGAAAGGCAAAGGGAGTGTCTTTCAAAATAAAAGAATTTTTTCTCTGTACCATTAAAAAACAGTGTCTCCTTTGAGGTTCTATAGTTTTATGATCTCTTGTATAACTTGTTTTACAATCCACATACCCTATATAGTATGTCTGCAGGATGATGTCTAGTTAGTCAGTATCTTTCTAAGACCAAGAGACTGATTGTTAAATGTGCATGTCCTAAAATAGCCATTTTAAAAGCATGTTACAACATTACAGACTGTAATAACTATTTGCAAATGCTGGAGTTTTTAAATGTGGCTCTCTTCCACTGTTGTTCTTTTTTTTCTCAGAAATAGTTCTAAGGGTTTGTTTCAGAAGGGATTGCTTGTTGTTTTTTAAGTTGCCATGTAGCAACAAGAATGTGTTTTTCCCATGCAGAATTTCAGAGATAAAATGAGCTGGCTGGTCACTATGCAGATGTTCAACAATGTTCTCAAGTGAGAACTGGCTGCGGTGTTTCGTCCTTTCGTGCACAGTAAGGTTTCCTTCAGGCTGCAAAACACAACACTGAACAGTTCTAGGTACAATATGGCCTCAGGTAACCCAAAACTCTTATAGATCTTAGGGGAGTTCAAGTCACTTTTAGTCCTACCCGCTAGGAGAACTAATTAGATCAAAATAATGCTTCACTAGTTTGAGATTAGCAAGGGTTTGGTTATGTTATTTTTTTTAAACATTGATGACATGATATTGAAACCTGTTGTCAACATGTAAGTCCATGGCCATTTCAGTTATTTCTGGATTTTATTATTGAGCGGGGTTTATATCACCGCAGTGATTTGGAAACTGTTTTGCAATTAACTGCCTTTAAAAAAGTCTTCAGGAAGAAAATAACAATCTTATCGACAGGATGACAATGGCAGGCATGCTCCTATCTATTATAAAGCCGATATTTCCTACAAAATCTGATCTTATCAAAAAAACAGAGTGCTTATAGCTTGAACTTTTCCCTCATGGTTCAGCTATTCAGGATCAAGCTGCTCATTACCTAGGAGGAGACGTTTTTCCCTTTACACAGGCCAAGAGATGGGTTAGAAACCTGCTATATGTGTCAGAGTTAAAAAAAATTCCATCCCTTTATGTCAAACCTTTTACATTATAGATTGAAACATTTGTTAAATAGATGTTAATGCATAGAATCCACAAATCTTATTTTAAAAGGATTTTGGAAAGGGAAAAAAGGGATGGTAGTTGACCAGAAAAGTCAGATGGGCCTATGGATGGAAGATCTGATCCTCACTGGCTTAGTTTTAAGTAACCTGCCATCTGCATTTACAGCTGCATCTGCATTACATCCATTCATTTTCCCACCTTTAAGACAGAGCCCTGTGGCAATGACAGGCTTGGATATCCAGGCCTGAGGAGATCAGCAGTCACTTTGCACATGCTCCAGAATCACCTCGTTAGTATTTCTCATTGAGCATTTTGACAATCCCAGGGCGAGCCGTGGGAAGCAACCTGGCCTGGGGAAAAGCCAGTCTCAGCAGGTCTAAGTTATGTCACAGCTTGGTTGTTTTATCAGCAAAGCAAGTTATCAATGACTGAATGTGCTTGGATTGTCACAGGGGCACTGCTTTGTGGGGCTGATTAGAAAGGACACCCGTTCAAAACAAATAAATGACCCCAGTTCCAATGTTGTACTTCAGACTCACAGCTGTGCCTGCAGAACATTTCCCCCTTATCCAAAAAAATCAACTTGCACTGTAAATTGCTTACTAGTTATTTTGTGGGGCTTGATACAAACCAAGCAGGATAGAAATAGAAGCAACAGTTTGGAGAGCTTCCAGAGCAGGCAGCAGAGGGAATCTCTGGGCAGGTTCAGGTTGTGAAATCTGCAGGCTGGGGAGGGGTCCCTGTCTTCATTGGCAGCTTCCATTCAGCTGCATGGAAGAACTGAAGAATATTGAGTATATTCCCTTCTTACCACTTGAAGCTTTCTTTAAAATGCCCTTGTGGTAGTGTTAGAGAATGATTTTATGGCAGTATTTGGGAATGACTGACCTGTAACACCATGCAGCCCGTAATCAGTGCTGTGCAGCTTCTTTCAGTAAGGGAAGCCAAATTCAACTTCCATGGACCTTTTCTCTGGGAAGATGGGCCATCATTCTGGGGGAGGTGGGAGCCCCTGCACAGGCTGCAGAAAACTCTCAGATCAGCTTTTGTGTTTTCTGGTGCTGATGAAGTAACATTTATAGAAGCCCCTTAAGTCCATAACAAGCCTGAAAAGAGTAAAATTTTACCCTACATCTATGATCCAGGCTTAAAGCTCAATGAATGGCTTAAATTATGTTAATTGATTCCACATTCATTTGCAGAAACTAATGGTTTGAAGAGTTGCACTGCTGACAGCCAGGATAAGGGTAGAGCCATCACAGATTATAGTTTTTATTTTTCTTGACATAATCCTTTTTAAGTACTGTGTTCTAAAAATCACACGGTGAAACAAAGTTTGATTTAAGTTTTGTATGTTTTCATTAGAAGCTCTTGGATGCAGGATCCTATGAAAATATAGCAGTTGGTCAAGATCCATATACAGAATATACAAGCCTCAGCAAGCTTGACAAAATACTGAACTATATAGTCTTGCCAAATTAAATTTGTCATTAAATGCTAGTTAGGACTTGACAGACTCATTTACTTCCCTGGTTTCCCAGCTAGCATATGATCCAGCTTGCACTCTTGGTTCTTGGTCAAGCCCAGGGCTCAGCCAGCTCCTTGCAGATGGATTGGGATATGTTTATTTGCTTCATGTGTAAACAGTAGTGTGCTGTGGGGGAGTTTTATAGGACTGAAATGGGACTGTACAGAAATAAAAGGTAAGAATGATTTATTTTATTACCTAGATGAAATCTGCTGAATACAAGTAATCAGAAAAGATTTCCTGGCTCATGGCAACCTGGCTGGGTGTATGGTGTAAACAGTTTTTCTTGCTATCAAAACATAATGTGATAGATGTAGGGCTAATATTTTTAGTTTTATATGAACAGCTGCCGTATTTTCCTGAGAAATATTTTAGAAGGGAACAAGACCAGTATAACTGTGAGTGAGGAAACAGGACCGCAAGATAATCTCCCTGTAAACAATGAAAGAAAATAGAAGACTCTATTACTGGACCAACACTGTAGATGTTTCTGCAGACTAGATCTGACTGAAGAATTGATCAAATTAGACAAAATAGCAGATATTTTCAGAGGAATTCTCTGGTAAATATGATTTCAGAGCATTTTGTCCCATTCCCAAAACGTGTTTTTCCTCCAGTAGACCTGACTAAATATGTTTATTTTTGAGAGATACTAAAATAGAGGAGGTCAGCTCTGTTTTCTCTGTTTCTATGAAGTGTCAGCCAAACAGCACCATTTCTGTGCACTGAAGGTCCCGTGTCAGGTTTTCCCTCACCTCCCAAAAGAGGCAGGGAGGATGTGTGCAGATTTCTGGAGCACAAACAATTTTTGATGTTGACAAACTGATGTTGTGAGCAACTCCTGGTTGAAGCCACAAACAGAAAGATTGCTGCAGCAAGGGATGGGGAGAGAAAGTACAAAAAAAGCCATTAACGAGTATCAAACCCCCAATTTTTACAGCACAGATTAATAAATGTGCAGGTTTTGACCTTGTATGCCTAGATTTTAATGTGCTCTGTTGTCTGGTATAGAGTGAATTCTCCAGCACTTCAGGGTGATGTGTATGTGCTCTATTATTCATAGCTGTCTGTCATTTCTAATACCAGTATGATGTGAGCTGTTGCCTGTATTTCTGTATGTATATGTGTATTATATATACAGCATATTGGTGCCATTGAAACTACAGTAATTATTATTATCTGCTGGAATAAGTTGCATGCCTACTTGTTACACTGTCTGTTACTCACAGTTTCCACGCCACTTCCAACTGTAAAATAAAAATTACACTTAACCACTTTCTCGATGAGAAAGACCTGATTTTACCCACAAATGTGGAGCATTGCACAGTTTGATTGAACCCATATGAAAATCTCTGCATGATGCAAGGGGCAGGAGGTTTAAATTCATGGTCTAGATAAAGTGCTGGGTTTTTTTCAATTTCTCTGGTGGACTCTTAAATCATTGCAATGCTCACATCAGGAGGTGAAGTGTGTCAGGAGCACTGACCATGGAAATATTCTCGCATTCTAATAAATGAACCTGAACATTTCTTAATTGTCACACATGCCATATTTAGTTCCTGCATGAAAACTTAACAGCCCCAAAACAGTATTTCCACCATGGCGCTATTAAACCATTCCAATTCAAAGATTTCAGGAATCTTGGAAATTATGCTTAAGCCTTTTGCTTTAATACATCCTACAGTTTCATGGTATCTTTCTGTGGCAAGTTCTGTTCTTACATCTGAGGTTTAAAGAGGTTTGAGTCACCCTATATCACACTTTTCAGAGGAGAATATTGCTCCTTTCTAGAGGCACAGGACTTTAATAAGTAATCCCTAAGAGTTTGATCATACAAAAAAAAAAAAAGGGGGTCACATCTGTGTAGAAGGAGATGCAAATCTTTATTCACATGAACTTTAAACTGGACAAACAATTGTAAACCTTATTTTGTGCTTATTCCACTGACTTGAAATACGGTTAGTAACCACTTTTTGGCTACTGGTACTTAGTTCCCTACATTCTGTCACACTTTCCTGTTTAAAGTAGAAGTTTTATATTTTTTCTTTTACTAATATCTCAAAGCGCTCTGTGATGAGTTAAAAATAATTGATGTAACTGGGAGACAAAAATTCCATGTGTGAACCTGCACACAGCATCAACCCAGGCCTTATTTTCCATATTGGCTCCTGCCCTAACAAGAAAAGACATTTTTTGTCAGGGAGCCAAGGACGTGCAGTACAGAAAGGCACTTGATCTTAAATATCCAAAAGAAACAGGCATAAGGCTTGGATAAACACAGAGTATTTCTACCTGAAAGATCAAATCTCAAGAAAAATACGACAAGCTCAAAAACCTGGATGCCACTTTTCACATTGCTTTGGTCTTCTGCCATCATTTGAGAAATCAGTGCTGACTGTTGGGATTCTGTGCCAAGATGAATTATCATTTTCACTTTTGAGTCCCCATCCAAATATGGATCCAGTCCCTGGATCACAGGGATAGCTCTGTGTGCTGGGGTTATAGACATCATAGGTGCAGCTGGAGAAGAATTAAGGCAATGTTGCATTTTTCCATTCACTTTATTACCTTTTGTTATCATGTTTAGGGATGAAAAAACCATCTCAATGGCAGTAGATAAACAGTAGATAAATAAAAACAGGCTGCAAAATCAAATTTAATCTGTTCATCTGTTAAGTTCCATCTGTGTAATGGCCCAAACTAAAACATGATTTGATTTTTATGTTAAAATCTTACTTTGAGGTGAAAAGGGTAATTCACATCTTTAAGAACCAAGCCTGTTTCCAAACTCAGGCAGCCAGTATTGCAGCCATTTGCAGATCATTTCTGAAGGTTTTCTTCCCAAATTTTCATTCAGTGTTACAGTTCCTACTTTAAAAAATCGATATAGTGCATAATTGTGCATAAAAGCTATTATTTTACGAGTCTGGTCTCCAGGCTCCCTAAATCAAAAGTTAGATTGAGTTGAAGTATTGTAAAGCCTGCAATAACATATCCATCAACGATGAAGAAAAGCCCGTGAAAAAAAATCCACCCGTAAATTAAGAGTGAGCTTCTGAAACTGGATATTGTTCATATTGCTGGAAAATGATAACATGAATATAAATAGTGTAGACCCAGCTGGACGAGGCAATATGTTCTATGAGTTTAAATCTGTCGTTAGGTGAAGCTGATTAGGTTTATGTCTGTCAAAAGGCTGAAGGCTTGTGCCATCTGTAACAACAGTGAGCAGCTTAGGTAACTTTATCTTCACCAACCACCACGGATCACTGGGACCACTTCCCACCAGCATGGCATTAGATCATCTTTTCAAAAAGCCACTGCCTCAGAGGCAAACAGCAAGAGCTCAGGTTTAGAGGAGGATAATGCAGTTTGGGCACCATTTGTTGTCACCAGATCATTGTAAATGCCTGGAGGACTGGCTTTAGCTGACTTCCCTCAACCTTGTTTTGCAGTCCTGCTTAGCTGAACCAAAGGAATCGAGGGGAAAACAGGTTTAGAATGTACATTCAGCTTAAACATTCATTCATGACATTGGTTTTAAACGTTGTAACAAGGATGAAACTATGGTAATGTCAATAAGGAAGCATTCTGATTGATGTGCAATTATTATCCCTTGTGAAAAAGCACATAAAAATTATTTTAGCCTTACTGTTTTTCTGTGCTTCATTATTTCTGATATTTTTGAGGATACTCTCTGTGATGTCACTGTGCACCAAAATGTTCTTGACTAACCTTACAAATAAGCCTGAGGAAGCATTTTGGTCCTGATTAGCCTTGAAATGTGATGGAGTCTTTTAGTGCAGGGCTAAATCAGTGTGAAAAGTCCCTAATCCAGTATGTATCCTGTGTAAAATATAACCTATTCTCTTAGAACAGTATTACCAAATCAAACCAATCATTTTTATTCTGTATTGCTATTCTGAGGGCTGAACACTAGCCCTAGTTTCCTGCTTAGCTCAGCATTACACAACATATTAATGGCCTGATCACTCAACTCCCCTGTGTCTCAGTTTTTGCTTTTTTAAAATGTCAGCAGCGTTATCCTGCTTTGTGAATTGGTGAAGAATTTGCATAAGTAAGCCAGCTAAATGCTTACAGCACATGTAAGTGTTGTGCTTACTGGATGTAACTTTTCGAGGTGCAGAAGACTGGAGAAACTCAACAAGTTTAATTTCAAAGTCAATATTTTTTCAGCCAACCTCACATATTTGTAAATAAGGATTCCTGGCTTTATGAGCACTCTCTTGACTACAGTTTCAGAGGTCAGTGACTCAGTTCCCAGACTTAGTCCTGCAAAAAACTAATATACTTACTTGGACTCGAATCTGAAACCTAACCCTTGTCTGGCTATTAACAAGTTGTTTTGATGTGCAAGTCTCCTGAGAGATTTATTTTCATAGCCTGCCCTCACTAGTGATAAAACAGCATTTCTGGTGTGAGAGCATTGATCACTTCTAAATATTCAGTAGCTGGGTTTATAATGTAATTTATTCTCACCCAGGGATCAAACAACTATCATGATATTATGAAAATCAGCTTCAGGCTAAACGGCCTCTGAGGATGAAGAATATAACCTGCATAGGTTAAATGCATATATATATATGTAATATAGGCATGTGTATATATGTCTGTGACTGTATGGATATGTGGTTATGTACCTGTGTTGGGTCAGCAGAAATAAAAAATAAGCATCCTCCCCTCAGCCCAAGGAAAGCCTCTGAGTGTTGGAGGCTTTCCAGAAGCCTAAGAACGAGTCCTCCTCTCCTGGGATATTTGTGTGGGCACGGAGGGTGTGTTAGCACAGAGCCCAGAAAGCAGCTGCAACCTGCCCACTCTGACATGTCAACACACACCTCAGACCAGGAAAGGGGGAGATTAAGTAGTGCTGCCTTCCCCAGGCAGGGAGAGACAGCTGCTGACAGCTGGGTCAGACCCCACGGCTGAAGGAGAACGAGAAGGGAGGAATCTCTTCCCTCCTGAGCAGCTTTATATCCAGGCTCTCCCCTGCCACTCTCATCAGCTCTCACAAAACCAGACCTTAGGGCAACTCTTCGCCCTCCCTTGTATTTCCACTGAGCCTCTTGGGCAAAGGGAGGAGAAAAGAGGGAATGCATGGACAGAAGAAGCAGGTAAAGCCAGAGGGGAAAGGAAAACAAATAGTTTGAAGGAGGAAGGACCAAAAAGAGGCAAGAAATAATTCATCTTGTGATGCATTCTTCCCAGGCTTTGTATGTGCCTCTAGAGACATGTTAAACCAGCTGACCCCCACCTTGCTTATGTTTCCTCCTCTGCCTCACATAACATGGATTTTTGTCTCTGAGTCGTGTCCCACCGTTCCCAGTGCTGAGACTGGACACCACAGCAGGCAGACCAGCTTGAGGAGCAGAGAGCCAGCAGGTTCTGAAAATCCACCCCGTACATCAGACCTCCCACCACTGCTTCCAGAATTTTTCCACAAGTCAGAGTTATGTTCTTCTTGCCTCAGCTTTGAGCTTTAGGAACAGGGATCTCCCACTTTGAATGACTGTTTGCATTTAGAGTGTAAAAACACATGTGCACTCTTGCCAAGTTGGCTATGGACCTGAATTATACAGTCATATATGCTTCATAATACAAGTATGGGGGAGATATTGTTCATAAATCATAATCAGCAAATAATTTGCAGTCCTGTACAATGATAGGCACAGATTGACCAGGTGAGCTATGTAGGTCAGCCTCCCTTAGAGCTCCTCAGCCCTGTTGGCTGGTTATGGTGTTAAGAACTTAAATATGACTCTTTATCCAGCTCTCTATAGCTAGATGGTGCATGTGGATACAGAGAGAGAGTCAGTGCCAGCGCAGGGAGCTCTGTGTTTTGTCTGAATCCACAACCTTCCCACTCACTTAAGTGCTGCATATGGAATCCGGTGAAAAACTGCTGGTATAAATGTGGTTTGGAAAGAGAAACGTTCCAATACTTGGATATTATTATTTGGATCACATATATTTTATGAAATGCTTTTGGCATCACGTTTTAAGGACTGGGTCCTCTGCGGTACTTTGACATCTGCAAACAGTGCAGCAGAAGGGAAACTACGTGTGCTTAAAACATTTAATGCTCAATGCACAACAGAAGGATTATTGAGATCCATGCATGTAGGCATTGAGTACCATTTTAGACACCCTGAGGTGGCCCTAGCATCCTTGTGGGACTGGCAGATAAAACACAAAATTTATCTGAGACCCATGTCTTCCAGAGAGGCAGTTAAGGGATAAGCAGGATGCAACAGAACCACAGCTAAGATTTCCAGAATCACTTTTATTTATTATTGCATTAAACCATACAGTATTATGAAAGTTTTGTTAAAACCACAAACATCAGACTTCTTTTTTTCAGCTGGGAAAATATTCCTAGATTAATTAGCCCTCCTGTGTTTCCTTAGGAAGGGTACCTCCTGATGGAGGTTCCAATCACGTTAACTCAAGTTCCAGCAGAGTCTGGCAACTGGAGCATACTGAGGAAGCCAGTGCTGACATCCTAGTTCTACCACTTGGTAGGCTTTTTTACCTTGAGCAAATCAATTAATCTCCAAAGAAATGTGTGTCTCCTTCTAAACTTTTTGTGCCATGAATGTTGAAACACAAACAACTGCAGGAGGGAGGAGGAACTGTCTGTACAGAGACTAAAACGCAGTGAAGTCGTGCAGGCACTTGATGTCTCTCACTGCTTTCTAAAATCTCTTCTAAGGGTAGTATGCATAATAAGGTGGTTACATCTTTCTGTAGCTGTTATCACCACCACGTCCAAACATTTCATTACCACGAGGGTCAATAAAACCTTTCCAAATGCCTTAGCTAAGTGAAGAGGTTGAACCACATCAGAAGTCAAAACACTTTTGGATTATGATTTTTTTTCCAGGTTTCACGCTGTAGAAAAATAATTCCCTTTCACTTCCTCCCTGGAAACTGGGTTTTGCAACCCAACCACCTCTGGTGCCACAGTGACGCCTCCACAGAACACCAACACCGCCAGTGCAGGAGTGCCCTGAAGTGCTGCACCAGGGTGGTTGGGAGCAATGGAAGTGTGCCATTGATTGGATTTTTCCAGACCAGGTTGCCATACTGATTGAAAATCAGCCAGAAATAGGAAGAACAACTTTTAACTTCCATAACCTGCTTTTTAAAAAATGCTTTAGTCTCTTAGCAGCAGGTACTCGGCATCCCTGTTTCTTTTTGTGCTTGTACTTTAAGTGGGGCACATCAGTCAAGGTGGGGCTGCATCAAAGGACTGTCTCATTCTCTGTCCTTTAAATCTCAGTCCTAGTTGGATTCAGTGGTGCAGTCCCCACAGGCAGTTTCTGGTTATCTTGGGGGAAGGGCAGCAAACACAACTCTCACAAAAATCCAGCTCAGCTTTCCGTTGCCAGGCGACGTCACGGCTTTGCAGCAGATCCAGCTGCTGATGTTACCAAGCAACGTCTTTCCCATCAAGCTGGGCACTTGAAAATCATTACGTGTTTACTAATTCTCAGGACGGATTTTGGTCTCCCTCCCAGCTCTTGGTGTTTGCTCCTCTAGAATTTGTGAGAAAGCTGAAGGGCTGTCGTAGGTCAGTCATTCTTGCAGATCTCTATGATGTTGTTGTAACATCCAGAAATTAGGAATGGTTTTGCACTGCTTACATCAAGATCAGAAAAGAACAAAATTCTGAACACCTCTCTTTCTTCTCCTTCCTGTGAGAACAGCTGGTGTGTAAAATATGCTCAGTGCTTCAGCAGAGCTTTGCAATGCTTTATGTGTGGTATCAATCTTGTGAAAGTAAGGAACATAAAAACATTTTGTCTTATTTTGGCAGTATTTATACCATAAAGCAAAATGACCTCAAACTAAATTGTCTTATATAAATACCTGAGGTAGCATGTGTTCAATTTATAAGAAGCTAACATACCTGAGCAGTGTGTGGTTGGTAAGCATACCAAATACTGTATATACTGGGATTAAATTTGATCACTCATGACAAATTATTTGGATATTACTGGAATACCTAATTCATTAACCCACTACATAACTTACCTTTAACCTGACCTGTGTTTTCCCCCAGTTTGAGTCTTCCAGTCCTCCTGGGTTAGATCCTCTTTGGATCAAGAAAAGACAGTCTCTCCCTGGATGAGCATGAAGTGTGGATGAGGAACCACAGGGGAAATTCCAGCAAACAACAGTAAAGCAGCCTGATGTGAGTACTTCTTCTCCCACCAGTTCTATCATAAAATAAAAGAGAATAAATAGGGACATCAAGGGATGTGGAATTCCCTCACAGTTGGTGGTTTACACAAACTGGTTTGACTTTGTAGTGGAACCTCTTTGCACATGGCTCACCTCTCTGGCACCAGTGCAGAGGTTGCTTTTGCAAACCTTACACAAGCAAACGGAGGAATTCTCCTTTGCACACGTGGTGACAAAAATACACAGTCAGAAATCATGATCAAATACCAGGGGAACATTTTCCTCCAAGTTCGTGCCAGAGAATTGTTCTGCAGCTGCTTCACTTTCACTTTTTGGCATTTTCTGGCCTTAGCTTAGGAATGGAAGAGCACCAAATATGAGTTCAGTTTGTGTTTATGAGGAAATAATGCAGCTAGCAGAAGTGAGGATGTATTACCAGGCTTGTGTTTTCCTGACCTCCCATAGGATCCCTGCTCTTAAATTCATGGCAGAGAGCCCAAACAAAAAAAACATTGCATTATTTGTTGTCTATAAGGCAATGAATTTTGCAAAGCTGCTGTTTTGTTTTCTAAGGAGAAGCACACTAAAACTATGATGTGATGAACTTCAGATTTTCTGGGTTCTGAATTGCCTGGGGAGAGCAGAGAAAAGGGGATACTGCAACCACTTTCAGATCTTTTAGTTTTTGAGCTTCTATAGATCTTGACCTTTCCAGCTTAAATTCCTGAAGTTATAATATGGATTTATTTAATGTATTGTATTACCCACATGCCACCAAACCCACTTATATGTACTTTGCTTTATAACCTGAAAAAGCTCAGGATAATTAGAAAAAAAAAGGAGGGGGGGAAGCTCAGGTAATTTATTTCCATTCTTTGAAATTCTTCTTGGACCAGTAACAGTGGCTTAAGGTGGTATAATACAGCTTGGATTGCTGGATCACCAGCTTCATTTAAAAAAAAAAAGGCTTAAAAGGCAGGGCCACTCATGTAGTCCTTGACCTTGCAACTGTGCTTTCCAGCTCTTCACATGCTTTATGTTTTCAAGGCAGGAGTTTGTAGACCAAGACTGTGTGGAACAAAAGTCAGCAGACAACATATTGCTGCCCTATGAAATCCTGCCTTTTATCATGTCAGATATGGCACCAAAAAGCACCAGTGGTGTTCACAGGAACTTGTTGGTCCCATGGATTTCCCACTAATGATAAATACACTGTCTTCTGTTATCATCTGTGTTTCTGAGCACCCCTTTGTGGAGACATCACTGGAACGGACAACCAGAATTAATAATAACAATCAGCTTGCCCATAAACCAGTACTTCTTGTAACATCACATTTCAAAGGGTTTTTGTCACGTCTCCACCCTTCAGGATGATTAAATGGGAAATTATTTCACCATAACCTGAACAAGCACATCAACATTTGCCAGCAGGTACTTCTGACAGCTTTCAGGAATAATACGAGAAAATGAAAGACAAACACAAACACATAAACAAGCCTGAAAACAAAATGCAGAATAGATATTCCCCTCAACACTAATTCTCCCTTGAAAACAATCACACGCATGACTTCAGTGTACTGTTGCTGCAGTTTCACTGAACAGTTTCTGTAGTGCCAGGAGCACTGCTCGTGCCACAGGCCAAGAAACAGTAGAAGTGAAACACGTTTTAACCAAAGTTCCTGTTCTCTGGGGCTGCTTTTGTGAAAACCAGTAGTGCTCAATTTCTGACAGGCAGAGCCACAGCAGCCCGGCAGGAGCAGGGGGAGGCCGGGTGGAGGAGGTATAACTTGTTTTCTTTCTCGCCTGGGGTGGAGGCAAGTTGGTTGCTGAGCAGGTTATGAAGGTGGGTCCCCGGGAGAAAGCCTACATTGCATGAGTCTGAGGAGAAGGAGCAGGAAAATAAGGTGAAAACTGGTGAGGTGAAGGTGGAAGGAATGGTTTGAAGACGTGCTCTAGGAGCGTCAGTGAATCCAAAGCGGCCAGATTAATCCTGGAATGTAAGTGCAACATTAAACATCTCTTGCTTTCAGGAAAGCAGTGGTTTCACAGCACAAAATAGGCTGAACAGACCACTTTGGTACTAGTGAGCAGTTTCTGAGATATGTAGCGTTATAATAATTTTAATAATGACATGTAAATTGTAAAAGATACCGTAGAAAGATGATGGAGATTATCTTTTTGTTAACCTATGTTTATTTAATGAATGGATTTTTAGCATGCTTTTAATGTTTATTTGAAATTCTATACGTATGATAAAGCCCTTGTAGTTTGCAATCTAAGTAATACTTGTGCATTCAGAGAATGATTGAGAAATAATGTATGTAAAAAGGATTACAGTAACATTGTAATCTGAAAAGTTATCTTAGTGCTCTGCAATGTAATTCACACATTATTATCACTTGTTTCATTACTGGAGAATATATAATGTCTTTTTCCTATTTATGACGTTTCCTATTTCCTATTTATGACATTTATCTTCATTATTGAACAGGTGGTAATGTGAGAATTGTGTGACAATTTTGAAATTTCGTGCTCCAGGGAAAGAAAAGAGTGAGTGGGCAGTATGATATGATGTGTTAGTGGAGATTTGTGGTAGCTGGCACTTTTGCAGTGCTCTTGCAATTTTCGACTTTGATTCCTGTACATTTAAATAGAAAACTGTAAATAAAGTATTTTTTTCTTTCAAATGAATATTACAAATTGGGCCTCGAGTTGCTGTTCTTAACAATCAGCATTGCTGAGCTGGTGCAGGAATATTGAGAGTGTTTTATGCACTGGAGAAAATTTGCTCTAAAATAAATAAAACAATATTATGCCATGCATGAGCTTATCTATTTAAGGACTTGATGAGCAAAATTTGCATTTTGCCCAGTTGATATACGAGACCCCACCCCAATTAACTAAAAAACTCCATGGGGACTTGGGAGAGTTCCATTTATCCCCCAGTTTATGTTATTAATGCAAGTGGTCTTGAGGGGACAGTTTAGGGAGCTTTAAATTTTGAGGCGTTTTCACACGATGTCTGTGGGAACAGAAAAAGATCTGGGAAGAGAAAAGCTCGGCAGGTCAGTGGCACGGAAATGCCAGGATAGTCACTCTTAGGGAATTGTGCTGGCTGTTGAGGGAAGCACATTGCTACAGCCAAGTTATTCTTTCCCTCCTGCGCACTTAAACCTTAGTCAGCAGCTCTAACAGTGCAAGAATGTTTTATTATATCAGTGCATACTTAAGACATTATAATCTTAATCTGTTGTCTTGGAACATTTCCCTGAGCTGAGCCTGGCAAGATTTATGTGTGCACACTGCTTCAGGATGGAGTACTTCATACTTGGGGAGCAGGGATTCTGAAAATGTTACATGCAGCCTTTCAAGTAGCTCAGAACTGTTTCAAGAGAGCAGAGGATTTGGCAGTAATCTCAGCAGATAAAACCTCATGTTGCTAATTAATCACCAAAAGTGCAATCCTGGCCCCGGTGATTCCAACAGGAGCAAGTTCAAGCACCACTATATCCCCTGAAGACACTCCAGTTTAAACAGAGCAGAGCTTAAAAGCACAGCACTGAACTTCTCTCTCCAAGACTCCTGTGAAGAAGAACAATGTTCCAAGTTTTTAAAAGTGTGCTGTAGTAATAGGGAACAACATTCCTTAAAATCTTCTATGGTTCCTTAGGATTCAAAGTGCAACCTCTCTTTTACAGCCTGACTTCAATGGTGTTTTTCTTGACATATGCTGCAGACCAATCCCAAGTTCTCTGGAAAATAAAATTCAAGAGACTGTGTAATTTTCACCTGTTCAATAATACAATAAATACACTGAATTTAAATGCATGAACCCCAAAATAAAATATCTAGAACAAGATGTGAATGTTTATAAGTGAATCTCTGTTGTATACTCATTATTGAGTACCCTTTTCCAAAAAATACAGAAATGAGTGATGCCTGGGGAGACAATTCTAGAACTGCTCAGAGGATTTTTTTAAAATTTAAAATAATTAGAGCTGAACTAGTATAAAACCAATAGTAATTATGGTAGGCAGAACCTGTGAAGTGTAAAGAATGTGTTTAGATCATAACATTGTGAGCATAATAATACCTAAGAAAAACAGGGAACAGTGCCACTGATGAAGATAAAAAGTCAAGTTACTCTTTCTCTGAGTGCATCTATGGAAAATGGTTTGTTTCAGTGATGGTCAGGATTAACAATGTGGTTCTGACAATGTGAGCATGCAGCTTGATCCAGGAACTCCCAAGGAGTACAAGAGGTTTGAACACAGTTAAGACAATAAGGTTTTCCTATGGGCTTGCCATCCAAAATAGCTTTGGCAAGGAAAATGCCTTCCTGCACAAATGGCACGGGATAATCCAGAAACAGAATAACAAAGCTCTGCTTCAAGGAATGTCTTTCAGCATAAGTAGAGCAAGTGTAGGGAAGACAGCAGAGAAACATTAGGAAATAAACACTTCAGGTGTTCTCTTCCCCTGATTTATGACTCAAAATCATCGTAAGACTGGATGTCAGGAGCGGCAGCTGATAGGGTGACTGAGATGACAGTCCCCCAAAATTTCCAGGGTTTTCTGTTGTTTTTATTTTGTTCTGGTTTTTCACAGAAGACTCAGAGCTTTTTCTTTTGTTCCAGTGATCTCTCCCTTTAACTGCTGTGTGACACTGGCTCTCAGCACCAAAATGGGCAATGAGAACAGCAGTGCAGAAAATGAGGTGAGTGTGATGGTGGGATCGCATTTTCCTTCCCTTCTGGCCTGGATCAGACCTTTCAGAAATTATTTCCATGGGCTGCTTACCCCACATTTGTCTTCTGCTCCTCGATACACTCATATTTAAGTGTCATTAATGGTAGTTGAAAGCACCTTTGTGTGTGTTTTCCTCTGGCAATGACAGTGCTCCAGAGCATCGGGGCACGGTGCAGGGGGTTGCTCCCTGGGCAACAGGAACTGTGGAGGATTTCCAGGGCTGGGTCATCCCACCACCCCATCCTGGGAGCTGGGCAGCCATGGGAAGCTGGGCCAGTCCCAGCCCCAGGCATCAGGCACATCCCTGGGGAGAAGGCTGGGCCCAGGCAGGTCCCGGATTTCAGTCTGTGGGTCAGCCCTGCTCTGTGGGGCAGGAGTGTGGTGGAGCAGAACCAACATCCTTTGGAATCACTGGGGGAATAAAATAGCGTGCTGGGTTATGGGCAGGGTGGAGAGAGCCCCTGAGAGCCAGGCAATGGCTATGGTGGCCTCAGAACCCTGGCACACAGCAGCTTCTCCTCGTTCAGAAATGACCTTGCACCCTCTATGTCCTGATCCAGGACTTTACACCCCTGTTAGAAGGGTGTGTTGTTAATCCATGTTGCTGTTTCGTGAGTTATTTTTGGATTTATTAAATGAAGGGAACCCATATGCTATGGCTGGTGGTGGACAATTACATTAGAAGTTACTATACTGGTAAAAGTTTGAATAAAAGTTGTAATTCAATAATTTCAATTATTAAAATACGAGGATATGTTTTATCCTCTCTTCTTCCATATGTTATGGTAACTGCTAAATTGCAGTTAAATATACTGCTGGCCCCAGCCAGCAAAGGATTCATTTTGCTTCCCCTTGAGGTCTCAGCAGATCTGCTGTACCTTGTGCATTGCAAAATGGGCCCTCTCAAGAAAATCAGTATTACAAGATTTTTTTCATAAATCATTTTTCAGAATAAAAATCTTCCATAATTCTTAGTTATTCTGGCCAAGTTGCACTGTTAGCCCAAGGTTTGGTCCCAGCTTTTTTCAGGGCTTGGGAAGAGAGGAATGTGTTAATCCCTGTAACTAAGTAATGAGAATTTATTCTCCATTGTGTACAGCTTCCAAGTTTTTGAAAGTCAAATGTACTTCTTAAGAAGTCATCCTGAGGCAACTTTATTTAAAAGTTATTGAATTTATTAGGAAATTTAATGAAGAACTCTTCTAGTAAGGAAAGGAAGCTTCTGGTCTCCTTTTCAGACTGTAAAAAACAAAACAAAGCAAAACACCCTCCCAAAAGACACTCCATCCCATAGAAAAACAAACAAGCAAACAAACAAACAAAAAAAGCCCCACAAAACCAAAGCAAAACAAAAGACATGTTAGGAATCCAAATTACTCTCTATGAACAGAGAAATAACAAGAAGTAGTGATAAAATCTTAAAAGCCACATAAGCTTTTGGGAACAGCTTTTGGAAAAGAATCACTTAACAAACAGCAAACATTCATATGGCCACTGAAATGCTCAAATATGTTAATTTTTAGTAAGAAATTCCCCAGTGGAAATAAAGTCATCCTTATACCACCCAGCCAAGGAGCACAGCAGGTAGTGGATGATGAAACTGGTTTGCATGGTTTGCATTCAAAATGTTCACATCAGGCTTGGCTGCTCTTTTTCCTCTGCATCTGCTTCTGGCTCTTGGGTTTTTCGACACTGACTGCAAATTTGTGAGGCAGCTACATTTAAGTTTTCAGCAAGTTGTAAAAAAAAAATCTGCTTTCTTTTAACTTTTCCCTTTAGTAGCAATCTAAGCTTTAGAGGAACAGCCTGTACTTGACCCTCTTTGCACGCTGCCTTTCCTTCCAACTCTAACACCACTAAAATAGCTCAGTGAGTGTTGTTCTTATACTCAGAACCAGTTGACATGAGTTGTTTTTGTTTGTGTGTTTATCAGAGAACACCATTGCCCAGCTCTAGCTCTCAGTGAGAGCTCATTTGGAAGCCACACACATGGTTTGCATTGAAGATGGGAGAGCCTGTGCTAAGTTTAGAACTCATTTAATGAGTGGGAAGATCTGTGGAATAAATGTGCTACTATGAAGAATGCAGTAGACACTTAGGGAAAAATTAAACACTCAATCTGTCTTGTAAAGACCAGACTCTGAGGAAAATATGTTGTAAATTCAGTGGAAATGAGCAAAGATAATGCTTGGATGAAATAAGGCTGGGGCCATTAGTATATGTAAAATCACTTTGTATTTAACAAAGTGATTTTACATGTACCAACCATGTTCTGTTTTGCTGTAACAGCACACAAAGTCCAAACTGCTGAGAGATTTTAGGTTTGTGCCCTGCCCTGTTACAGTGGCAAAGATTGTTCCCAAACAAGGGTCCCTGTCAGTGGCACAGCTTGTTGGGCTTATGATGAATTCAATATAAGCTATTTTTTAAGATGCATTTTCCCTGAAAATAGAAACTCCACGTGAAGAAAAAGGTGTTTAAATTGAAAAAGAAATAGAAGAACAAATACTTTGACCAAGTTTGATGCTTGAGATCCAGCCTTTAGCAGGGAAAATACAGGTGAAGTAATGGAGGTGTTCTTTAATGGGAGAGATGTCCTTTAATGGTGTTCTTTAATTCTTTTAATGGGAAAGCACTGCAGTTTATGGAACTGTAGAAGGTCTCAGCTGCTGTGCTGCCTGTTAGACACATCTTTCTTTATCCACCCAAAGGCACTGGGTAAAATGGAGGAATGGCAAGGGCTGCCTTCAGGCTGTTCCTTGACTTTTCTGGTCAGCCAAATGCCCAGAAATCATCCACATGGCTGTAATAAAAAGAAAAGGCTTAGAGTTTCATACAGACTGATGTATCTGTGCACTTCCTCAGCCCTACATCTCTGGATAGTCTGGACGAGCTCCCAAAGTAACCAATGTTACACGATCATTATTGACTTCCACTACTGTTTTTAATCTTGATCTCCCCTCTACTAGAATTGTGCCATTTCCAGGGCATCTCTGCTCTCGCTTTAAAGGGTTGTGTGGAAGATGTTAAGGCAGAAGTAGTTCTCTGTCATTGGAAATCTGAGCACAAAATTTTCGAAAGCTTGAATAGGCTGGGTTTTCTAATATGGAATAATTTTAACTCAGGTTTTTAATTCTTGCCACTCAAGAGTTCTGAAGAGGAGCACTGTCATATTTCACAGCCTTTCTCACGATTACAGAAAAGGCAAAGTTACCAAGTAATTGTAAAGCTCTTTGAAGGTGAAAACTGCTGCCAAGATGAAATTCTAGCAGTGCATCATTTGTCTCACGGTTGAAGAGGCAATTTCAAAGTCAGCTACACATAAGTTATTTCTGTATATTTTGCTTTACCCTTTCTTATTCCTGGTTTTCTGAATAAGTAAATAGCCAAACAAAGCTGGTTATTCCACATCTATGTTATTGTTAATTTGTCTTTAAACATACATCCTAATGTTTTGGTTATTTTTTTGTTCTCTTTTTCTCCTGTGAAAAGTGTAAGATAGGCAGCACATGCCTTCTTTGCCAGAGGGGCTACAACTTCTGAAGAGTCTGAAGTGTCATGCTGAGATCCTGCTAGGATTCCTCCATTTATTTGTTATGGACAAATCTGACTGCTGCACATCCTGCTGTTAATATTCTGCATTATTGCTTTTCCCATCTTTCAACTTCCTTGTGCCTCTGTGAAATGATGGCTCTTGTTAATTGGTGTGGTGCTTCTTCCAGATCCCAGTGTCGTGGGGATTGGCAGAGGAGGCACTGGGCACATCCCAGCATTCAGCCCCCATTCCCACAGATGATAACTGGGCAAATCCCTCTGGGCTCTGGTGCTCATACTGTGTGTTTACATACTTTTTGACTCGTGCAATAACATCTGTGTACATTCCACTGTTTATGTTCAACTGGGAACAAAAACACATTCCCAATTCTCCGCATAATAATTTTGCCTACAGCATTTTAGTGCAATGTGCCGTTACCCTACATGGGTTCTTCTTTGAGTTTGTTGTGCCCACTGTGATCCACCACTTCTACTCTCTAAATTATGATTCTCTTTCAGTTTTCCTTCTATTTTATTCAGTGTACATCAGGATGTTGATGGCAGCTGGCTACAGCCCAGTGTGCCCATTCCTGATGGTTATGTAGTGCTAGCACACCTCTAGTCACCATTTCAGTGAATTCTTACTTCCAAGTGGTAATTACTACTGGTCCAATATTCTATGATAAATAGTACCAAGTGTTTCTTTGAGTTTACACAAAAAAGAACATGGTGTGTTTTCAGAGAACTATACGTCCTTTTATGCAAATGCAGCAAATTCTGGGACACTTCTCACTGCCATGAATAATTATTATTCTTGTTCTCATCTTCCCTGTGAGCAAAGGAGGGGGGATGAAAGAAGAACAAAGCTTCAAAGTTGTGGCGGGGTTCCTTATTTGAAAGCATAGTGAAAAGGAAGTTGGAAGAAGACTATTCCTTCTCTCCTGAATTAATGGTTAAAGTTTCCTTGGCATCTGGAAAGCCACCACCATTTCTCACGGGAAATGTACATTTATGGGTACAGATGAGAAGGGAAAATATTTTACATTTTAAAGTTCCTCTACACTTATTTACTGCATTTCTCCATGCAGAAGTAGTGTGAAAATGTTGGACTTGCATTTTCCACAGCTACGAGTAGTTAGAAATTACTAGGCAGGCAAACACTATTGTCTGGGGAGCACAACAGCATTTGGAACTTCATTTGAATCCAACAGCATCTTCTGGAGTGTTTTATTGTCAGGCTCCTAAGAACCACCCAGCAGAAAGCTGCTTTAGCTCAACCTTTATTGACTGAAAATTGCAAGTTATGTGATGAAGATTTTTATTCCAAGATTATCAGCCCTATTCTCTCTCTCTTTCTCTCCTGCCATATCTCATATACCTGCCATCCTTAAGGAAGTAATGTAGGTACTCATCAGATCAGTGAGGAAAGGGACAAAGGAAACTAAGAAGACAAGCAAGATCAGTGAAGATACAAGGATAACTATGAATTTTCCTTTGCTCTCTGAACATGGATCACATTAACCAGGTGGAAAGATAAGGTTAACAAGAACCACGAAGCCAGTTGTAGCACCATGCTTCATTTAGCTCAGTGCATGCTCCTTAAACACAGCAAGTCTTCTCAAGATGTTGAGAAGACACTTATGTTGACATTACAAGGATCTGCAGATAAACAGTTTAGTGCCCTCAGTGGACTGGAAGAGTCATAAACACCAGCAATGAAGCCTGAAGGTTTGAGTTGCTCTTGTGGCTGAGAGGAATCTGTGTATTCTGTGAAGAAAGCCAAAGCAAGGACAAGATGGTGACTGTATAAATATACACACACAGAGTGTTTATTTTTACCTTCACAGAGTCATTTCTGTAGGTGTTTCTCAGGAGGGAAAGCAACCCTTTATCTCTAAGAGAAGGTCACAGGTACTTACAATCAAAAGCTGTGGCCAGAATTTTTCAAATACCATTGTTGCCATATCACAATTTGCTTTGCTCCTTGTGTTCATGAGAAGCAAATTAAACGAGGCTTCCTCCAAATGCCAGTTTTTGCATTCCTGCCCCTTTGAGGGCTTTAATTAGAATAGGCATGAGCTTAAAATTCTACTCCTGCGAGAGACAAATAAACCACGCCAGAAGCAATAGCAAATTGCACCATTACTGATTAAAGACAAAAACCTTCTCTAATTGCAAAATTCTATACAGAATCTCCCTTAAGGAAAGAGTCTGCTTTCCCTATCTGATCATGTCATAATTACATCCAACTGATCAGCAGTCATGATGTTTGGGCACCAAAACCCAGGAAGTGGTCATGACAGGCATCCCCCTCCAAACTGCTGTACCCCAGCCACCCTCAGCAAGGGGCAGGCACTGAGTGATGCAGATTGCTGCACCAGCTCTTTGTTAAAACCAGAATTTAGCTCCCTTACCGGGTGATAAAACCAAGTCTCAGCGTAGTTCTTCAGATCTAAAGTGTCACATGGAGCTCAAGCTTGGTCCGGTATGTCGGGTACCAATTTGTTGGTTTTGCTGACCAGTGTTTGCTGAATGTGATTGTAAAGTTCTGGTTGTTAAAGCAATAACCACTCGTTATCTAATTTTTATTTATTTTGGTCCCATTTCCCCAAATAAGGGAGAAACAACGGCTCTCCAAAGATACAAAATCTTTAAAATTTAATTTACTGCTCAGTTACTGTTCCTGCAGAGCAACAGGACCTTTGCTCTTTGTCCTGACATGCACTGCTCACCCTGTGGACGTGAACAACCTGTAATGGGCAGACTTTAAAAAGAAACTATTAAAAACCTCCCCAAATTGTAATGGAAGGCATGGAGAAAAAAGAAAAGGTAATTTCTGGTTTATTGATTGAGCCTTGTAAAGGCTTGCTCCAGCCTCCCCTCCACTAAGCAGGGGGAGTTGGTGGGAATGGAAACCTAATGTAACTCCTCCAAGATTACTTCCAGCTCCTCAGAGCTCTGGCACGTTCCAGCAGCTGCTATAAAAGGCCGTGTGCTTAATGGAGGAATGTCACAGAGGGCAGATGGAAAAGGAAGCAACTTTTACTGAGAGGAGAGGGAGTCAAAGGAAGTTCACCTGTTCGGGGGGTTTGAGTGGGAATACCAGGTGTTAAAAGCAGCCTCGTGCCTGCTCTGTGCCCGGGAGCCTCGCTGGGAAGCACGAGGTTCCCGGGATGGCTGTGACTCCAGGCTGTGGCCGTGCCTGATGCTGCTGGCATGGCTTGGAGCAGGGAGAGCCAGGCTTTTGGGAGCCGGGCTGGGAAAAGGCTCCCATGCGGCATTAAAAGGAATTTCTTTCTGGTATGACAACTTCAGTGCACATAATCCTTTTGGCTACACTGTTAATGGAGCTCTGTTCCTTCGGCCTCCTGTTCAAAGTCACCGGGAAAATAAAGCGATCCTGTAGATTTACTTTGTGTCCTCGCAGACTCCAATGCTTCTGGAAAGGTTTAAAGCAAATTACCTTGCATATTTCAGGAGAATCAGTTTTATCCATTTAAATGGTGTGCTGGCTTAAAGGGGGAAAAGTACAGGCTGTTTGGTTTTGCTTCTGTTGTTTGTGTACTCTCTGTGACAAACCTGCTTTGTTTGTTGTTGGTGGGTTTTTTTAATTATTCCAGATTTAAAGAGAAAACTGCTGAGAACCTCTGTGTTCTGATTTTTATTGCAATTATTTAAGTCATTCAGTTGACTAACTTTTTATAATGAAAATCCTTTTCAAACAGGAGTATGCAACACTTGAAACAAATATAGAATAAATTTAGCTACAAGCTTGTGTAGTCAATCACTTCAGAGGCTGCATGTACTGAAACCTCAAAAGTAATTTATTTAACAGCAGCTTTCTGATGATACTTGTGAACAAAACATAGCCTTCCTAATTGTTTTCACAGATGTTAATTAAAAATAAAACAGCATGCTTTGCAAAGCTAGTTCAGCACCTGATTTGCATGACTAGCTTAAATTTGAAAAACTTAATCGAAAAATTGAATTATGTTTTTCTTCCGTCTGGCTTAGATTCACAGAACATGTTCTTTTGTGAACATTAAATTAATACATTAAATGGAAAAGACTTATATATAAAGTTTTCCTGTATCTTTGAATATTAGGAGTTGATTTTACATTTAAATATCTACATTAAGATTTATTTTAGATTATTGCTAAAATAATCCTCTGAGCTTCTTTTGAACATGTATGTGCGCCTTTGCCTTACCAGGTAATAGCACACCTTTGCTTTTTGATCACTCAGACATCCTGGAAAGAAAGAAATAAGTGTGTCTACAGTTCAAACTCCTCTCTGCTCCAACAGGACCTGTGTTGCTAAGATTGTTTTAATACATGTTAAATTTGGTAATGAACTGGAGAGTCAGATTTTCCTGTGACCAATGACAGTCGCTTAGGGATAGTTGAGAGATGCACTATAACCTCTTAAACATTAGTTCCCTGAAAGCACAAAACTATTTAAAACCAAAAAAAAAGTCAAAACTAATTAACCCACCAAAAAAAAACCCTCACTGGTCCCCTGGCCCCAAACACCCCATGGAAAATATTAAACGTAGTCTTCAAACATGTGCACATACCTGACCTGGTCTGTTGTGATCATTCTCCCTGCCTTCTCAATCTGCCCCTCCCAGTGTCTTTGTTTGGATTTTAATCCCAGATATTGTTGTAACAGCTGATACAATCACTGGAACATGGGCCCTTTTCTGTGTCTAATATGGAAACATCCTAATTTTGGTGAGAGGGGGTGTCGAGGTATAATAAATGTCTCTATTATGTAGTTCACTTGTGAATTCTGGAGATAAACAGTAATAGTAAAATCCAGCAAACTTCCACCAAAATTATTCTGGCCCCAAAGTGTTCTGTGAAGCATCAG
Organism: Lepidothrix coronata; assembly: GCF_001604755.1. Lineage (NCBI taxonomy): Eukaryota > Metazoa > Chordata > Aves > Passeriformes > Pipridae > Lepidothrix > Lepidothrix coronata. The sequence continues at coordinate 2,575,264 of NW_016690205.1, forward strand.
ACTCAGGGAGTCAATGACAAACTAGCCTGATTCCATGTTACAGTTTCAAACTGTCCTAAAATAGCCCTAATGCTGCTTGCAAGTACCTGGCAGGTGTAACCTCTAAGTTAGGTCTCCTTGTATCTGTGTTATTTGAGCCTTAGAAACAAGGGGCTAATTGGTTTATGACATGACAGGCTGATCAGTATTGTTTCTTTCTGATGCCACAACTGAGCCCATATTGTGTTTAACTGTTGGTTATCACGTGGCTCGTGGGATTTGTGGCTCTGGATGACAATCCAAAGGTTTGTTGCTACAAACCAACCTGTACTGGTTCTCAGCACAGGAGTTTTACTTTAGAGATTTATGTGCAGGAGGCATCCCCATCATGCCATGGCTCCAGAAGAGGGATAACTGCACGTCAGTAGAACAGAGAATTGTAACCTAAAGGAGCCTTCTCAGTTAAGTGGCTGATCTTGTGAAGGAGAGACTAATTAGAGGCCATGTCTGGCTACTGAGACTGCAGGGTAAGTGCAGTAGGTTAATGACTCAATTATTCAGTGTGCACCTTTCTGCTGTGGGACATGACAGAGGCTTTGGGAGAAGGAGACAAAACATGCAGCTCTTCATCTTCTGAAGAGAGCTGTGAGGTGGTTCCTCCTGCCTGGCACACAAAGCAGCTGAAGAAAAGTGGAGATGGTGGTAGTAGAAAGGAGAAAAAAAAAAAAATAATTAGTTCTCACTGCTCTTGCCAACTGCTGGAGGCACCTGGACAAATTTGTAAATTGGCCTAATTTCTTGGGGTTCTTTGTGCCACTTTCCTTACCCTCCCTGCCCTGCTGGGAAAGAAAAGGAGGTCATTTCTGCCTGCAAGTGGCCTGAGAATGGTTCTTCCTTTGGCTGCTACCATGAGGTATTTGTTTGTGGCACATCTTCCAGTCTGACCCACCTGTACCTCGCATGGTAAGACATGACACATGGACTAAGGAAGAGTGTGTCGCTGTGGTTGCCTCTCCTGGCTTGCTGGGAGTTTACCAACCACTGGTTGGGTTTTTTTTTCCCTGATAATTAATTTAATAACACATTTTTTTTCCCAGTTCTTTCTCTCTGCAGACGCATACTCATGCTGAAATAAACTCTCCATTCAGATTTTCTCGTGCAAACAAAAGCAGGGCTGCCCAAAACGCAGCACAAAAAGCAAACCAGAGCCCTGTAAGCTAACTCAGGTCTGGTTTTTAGTATTTTTTTTTTTGGCTGTAAGAAAGAAATTTCCTCATATAAATCTCGATGTTCTAGTATTTTTTTGCCATATACTCTGGGTTTGGGGCCAACATATATACTTAGATAAATATTCTAAATGCCAGATGTCAGCACATGCTGGGTAAGTGCTTAATAATCACGAAACCAAGAGCCCTTGGTCTCTCCCAGCGGAAAGGGGTGTGATAAAGGAGGCTCCTGCAAACAAAGCCGTAGTGAAGGGCTTCCTCCAGGGACAGGTAGAGGATATGAGAGTTAATCAAGTTTGTCTTAAGTCTAAAGGAAGTCTTTTTATATCTTCAATATGCCCTGACCTTTTCATTTGCTCGTTACAAGGGCTTTGCTTGTCCACTGGGTGTCTCATTCCCGGCTCCGGGCACGGGAAGCCTTTGGCAGTGTGGGAGCACACCGTGATTTTGTCAACAACAGCTCTCTGCAGTTTATTGACTACTGCTAGAGCAAAATAAACACTAAAACTGAGAGTAAGAAAACCCAAAAGAGTGTGGAGTTGTGCTTTTAAACTCTGACGTTACTCTGAAGTGGTTCTCGTCCCTTCAGTGAATGCACTCATATGTCTTTACATTAAGTGTGCCTCAGGCTTCTTGCAGTTACAGTTAAAAATTAAAACAACAGTGATTGTATGTTAAGGGTGATCGGATGAAACGGTTTTCCTTCTCTTTAACTACTGCTTGACATGCCAGAGGATTTGAAAAAGACCTTCTTCGTTCTAACTTCATTTTTGCGCCGCACTTGCTTCTCTCCACTACTCCAGTTCTTTTGCTGTACTTGAAGAACATCCTCAGCTACTGTTTCAGAGCAGCCCTTACCAGCTTTTCTTCACCTTCTAAAGATACTTCTGCCAAAGAAAAAAAAAATATCAGCAGGAAGATGCCGCTACCTGTTGTAAGCAGCCCCACAGAGTGTGGTAGAACCCCAGGGATTTGCAGGCTCAGCCTGGGTCACAGCTCTGGCACTTGCACAGTTCCCTCTTCCTCCCTGGAGCAAAACCAGTAGTTTGCAATGGAAACAAAACAAAGAAAACCCCCATTCATGTAAAGGCATGTCTCCATGGATGAAGGTCCTGGTTCAATATTTACCTTTGAGAAGAGGTGATGCAGCATTGCCTCAGCTGTGCAATTACATTTCTGTAGCTATGACTGCAGAAACTGCAGCATTTCCTGTGGCTGTTATCATAGAGAGGCAGTGTGGGGAAGAATCAAGCCCTCTGGTTCAGTTCAGAGGCATTCTGAGCTTTGTTGAAGTGGGAGGGAAATTATCTGGACTTGGATTCAAGTGCTGGGTCTTGACTGATGTTGGCTTTGTCTCTAACTTGACTCCAGATATACTGCTAATATTATGAGTGTACAAGTGTACAGCCTATTTCCATCCTTCTCATTTTAAACTTGCTTAGCAAGGAAGCATTTGCCAGGCTTGGAAAAGGAGATGATACCCTCCTTGGGTCAGTAAAGGCCCTGGCTGCTTTAGAACAATTGTTGCATTCTTCTCTCTCTCCTCTTTTCCTAGTATTTATTTCTGGCTCAATCACTTCCTTCTGTTTTTCTGTCATTAATAAAAAAATGGCCTGGCTTTACAACCTGCAAGTTCCATCAAAGCAGTGAAATCTGCTGCAGAAGTTGTCTATCAGTGGGCAGAATAAAACTCCTCCAGCTTGTGTATTCTCCAAATTAGCAGCAGCCACTTAAATTGTCCTTTTTTTTTTTTTTATTCTAGAACACTCCACAAGATTCAGAATTAGGCCAACCTCCTGGTGATGGGCACAGTACAAAAAGGAGCCCTCAGGACAACAGCACAGAAAGGTCTGGAGGTCAGGACATCTCAGATCCTCCTCCTGCTGCTGTGCCACCAGCTGAGAGCAAAACCTCACCAATGCCAGGACCTACAAGGTAAGAAATGAAGTTTCCCCCTGTGAGTAGAATTGAAGCCCTGATGCTGTTGGTAGCTGGGGGCTGTGCATTTTTTAGTTTCTGTTCCTGTGTAACTGATTTTCAATGTCTGTCATCCTGATGGATTGTGATGATGATGATGCCCTCAAAAATAACCTGACAGCACCAGACTACTATTTACCAAACTGATTTTCTTGCTTTACTGCTTAACTATAAACAAGGCTCCATCTGTTGTAGTAACCCTTGACCTAAACTTTCTATGCTTTTTGCTTGTACTAATAAACTCTCATCTGAGACAGAGAAACATTGGAGAGTCTTTTGTGGTTGTATATGACTGTAAAATAAGATGTAATTGTTAACAATTGCAAAATGCTGTGCTCAGCCCTGTATAAAAATCCTACTAAAAAGTACCAGCCTAGCTAATATTTATTAGCATTGCACTCTTCTAAGTGTCTTAAAATTCACCTTATGAAATAAATAGGACCACTTGCAGAGTTAAGATATTCTTCAGTGCTACTAAGGATGGCAGAAGATAACATAATCTGGGTTTTATTTAATATCCCAACAGGAACATTTTGCCTGAAGCATTAATACTTTTTACTTGAACACTTCCCATGCTACTTTTGTTTTCAGCAGCTGCAATGAAGAAATTATGTAATACCAGAATGATTTCAAGACAGAGCTGAGTACTTTGCAAATCATCAGTGTTACCTGGAATAGAAGGGAATCACAGAACCATACAATGTCCTGGGTTGGAAGGGACAAGGCCATTGCACAGAATGATAAATACAATTTAGGAGTAGCAGTAACTTGCTGAGAAATGTGTAGGATTTTTAGGCTGTGGGCACCTTTTGAAGCGTTCTCACTAATTTTCTTTAAGATTGGAGAATTCACTACAGAAAGATTTGCCACATCCTTTAAAGCAGAGTGTGTTTCCACCAACCCTGGCTACCATTTCTGATTGCCATTTCTTTGCAAGATGTCACCTTGAGAAATGAAAACCAAGAACAAACAGGAGTCCAGTACAAATGTTTCAGATACTGTTAATGCTATCGCAGGCAATAAACTCTTCTTCTCCCCTTTTTTGTAAGAAATTATGAAGATTAAGATTAATTATGAAGATTAAGCATTTCTTTATGAAGAAATACTGGAACAGGCTTCCTAGAGAGGTGGTTAACACCCCAAACCTGCCAGTGTTTAAAGGGCATTTGGACAACGACTTTAATAATTTGCTTTAACTTTTGGGCAGCCCTGAAGTGGTCAGGCAGTTGGATCATGGTAAGTCCCTTGCAGTATTCAAGCCTGGTCTAGTCTACTCTAGTCTATTCTATTACATTTTTAAATTATTGATATTATGCAACAGTTTGTGGCAGTTTAAATCCAAATTCAGGTATTAAATAAGATCATCAGTGACCACAGTTCAGGGAAAATCAGACACATGAGTAATCTAAAAAGACTTTCCAAGAAAGAGCAGCTTATTTTCTGGAAGGGACAGTTTGGCTGTGCTATGGAGCTCTTACATTTCAGTAGGTTGTTGTACTTCAGTGCACACATAGGAAGTTATTTACTATTAATTCTATTTCTTCTGACTGCCACTAACACGTTTTAATTATCTACTGAAAATAATAGAGCCTGACCAAGCCTAAGACTGCTAAAGTCAATTTACAATGATAAAGATATTTAGGCATGAAGTTTAAAGGGATGAGGGGTTGTGCTTCTTTCCTAGAGCTGCCTCACTCTGCTGTCTGCCAGGTCTGTACACAGAACAGCTTTTTCTTGGATGAGATTCTCATGTCTTTGAGAGTGTCTGTCCACTTTCATGTCAGAGGAGGGAAGCCACAGATATCATTCTCACTAGTGAAAAAAAATCAGTTTTGGGGCGATGATGTAAAATTGGACAGGGTGAGACTTTTTAGAGGTATATTTTGTTTGTTTGTTATGTCAATTAACAAATACTACATGTATCCTCTAGCCTGTAGTTTCTCTCCATGGTATTGTGCATACTCACTGTATTGTTTGTGTCTGTAATGGTAACCACACCTGTCCCACTGAAAAAAACATAAATTTCTTGTAAGCTACTTACAACGTGGTGCATTCTGATTTGTGACTGCAAAATAGCCATTTTCTACTGCTCTTATCAGTATGCAGGTTATATATTGGGAGAGGGAAAATAAGAGGGAATTATGAGTATTACCAACTGCTGACTTTTACACTAGGCCTGTCATGACTAACGTTCCTGCAAATTGGAGTTGTTTGTGGAACTGCACAATGACAGGTAGGAGATTGTGTACCTAGAGCTGCACCACCCACACACCCTCCAGCTGAGAGCATTTGTACCAGCATCCACCTGATACACTGGAGACTCTTATCTTGGGGTTGGAGTATTTGTGGTTTGGCTGCAGCAAGTGCAGTTTTGCTTTTTTTTTTTTTTTTTGGTAACATTAGCATAGTAACTTTATACTGTTCCGTAACTAATTTGCGTTTTAAAAAAAATGTATCACTCAAGAACCGTACAACAGCAGTTCTTCAGGGGTTGCTTTTCAAAATGTGAGTGCCTAGAACACTTTGGACTTACATTCCAGCTGGCTGAGACAGCTTTAGGCTGCAGCAGGCAAAATTCTGACTCGTGCGAGATGAATGTTGCACGGATGAGTCAGCTCGGAGGGATTCACAAGACTCTTGTTTCGGGAAATTTATTAGATGGGCGGCACCTCAGGCAGTTACTTGTTATTTAGCCTCACTCCTGCGACTGCTGGCACATGCCTGCTTTGGGTGACTCGTGAGTTATATCCTGCCAAAACAGAAACGAAGACAATAAACGGAAAATCTTTGAAGTCCCACATTCCAGGCTGTTTATTTTTAACTCGCTCTCCTGTGTTGCTTTGAACGCATCTTTTCCACCCTCAAAGTGAACTCTTGGAGTCTTCAGAGCGTGTGACCTTCCGTTTTTGGATGGAGCATCTCTGGGTGGAAAATTACCACGTTTGCTTTTTTCCAATCTTCTGGGTGGCTTTCTTCTGCCCTCCACAAATTCTTTGAAGTTGTTTCAGTTGCATTTAAACTCTTGCCTTTTGGCATTCAAAATGTCTGTGACTCTGACTTTAGAATAGTCTAATTTTTTTTTTTTACCTGTATGTTGAAAAGTAAGACCATCAGTAATTACTCTGTGAACTTTCCATGTGGAATAAAAAGGCTGAAGAGCTGGGATAGTTAGCAAGCCTCAGGCTTTGCACTGGTGTCTGTGTGAGGTGTAACATACCTTTCCCCTGGTGCACAACACACACCTGGGGAATCCTGAGCTGGACAACTCAACCCCCAGCAGATTTAGGAAGAAGCAGATGCAGCAATTTAAAAGATGCACACCCAGGAGTAAGTCAGGGGAATGAGCAGTCTTTGTGGATGACCTTGGCCAGAGTGCTGCACACAGATCCCGTGGGACACCCTGAGCCATGTGGAGTGACGAGCTGGAGCTGCCACACATCCTGTGGGACAGTCCCTTCGGTGCCATGCTTCCTGCTGGCTCTCTGGATACCTCAGATAGAGACCAGAAGCCGGTCCTGGAACTGGAACTGAAGCTCTTGCTTGCTGCAGCAGTAGTACAGCTCACTTCTTTAATGTTGGAGCAATTTGCTTTGGTCATACTTAAAATATTGCAGGCGTTTTATTCCGTGTGTGGAACAAGGAGGTGAAAAGTGATTGGGGGTGGGGGAGAAGGGGAGGAGGGTTCCCAGGAGGATCATATGGATCATTATTCCTGCTTCACTTTTTCCTGAAAGCTTAGATGCACAGGGAGGGTGGGGGAGGCTGGCTGCTGTTAGCAGCCCTTTAGGGATGATGGATTTCTCATGTGTTTGTTTACACTGAGAAGTTCAAGTACTGACTTGCTCTGCCTCTAAAACTGTGATTCTTTTTTTTTTATTATTATTTTTGAAAGGGAATGTGGAAATTAATTCCATCTTCCCAATTAACTTTCAGTACCTCTTAGGGACAGATTAAAATGCAGGATTCCCTAAGTTAACTGAAGTCCTCCAGTACTCTGTGTCCAAATGTGTAAACTCAAAAAGTAGACGCTGATCTCTCACGTTGTCAGGGGAGAGAGAACAGAAACATTTGAGAGGCAGCTTTATGTGTGCCGTGGCTGAGGAGCTGGCTGTGCATTTGTTCCCTCAAGTGCTTTCTAAATTCATCCTCAGATTTCAGGCTCATGCTCCTGGGAATATAATCACTCAGGCTCTGAGTTACATCAGTGTGGATGGCAACCGTATGTGACCTCTGGGATTCAGAGGCTTCAGCACTCAGTGTTTTTCCCTCACAAGCATGACTAGGTTGGGAAGGCTGCCTGTCTTTCAACAACTACTGCATGTTTTAGAAGGATAGCAGAGGAATAAGAAATGGAAATTTTAAATTATCCACAATTTTCTCTTGTGGTATCTTCACTTCTTGTTGTTTATGAAGTACACTTAACCTATTTGGGCATCTCTAACACACACTCCCCCTCAGACAGTAAATGCTAAGTGACAGAGAGCTTTTGTCTTGCTGCTGCTGCTTTTATCTTCTGGCCCTTTGCCTTTGCTGTGGATGAGAAAGCAGAGTAATGGAAGTTGTGACTTCAAGTGTTAATGGCTGGTGGATTGGGTATGGCTCTGGAAGCATTTATGGGATATGCAGCATGAGTCATTTATTTCTTAGCATCCTTTATAGCTTCATACCCTCAACACAGACCAGGCAGTGCTCTCCTAATAAACATCTCAGTAACTAAGCAGGACTCCTAAATTTTTCCAGGATAATTCAGACTTGCCACAATATCTTCTGAGGGTGGATAGAGGTTAACTACAGGCATTAAAAATTAATCTGTACATTTTCAATGTGCTTCCAAACAAGCAATTCCTCAGTAATTATTTATGCAAAATATTTTAGGCATGCAAAGATTTTATTTGTTGTTATTTGATGTTGTAACTGGAAGTATAGCATTCATATGGTCAGTATGTTAGGGCCTTGGATTTGCAAATTCTTAACTGTTTGCAAATTGCTTAACTTCCAAGATAAGGGAAAAGTTCCCTTTGGTAACTCTTGAGTGCAGTGGGACACACATATTTCAAGTTACCGATGCACCTACATCTTTGCATGACTGCATTTTCTTTTTTTTTAACATATCATCAATCACATGCAGCAATTACTCCTAGCAAAATTAATCCTTCTGCCCTAAACTCTATATGAACTATGAGGAACTCGACTGTTCTTCCATGCTTTGTCATTTGCATGTTTTGCTTTAAATATAAATGAATTTTTCCCTTATATTGAGCTAGGTCAGATTACAAACAGAAGAGATCGAGTCCCCACAAAAGCAAACACATTTTATTTTCCTGTGTTTAAAAATCCAAACATTTAGGGTCATAGCTTTATGTTGATTGTATTAAATGGGCTGCCTGAAAATACATGTTCCCTGCAGGTAATTATTGATTTAATGTAGATTGGGTTTTACTCGGGGGAATTATCTTCAGCATGTGGTGTAATTTCCCTGTAGTGCTATTCCCTTTAAAAAGAGTGGAAGATAATGGGACTAGGTGTGACCTTAAGAGGTCATCTAGTCCATCCTTCTGCCCTAAAGCAGGATCAGCTGTGCTTAAGTCATTCCCAACAGATGTTTGTCTAACCCCAGCATGTCTTGCAGACAGAAAAGCAAGATTGCAAAAAATGAAAAGGAAGACGTAGGATCCGTTCCCTGTGTGGTTTTCCTTGTTAGTTACATCAGAAGGAGAAACATAAATAGAGAAATCCAAACAGGTCAGTCTGGGCATATCCTATTATGATTGAAAAACTCAGATTTCCAATTCTGTGTTATGTCCTGCATAAAACACTGAAGGAAGCTGCAGCAGCAAGATGATGAATCTGTACTGCTCCACTCTGAAAGTGGTACTTTAACTTGCTGTCACAGCATGTGCCAGTACTGTCATTTTGATTCTGTTCAGCATACATTAATTACAAACTTGTCCCAATTCCTTCATCTGCTCTTGAGTAAAATGAACAAGCTTTCAGCATTATTGAATGCCAGAAAAATTGTTTTGATTGATTCATAACACTGGATCTCCCTTGAACCTGCTTAGTCACAGGTTTACGACTCTGGCTCCTGACAAAGGTGCCACCAGCATGGCAGTAGATAGTTCATGGGCTTGGAAATTGTAGTCAAGAAAATTTAACCACTTCAGACATGTTTGGAACTGTTTCATATTTAATAGCTGCAAACAGAAGTCTAATGTAACAAAGATGTTGTGTGCAAAAGTCTTAGAGAAATTTCAGTCAGATGAAATCTGTAAAATGCAAATATATGATGATGTAGGGTCTGTATGGTGAACATTAACAGCATTTTCCAACGCTGTTGACAGATGGGATGAAAGATAAGTAAAGAATCAGAGATTAAAGATAAATGATAAGGAGACATTGTAACTGTAGATGATGTTTTCTACTTTTCCCAAAGCTCAGTTTCACAGAGGTTACAGGGCTTCCCCCCTCAACCTCCACCTGTTTTTGTTACCCTCCTGATCACCATATCTCTGACAGGAGCATGCTTCCATGTTGAAGAACTCTGGGCACAAAACTGCTAATGAGCAATTTAATCAGAAAGAAGATAAACCTGCAGCATGAGCAGAAAGCTGGAATGGGAATTGACTCCCACTTTTCCACCCCTTCCCCAACTCAGTGTCGTGGTCTCTCTCTCTCTTTTTCTAATTAAGCTTCCCTTAGTGCAGAATTAATGTCAATAATGAAGTGCATTCCTTCCTCAGGGAAAGCCTCCTGGCATCTCCCTGCTGTTTGTTCATGCCCTGTCATGCCCCACGTTGTCAGTGATCCAGCAGATACCACATCTTGCACTGCCATCTCTGTTATTCCCAGTGTCAGTAAGTTTTATATGGACAGGTGTTTTCAGTGTGCTAAGGGGAAGAAAAATTCCTCTGGGCAAAACCATTTTCTGAAAGTTTAAATAAAACGTATTGGTGTTATAAATTAAATGTTCAAACTGATGCCAAGCATCGCTTGTTGAAACTTGTCGAAGCTATATATGAATTGTATGCTATAGACATTTCACCTCAGATCCAAGGCTTAGCCTTAATATTGCCAAATTTCAATGGGTCTTTAAAGACTAGTTTATTTTCCACTGCAATGACTCTGAAGAAGGATTTTAGGACCTAAGACAGACTCGTGTTTGGCTTTAGGTGCAGCTCTTTCCCGTTGGGCAGAATTCAGCATAAGGAGTGGGTTTAGCCCCACCTGGAAGTGCTTTTTGTGTAGGGTAGCACAGCCCAAGGGGCCATGGTTGTACAAACACAGACCTAAACTGCAGGGACACGAGAGCTGGTCACTGACTCACTTCTCCATCAGGTATTTCATCTGTAAAACCTGGGCAGAGAAGGGGAGAGAGGCTTCTCAGATTTCTGGAGATTAGTTAAAATCCAATCTACGCTTGGCTTTACAGAAGGTGTTCTAAGCATCTTTTATAGCTCCAATCTCCCTGTGCAGCTCTGGAACTAGAGCTCACTGTCATCACATTGACTGCCCAGCCTTTGGCAATGTGTTATCTGTGTACCTTGCTTTGGATGGGATTTATTATTTCATGTTAAGTAAACGTTGCCCCTTGCTCCTAGGTACTATTCCACACTCAGCTTTGAATTGATATTACACTTCATATTCCCTAAGGTGGTGAAAATATGTCCAGGCATGGAAGGTGAGGGAGAGAACAAGGTTAAACTGTTTCATCACCAGCAAACCTCAGTGTGAAAACCTGAGGTCCACACAGTGCACGTGAAAACTGTTTAAAATAATTTCTCCTTCTTGCAGTTAGTCACCTCTGATTCCATTTTTTCTATCTTATCTGTAATGGGTGGGGAGAGAGAGAGAGATCACACCAAGGGTTGCAGCTTACATGCACTGAAATCAAACCCTGCAATTAAATGACCTCACAGGGTGTGTATCATCCTAAGGCAGCATCCTGCATTTGGCAGACCTTTGACCTTTTTGGTGAGAATCACCCGTGCTGATCAGCTGGAGAAAACATTCAACAGATGGGCCATTCTTAATCTTCTGCCACACACTCGAGCACAGCCAGATAACAGCAGTTACTGTGGATTGCTCAGCCTTTAGCTCTGTGCAGAGCAGGCTCCTAGAAGCAGAAACAAAAAGCCTTTCTTTGAGATACTGGAGGGTTTTCCCTGTTTTTTGTTTTTCCCATGTTGCTCCGTTAGTGTGTTGGATGTGTGTCCCCTCTTCCCACACTCATCCAAGATTTTTGAATGGTCAAAATGCATGGTGGCTCTCAGGTAAGACTGGGGAAATACTTTCCAGAGTAATGAGCATTTAAATCACTGTGTCTGATGGTTTAACTCCTGAAAGCAGATTATCAGCTTCACAGTGCATGTAGTGCATGGCTTTGAAACATCAGTGGCACAAGCTGGTTTTATTCTTTGCTTCATTTGCTTCTTTATTGACATGAAACAAATAAACGTTTCCATTGTTGGCAGCATCGGTAATGAAGGCATCAGTAGCTACAGTGCTGAAGAGCTGTCCAACCCAAACTCAAGCATGGTGTCTTCAGAGGTGACAGGACAGAACACTATCTTGCGAGAGCAAGGAGGACAAACAGACTCTAATTTCTTAAAGCACTCTACTGAAGCAAGAGACACAAGCCTGCCTGTCTTAGTGCCTCCTGCAGACTGGGCCAAAGAACACGTCACAGCAGATCTCACAAGCAGCACTGACAAGTTCCCCACCTCAGATTACAGCAGAGCACTGCCATCACCAGCTCCAGTGAGTGACAAAGAAGAGGGATTAGCAAATGCCAAGTCTGTGGACAGAGGGCCAAAATGTGATAATATTGCTGCCTCCTACACCAAAACCGGCAAGAATGAGCCCAGAATGCCAAGCCTGGAGCCCAGCCCTGCTGCTGCAATCACAGAAATGCAAGGAGCTGCACAAATGAGTTTGAGTGAATTAGGATCTCTCCATCAGAGTGAACAGCTGGGTGGCATGAGGGAGCCACATGTCAGCACGTTTCCCCGGGGTAAAGCAGCGGGAGATTATTTTACTGCTCAGGAGGCCGAGCAGGAGCGGGGAGTTTTGGAAGTAGGTCAGCTGCAGGCAGTAATGCAGCAAGGTAGACAGGACACAGATGGTGGAGAGGGTCTGCTAATGAAAAAGGAAACCTTAATCCTAAATTATCCAGCAACAGGAGGCTCAGACAGTGAAAAATTTGGAGCAATTGTGAATGCTCAGGGCTTCACTGAGATCAGTGAAGTCTGTAATCTACAGATGGGGGCTGGAACAACAGCTATAGGGAATGAGGCAAATCCAGCTCTATCTGTAAGCAAAAGGAAGCAATCAGAAGCTTGTACTTTAATGTCAGAGTTGCCTTCTAACCCTCCAAATCTCTTCCTGGTACCAAAGCCTGAAGAGCCTTTGAGGGAATATGTGCCTGGGAATGACTCTCAAGATCCACTGAGGAGCGAAACAGTGAAAACAGCCTCTGAAAAAAACAAATCCATTTTTCAAAGAGAGCTTCAAAAGGAGGATGAGCTTGTTAGTGCTGAGCATTTCAGTGTGCCTTTATCATTTAAGCAAGAGGAAGAAGAAAAATCAGCTGTCACAACTGAAAGCCCAAAAGATGAAGCCAGTAGCAATGAAATTATAAAAGCTGATGATGTGTCTAGAGAAAGCACCACACTTTCTGAAACAGAAAGCATTATCAGTCCCACTAAGGAAAATTCACTGGTAGATAAAAGGTTATTACTGGAAGAATATGCATTAAGTACTTCTTTGAGCAGATCCACAGAGCTGTATCAAAAAGAAGTTGAGTCGGATGTAACAGGAGAAAAAAATGTAATCAGAACAGAGGATACACAAATGTCTGAAACCAGTGAATTACTTGAGGGCTCAAGTGAGGCAGGAAGACAACTATTGAGCTCTGTTAGTAGCCATTACCAGGACACAGTAAATACCCACTTGGAACACAATCCTGAAGAATTCAGCCTTTGTGAAAACCCTTCAACAGGTGACCAAGGGGAAGAAGGTGAGGGAAAGCCTCTGAATTTAGACAGTAACTTGAAAACACCTGAAGGCAGTCCACAGTCTCTTGGTTGTAAACCTGAACAACAAATGAGTAAAGAGAAAACAGCTGCCCCAGATGACCTGGAGAACAAGCTCCTGGCTTCACCACAGTTTGCAAGGGAGGAATACCCACAGAGTTCTGGTTGCTTTAACACTGAGCCAGAAGGCAAAACTTCAGGCCAGCCAGGCTGTAACAGGACTGAAAAGGTTTGTTTAGATGGTGCACACAGTTCATTGCTTCTCCACCCTGGGAACAATAATATTGAGCAGAGTAAGCAGGACAAATCCTGGGAAAAGGCTAGAGAAGCTGTGTTGGAATGTGAATGCAAAGCTGAGAGTCAAGAAAAGCCTGAGAGCTCTAGCAAGTCAGGAGAAAGTGCAAAAATGCCCAAATTAAAACTTGATCTGCAGGGCTTGGACGAGTTGGCAGGGCCTGTGGATCTCATGGCTGTGCAAACCGAGGAGGCCCCACGGGCTCTGGAAACCAAAGGACAGAACGGTCACACCACTGAAGTGCCTCGCAGAGATCCAGAGCAGGAACCTGCAGCTGCACCAAGCAGCGTTGGGGATGGAAAACAACAGGAGGAGAAGCACCAAACTGCAGTGCAAAGTTTCACGGAGGACAAAGAGTTGGCACTGGGAAGCGAACGCAAACCGGGTGTGCCAGTGCAAGCTCAGCTGGAGCAAGTGGCTGCAGAAAGTCACAGAAATATGCAGAGGGCTGGCTCAGAACCCCCTGAAGCTGCAGTTGGTACTTCAGGACTTACTGCTCAGCAAGTGGAGGAAGGGGGTGGCAGCCACATCACTGCAAACAACTGCTCCTCTGAGAGTGACACAGAGGCCCCGGAGCGCAGGATCGGGGAGCTGCAGGAAAATGCAGGTGTTCCAACTGCTCCTCCTCAGGCAGAGCAAACGGGGCAGTTGGTGTCTGTGGCTGGTGTCACTGGCTGGAGTTCAAATACACAACTTGAACAACAGGAGCACGAGAGCAGTCTGACAGCTGTCACAGGGGCAGATGATCAGGAACACAAAGAAAGGGCCCTACAACCTGAACGGCCGTTGGAGGCAAATAATGACAGCAACACACCACAAATGCCTCTGAACGTTTCGAACAACCTTAACAAAGGATCTCCTGTGCTGGGTCCAGCACTGCCCCAGTGCAACTCGGACAGAGCAAAAGAACAGGAGCAGGATAACAGCAGAGCTGAGGATGTGTCCAGGGGTGAGCACCAGCAAAACTTTTCTGGTGTGACCACGGTTGATTTGCAAGATTGCAACGAGCAAAACAAAACCGATCTCCAGGCAGAAGAAAACTGCTGCAGTAAGCAAAACTCCAACAAGCCCGAGCAGGGTAATAATTCTTTGATCTCGGCTAGACAGCATGAAGCAGCATGTCAGAGCAATGCATTTTGTAAAGAATCTGACAAGAATGAACAGCCAGGCAGCGTGTGCAGGATAGGGGATAATACTGCTGAAAGCTGTGCTGCTGCTATAAACACTCTTCCAGGGACACAGGACTCAGCAAGTGCCACTAACATATCACAGGCTTTGCCAAGTGATACAGAAATAGCACATACTTCTGATAATTCTGAGAAAAATGATCCTCAAATATCTCATCCAGAAACTCAAAGGAAAATGCCATTAATGGCAAAAAACTCGAAAAATATTCTGACCGCTGATGGGGAAATCATCCAGAAAGATGGAAACGCAGAGATAAGTTGTGAGGACAGTGCTGCTGTGCCAGAAACAAGCAATATGAAGCCTGACAAAAGTCCAGGGGCACAAGGATCTCCTTCACCATCACGGGCCCACGGGGAAGTAATTCCCACTGATAAATTGTATAAATCCAGCTGCATTCAAAAGCCAACAGAGCAGCCTGGTTATTGTCAAGCAGATTTTACAGCCCTCTCTACCCAGACCTCTGTATTCAGCCATCCCAGCCAGCAACCTGGAAACACCACAGACAGGGGTACTGGGGAGGAATCACTAAATAATGAGCTGGAAGTTGTAGCATGTCAAAACACCTTAGAAGGTAACCCTAATTTGCAGGTTCCTGCAGGTCCTCAGGTGTCAGCACATGTGGGTCCTGTGGCAGGTCTGTGTGTGGGTGAAAAAGACTGTCCAGACCAAAGTTTTCAGGGTGATGGAGACAGAAGTTTCGCCCTGCCAGAGACTTCAAATGTAGGGCAGAGAACTGGAAACTTATCACAGTTCAACTCTGAGAAGCTGAAGAAAGAGATCTCTGCAATTAAATCCAAAAAAACAAAAAGTGAGCTAAACTTCAAAGAGCAGCAAAGTGACAGTTCAGCAGAGTCTCTGTTAGCTCTCCCTACTCCAGAAGGGAAGCTACTGAGCCTTTCATCATCACAAGAAGGCTGTAATGAGGAAATTGCAACCAATATCTGCGTAGATGACAAGCACGGTGAGATCTTAAAGAAACCTGGGAACACAGAAAAAGTGGAAGAGCTTTCAAAAGAGAATAATAACATAACCAGGCCAGACATCAGTATTTCCAAGCAGTCTGCAGAGAACTCTGGAAAGGAGCATGAGGCTCTGACTTGCAGCTCTCTGGATATTGGCTCCAGCATCCCAGACTTTAGGGAGCACATCAGCCAGATATTTAAAAAAACTGTCCACAGCACACTGAATGCTGAATTACCCCAGCTTTTGCCTGAAAACCATGCAGGCTCCAAGCAGAGTCCAGTGGCCAAGGATACAGCAAAACTCTGTGGTGCTGAGAACTTTTCAGAACCAAACAGGGTGGGCAAAGGAGTTCCTGAGGGCACCTCAGAAGCAGAGGGGCAAGAGTTATCTTTAGCTACTGAGACTTCCTGCAGAGCTGCTGAGGGCAAATCTCTGCAGCAAGAAAACACCGTGGCAGAGCTGCCACCAGCAAGTCTCCAGGACACTGAGGAAAACAGGCAGCCCAGTAGCTGTTTAGAAGTGGTCCCTGGCTTGGATGGAGCTACACCTGCTGAACGTGCTCTGGGAAATCTGCAAAAGCCAGACAAGCCCACTGAGAGCAGTGGGATGGAAAGAGAGGAGGGCGTGTGCGCTGGTGGCGTTGATCCTGAATCGCTAATAAGCTTAGAGATAAAGAAGCAAGGACCAGCTTCATTTGATGGGGCAGCAGCTGAGAACTTCCCTGTGTATTCCGACAGTCAGCAACGACCCGCCGGAGCTGTTATCCCTGCGGGCGACGCGCGGCACAGGGACAGAGAAGATGCTGCTGCCACAGAGGGAAATAACTTAATTACAGGGCGTGGTGCAGAACCAGTTTCATCTGAGGAGGACGTGAGCCTCGCTTCTGAAAGGTGCCAGGATCCCAAGCCAAATGAACAGGAGGGAAGTGAGCACGGTGATCCAGACGCTGCCAAGAGCATCTCTGACATGGCCGCTTCGACCCTTGTCCCGGGAGGATCTTACAGCCATGGAAAATTGTCAGACAGTTTTAATGTGTCACCCGAGGGAAATCGGGAGCCACACGTTCACGGCAACTTCATGGGTGACATTAAGTCTCAGGATGACATGCAGGTGGTACAGGACGATGCAGTAAATAGGAAATGCTTGGAAACATCTGAAAATTCACAAGATGCACAGCAGGAAAAGAAAGTGACCATGCATGGGTTAATAGATTACTTAAAAAATGAAGTAAGCCAGGATGATTGCGTGCAAACTGACTCTAAAGTAGAATCTAGCAGTATGACTGAGGGAGATGTTAAAGAGAACAGTGACACAGTGATAAGCACGGCAAAGGCAGGTAACGAAAAAACTGGAGACGTCCCTGAAACAGGTACTGCAAGGATGTTAGTCACTGGGGAAGACAACATAGCCATAAACACGAGCACTGGAGAGCAGGAGGCAGACCTGTTCGAAAATCACCCTCCAACCCTCCCTGTGATAGAGCAGAGTGAGCCTTCTGCACGTGCAGATCTCACTGTTGCTGAAAATCGGCCGAGCAAGATGAATTCAGAACGTGAAAGCTCACTTCAGGATGCCAAAGGAAAGCTATCACCGCCTGCATTAACTGAGCCTAAGAGCCTTGACCTCAGTGAACTTCAAAACATGGCTGTGGCAGGATTACCTCCTGAAAGGTATTTACTTTGAATTACTATGTGAAATGGTTGTCAGGGCCCCGGGGTGGACAGAGGTGCAATTTTCAGGGCAGATACCCGTTGTCTGGGCGGTTTGGGAGGGCACAGCACTTACTGTGTTCTTAAATGTATCTTAAATATATGTTCCTTCTAAATGTAGACTATGTGGAAAAAATAATTTGTAAGGACAGAGAGGCCCTAAAAGCTGAGGAGCACAGTTCTTACCTGTTCCATCTGCTGGTCCAGATTCCTGCCCTTACCTGTGTGGATTTGCTTACACTTCAGTGTTCACACCTCGTAGCCTAAAGTTAGGCATACAAATAGCACTTCCTAGCCTGAAGTTAGTAGAGTTTTGCCAAAGTTTTGGTGACCCAGTTAAATGAGACCTGCAGCATTCACATGGAGTGCGGTGTTTATGAACAAGGCTACGGAGTAACCCAATTACTCACTCTGTTAGTTGTCTGGGCCTCCCTCTTATCCTCCCGTACAATATAATTGCACTGACAGTGCCTTTGATCACTCTGTTATTCAGTGTTTCTAATGGCATGGAGTTGTTTCAGATGTGAGTTCTTCTGAGCTGGGACTTGTGGAGCTTCAGAGTTGTTTTTCATTTCATGTTTATTTATTTTCCAAACCTAGCAGTAACTGCTTTAACAAAGTTAAGATTCCTTTTTTTTTTTTTTAACGAGCTTCTACTTTGCTGAATTCTTAGTTTGATGTGCAGTTAATTCAAAATAATTATGATCTTAGAATAAGTGCTTTCCTTCTATCTATTGCCTTGATGTAATCATGTCACTCCTTCCTCTGTAACCTCACAACTTCCTTGGACACTGTCCCTCTCCTTCCCATGCTGGAGGAGGTACCAATAGCTGTAACTGCTGGGATAACAGCAGAGAGAAGGGTACAGTGAAAAGCTGAACTATATCAGACAATATCAATGAATGGTCTGCAGAGATGGAATCTTTCTAAGTAAAACCAAAAACTGAATAAGGAGGGAAAATATTTCAGTGCCACATTCCTTCAAGGTCAAGATGATAAAACCATATTGGAAGTGACAATACCTGAAGCATTTCTGTTGTTGTGAGAATGTGGGGGAATTCTTCCTGCTGTATGTGAGTCAGGGATAGAGGCTGACTAGGATCTAATTGTGTGAGCAGAATGTACATTAGAAGAATACTGGAAGTGTTGGAAACCTGGGCTTTCTCTTTAAGGATCTGTCTGTAAAAGGACAAGGAAATTAGACCCCGTTATTCCTCTCTAGCTCTTTTCCTTTCTGTTTGTTTCCCCTTATAGGATGGGAAGGTTCACAGTGGGTAGCTTTGAAATTCCCAAATAAATTGCTGGCATGGTCTGGCTCA
Source organism: Lepidothrix coronata (assembly GCF_001604755.1). Taxonomy (NCBI): domain Eukaryota; kingdom Metazoa; phylum Chordata; class Aves; order Passeriformes; family Pipridae; genus Lepidothrix; species Lepidothrix coronata. Next base: position 2,593,951 of record NW_016690205.1, read on the forward strand.
GGAGCCATAAGGGACCATGGGCAGTGCATGCATATATATATATATATATATATGTCTGTGCATGTGTTCCATATCAGGGCGGGTACCGTACTTTAAATAAATACCTGTGGTGAGCAGGGCAGGGTTCTTGAAACAGCTGCTGACAATTCATGGAGTACTTGCTTCATACTTGCATATGCTTCAGGAATTCATTATCACCTGTTTTTCCAGCATGAGTGTTGGTATCAACAGGCAGCTGCTGCTTTTGGACTGTGACTGTCCGAAGGGCTGAAGCACCGGGGACTCTCAGAGGTACAGAGGAGCCTCTGCTTTTGATCAGGCTCGTTTCTTAGAGGAATATGCATTGATAACACAAAAGAGAAGCAGAAGGCATTAGTTGAGCTGGCTGGTCTGTCTTTATCAGGTCCAATACACTGACCAGTCCATTTTTCCTCTGAGATTAAAGCTGGTTTTATATCATTAAATGCCAAGGTGTGCTCCATATGCTGTGTAAGCTGCTGAGTGGTTTGCAGTGGTTTATTGCCCTGTCATCCTTACAGAGGATAAACCACTACAGACATGCAAAATAAGGTGCATGTTTCTAAGAGCTGACTGTGGGGATATGGACCTGATGGAAAGTACTGCAGGGATAAAGAATCCTACCCAGCTCTCAAAATATATAGCAGTTAGAAGTATGTTATATTTAGGGGAAGGAAATGGTTCTGAAATGGGTCCAGAAGAAGGTTCTGAATTACTTTAGCATTGTTTTCTTCCCCCTCCACTGCTCCTGTACAGCTTCATCTATTACATGATCCCTTATTTTGAAACCACACTGAACTGTATGTGAGGGGGGCAAAGCTGTGTGATCTGACTCTTAAATCCTTGTTAGGATTTCTTCCTGTAGAGGAAATAAAGGAATTTCTTCCCTTTGTGGCAATGCAGTGGGAGCAGGGTGGTCTTGAGATGAACAGTGGATCCAAGCACTGCCTGCAGCAATTCCTGCCCCCACCTCCTTTAGGAGTAGAACACTGGTCAACTAATAAGGAGAGTCCTGAAGGCAATAGTATAGCACCAATGACTTCCCTTCAAATCTTCAGTAAAAAGGACAATTATTTTTGGAAAGGAGGTTGTGGCTGAAGCATTAGCCCCCCTTTCTTGTGGAAGTATTCCTGTGCTATTTGCAGAAGCAGGGAAGGGTTGGATTTTGGCAACCCTGTCTGCACTGAAAAGGAGTAAAAAAAAAACACCCTTTTTTGATGGTTTTGATGTTTTTAACTCTCTCTCTACTGAATCTGTAACTGAAAACCTGTGTTCCTGATTGACATATCTGGGCATCAAAATGTCGTTCTTCCTGCTTACTACTGGGCATCCAACTGCTTCATTTTGCTGTTGGAGTTCTACTTGGAAGGGAAGACCAGGGCTTGAGTTGGTTTTTTTTTCTCCTTTTGCATTGGATACCCACACATCTGTAATGTAACCCCACACATCTTTCTTTTCTGGAGAGTGTAGGCAGAAAGTCCTTATGTCCCTGAAATGCCCCTGTTTGCATCACGGGCTGTGGCAGATATCGAGCAGAACAAGGAACAAAATTGGAAATGATGGCAAAATTTTAGGGATTTTTAGAGGTGGCACTGATTTTTTGATAACTTCCTGTAATTCAGCTGTCTGGTACATGCAGACTGCCATTGTTTCTTGGAAAAAGTACCGAGGGAGCTTTTTGAAGTGGAGATGGTGAAGTCATTCCCAGATGTGCATCTGTGAGGTACAGAGAACACATTGCATCGTTCCCTGATTTGTTGGTTTGGCAAAAGGCTCAGCTTGTTAACAGGCCTTTGGGTGTTCCAGGCTCTCAGAGATGCTGGGGCTGGGTGTGCCCTGAGGAAAGAGCACAAGCAAGCAATGACACCCATGTTTTTGGAGAATGGAGAGTTCTGCTGCACTGACTCACATCACTTATAAATCTAAACACTGTTCTTATATGAGAAGTACGTTACAGCAGTTGGAGTCAGCAAAGCTACTTGAAAAACATTCTTTATGTCCTATGCATAGGTCAACAAGATCTCTAAAGTTGGCCCAGACATACTTTTGGATTTGCTTCATACTTTGTTCTTGCCATCAAAAATTGGCGAGTTCAATAACTCCAAAGAGAATGTTCACTCCTTAGTAACTACTGACTGGTCTTTTTTGTCTGTGTAACAAATACAGTATTAAATATTTTAACAGTCTTGCTGGATGAGGTGGGGAACACAGAACTGCTTTTCAGATCAGTCAAGTGGGTTTTGAGCGCTAAGGCTTTGTGTCGTGAGCAGCTGAAAACAAGAGTCTGGAGTTAAAAGGAAACTTGTCAAAACAGTGATTATGCAGCTCTTTATTTCCCTATTTTTGACCTTCAAAATTGATTCGGGTGTGCAGCATCTCAGGATCACAAAAACAAAGGGAAAAATAGCTGGAGGTGATTTACACATAAATGAAATGCACAAAATTAGTTATGCCCTTCTCCTGCCCTTCTCCTGCCCTTCTCCCTTCGCATCTGAATTCTTTCTTTCTCTTTATTTTCCTCCCATCTTACTGTCATTGCTATCCTCAGTAGGTGCAGCTGTTAGTACAGTTGTGCTTTTGGAGGTGCAGGCAGCTCAGCCTGCAGACCTCAACTAAATTAACAGAATGGGGAGTTCTGGGGGAATTTCATCTCTGTGTGAAGTCTGAGATATTTAATTTTGGTATTTTTCTATTCAGGAAGAGTAAAATGAAGATAACTTCACTCTTAAATAGACATCTCCCATTTGCCTTCTAGGAAGTAAAAGGGAGTTTTGCCAACTATTCTAATGGATTCCATTGACTGAACTGACCACTGGTTTAGGCAGCATTCAAGTATTTATAAAATTTATGAAGTATTTATAAAAATGCTGATTTGATAGTATGCCCTGCTGTATTCAAAACACATGCCAATGGAAAACCGGGTGTGTGAGACCACACTGGTTATTTTTTTATTTTATTTACTTCTGCCTCTGCTACACAGAAGTACAGAAGTAGATCATCTCTGGTCCTGCCAAATTGTTGGTACTTCTTTCTACAAGTGCTGTATGGAAAACATTCTGTAACACTCTTGAGAACCTGAGCCACATATTTATAAGGTATTGACATGGATGGATGATACATGAGCTTCTGTTTTCACACATCCTTCTGTGTTTCTCGAGACATTACATTTATTCAATCAAACACAGGCATTTGCTAAAGAAATCCAGCATGGACACTGCAATACTTTGTCCAATGTCTGGTCAGGGAGTTTAGCATCAATTTTTGTCTTCTTTTCTCATTACATTAAAAATTACTTTCATATTATTGTTTTTCTAAGTAGATTTCACCAGATGTGTTTTCCAGCCTTGCTTTTTCCAAGTCAGCTGCCTGTTTTCTCAAAATCATTTTGGCATATCTTGCAGATCCCCTGTTCTCTCAGTTCCAAGTCTAAATCTTCTGGCTCCTTGCAAAATTGGACACCGTGGAGCTTGTTCCATGGTCCCTGTTTCTAATAGAATATGCAAAGTAGGATTAGCCCCAGCTTTGAACCCTTCCAAGGGCAGCTCTGAAAACAGCAATTACAGACACAGGCATATTCTCCATGACTTGGAGGTGGCTTCCTTCCAGTTCCTCTGTGTCCTGGCATACTTGCACTGCACTAATGCTTCTCAGCAGAAACTCCTCTGGAGACATGTCTGAAGAGCCACAACTCCATAGTTCTTGACTTACCCTTTTCTTTCAGTTTTCTCTCCTGATTTCTTTTATGTTAATGTCCTTGGAGCCTGTCTTACCAATATTGGTCCAGGTACATGGGAGCACACACAAGCATTGCTAACAACAGGAGGGGCTTTTTAAGGTATTGCAATACCTTAAAAGTACTCTGGAAAAATTAAAAAAAATGTTACATGTATCTATTTGGGCCTGTTCATCTACACTCACCTCCCCAGGTTAACTCTCACAGTAGAGTCTCTTTGGAGTGTAAGAAGCTCTGCATCTCAAATTGCAATAATAGGTGTAGAAATGTTAATTGCTTCCATCAAAGGCGTGCTTGTTCTCGATTCTAAGGTCCCTCTGAAATGCTGAGTGCCACCACTCTGTGCTGCTGGGAAGAACCAACCCCAGCATGTTATGGTAATCTTGTTCTCCTTGCTGAAATGTGCTCGGCATCTCCTCTTTGTTCATCCAGCCTTAATCCTTCCTCTGCCCTACTCTCCCTGTTCAGTATCTTCTCCACACATCCACTGTCCTCAGTAAAATAACCAGCTGTCCAAAAGTGCCCCAGGACTCCACGAGGTTGTTTCTAATTTAATGTCACTAATTTACTTTCTTTCCCTCTCACGCATTCCTTCGAGGACAGCTGTGTGAGGGAAGGCTGTGGCTGCAGCCTGTCCTAGAGCTGGGAAATGCTGGGCCAAAATCTCTGCTCCACTGGGGTGATATCAGCAAAGAATTTGGCCCTGAGCCTCTAAATGATCAGCCCAGAACAATGGTCCTGTGATCCTTTTCCACCCAGACCACCCTACAATCACCATACCCACAGTTGTCCCACTTTGCTTAAATAAGAGGGGTGTCTAGTTGTTTCAACTGATAAAAAATCAAATTAGGAAGATAGGGCTCTGTGCAGGCAAGTAGGATTTAAATGATTCGTTGGCCTGAAGTACCTGGTGTTTTCCAGCCTCAAACCTGTCAATCTCAGCTTCTCTTTGTACATGGTGCTCTGAAAAACATGGAACATGTGCTCCATGAAACTCATCAAACTGCTTTTTAAAATTCTTTTCCAGCCTGTTTTTCCCAGCTCCTTTGGCTAATGAAACTCAAACAGTGTAATCAATAAAGCCTTTTTTTTTTTTTTTTTTTAAGGCACTCACTAGCTTATGTAAAATCTTTGGAATTTGTAAGCATGATAACATTGTTATGCTCTCCTAGCTGATGGAAATATCAAAGCCAGCTAAGAATAACTCTGCAGCAGACAGAGAAGATTGGATTTGTTTCCTGGAATGAAAGCAAAAAGCATGAATACACTGCTCAGTTTCTAACAACTAAGGAAAAAAAAATAAATGGACACTTAAAACTTCCATTTCCCTTTCTTAACAATATCATTAAATGAGTCAAAATATAGAGTTAGTTTTGCTGGATATTTAAAAGTCTCCAAGACTTTCCACATCTTATCTTTTTTTTTTTTTTTTTGAATTCTGTGATTGTACATGAAACTTATGTTGCATCCAGCATTCTTCAAATCTTGTTCTTCTGCTACAAACTCCAAATAAACTTGTTTTGCTAGAAAAGTTATCACTGCAATTTGTGAGGCTTTGAGTCTAGCCTAGGGTCTTCTACAAATCAATCTTACTTCTTTGGAAATTTGCAGAATGGCAGTTTCCCATCACTTTGATCCTCCAAGATGTAAGGGTTAACATTAAAGTTTCCTTTTCTTCTTTTTTTTTTTTTTAAAAGAAGGAGGTTAAGGTAGAAGTCTGGGAATTCAAAGAGACAGCCATCCCAAAGCCTCACCAATAAAAATTGCTGGGAAATGCACAACCTAATTTTCAGCCACCACAAATGATGGTTGTGGGCAATTTGTGTGTGGAAAGTAGTGGAAATATAAAGTTCAGGTGTTTGCTACAGACGTGGCTTGGCTCTCTCAGCCAGGCTGCTCCCCAGTTAATTGGGTCTGTGGTTTTTGTGGAGTGAATAACTACGAACCTCTGGTTAGGAAATGCAAAAGAGAAACTCCTCTTTAATTCTAAACAAACTGAAGTACATTTATATGTGTTTGTTGCAAAATGGCCTTAACAGTGGGCACTAAGTTTTCACAGAGAACAATTTAAAATTGCACACGAAGATTTTTTTTAAAGGGGCATGCAGGAATAGGACAAGCCTTGGGCTGCAGGAAGGTATGTTTAGGTGGAATATTAGGAAGAAATCCTTCCCTGTGAGGGTGGTGAGGCCCTGGCAGAGGTTGCCCGGAGAAGCTGTGGCTGCCCCATCCCTGGAAGTGTCCAAGGCCAGGCTGGACGGGGCTTGGAGCAACCTGGGATAGGGGAAGGTATCCCTGCCTCTGTCCAAGGGGTTTGGAACAAGATGAGCTTTATGGTCCCTTCCCACCCAAACCATTCTGTGATTTTATGATCTACATTTTTTTAAAAAATGCCCCCCTGTATACACCATCCTGATGCTTTCTGGATTTCCCCTCCACCTAACTGTTCCCTGGGAACCAGGGAAGGGCATGGCCATGCCGTGGGATGTCTCCCTCTCATCAGCACACTCACTGCTCCAGCTCTGGCCTCGGGAGAAATCTTTTGCAAGGCTTTCCTTGGCAGCTCTTTGATCTGTGGCTGCCCCAGCCAGCCTGTCCCTGCCCCCTGACAGCCACCCCTGCCCTGTCATTGTCTCCCCAGCCCTGCTGGGAGGTTGCTTATCTCTTGTTTTCCTCTTGCTTTTCAGCTTGTTTCCTCTCTCCTCCCCCAAGCCTTCTACTGAGGCAGGTCAGGCACACCTTAGCACGGTGTTCCTGGAGTTACAGCCTATCAGGTTCCCTGTGTTTAAGTAGCAGAGGGCACTGGGAGACAAGTTTTTGTGACAAAGGTGGGTTGAGATTGCCTCACAGTAGGTGAAAGGGCTTTGGCACAGCAAGAGGCTAAGGAACAAACAGGGACAGGCGTGTTCCTTGAAAGAAACGACCATTTCATTCCAAAAATACTGAATATGGTTCTGTTAGCAGGAACACAGCTAGTCTGTCGCCACAGCTTTGTGCCAGACTGAAGTGCTGCAAGCAAAGAATATAAAAATTTATTTTAATGAATATTCCTCTCTCCAGGGTCTCCCTCCCCATCAGGGCAGTTATACCTGCAGAAGCTATTTGTGAAATGGTTTCCAGATGACAAAAGAGGTTAATTCCCCCCCAAAATGAGAGGGGGACCGAATGCTTGTACCTGTATCAAAAACCACAGTAACTTTTTCCATGGCAGGTTTCCTACTGCTTGGGAGGTGGGATACAAAAGAGATGCTCTCCCAGAAACTTTTAACTCTGAGATTCATCTGAATTCTTGCTGTCAGAGTAGGTGCTACAGGCTCCTGGTGCTACAACCAAGTGAACCCTCCCTGCACCGTGCACAGTGTTTGCCCCTCAATAAGCCAGACCTTGCAGCACAGGAGATGTTGGCAGTCTACATGTTTTTCAGCATTTTCATCCATTACAGTGTCTGATTTGGCATCTGGGGATCATTTGGTGTAGTCTTCTGTTTCCTGGGAAGGTTTCTGAATTGTTAAAAGCAGCAATGAGGACACTGAGGGGAAATCCCTATCTCCTGCTTCCAGACTAGATGGGGAAGTTCTCCTGAAACACACAATTTAGCTGAACAAAAATCTGTTCCCTCCATTTGCTTATAGAAAAATCAGACAAGGGCTAGAAGGAGAAACAGTCCTAGAGTTAAAAAAAAAATAAAAAAAATTAAACACTGATGAATACTTTTTTCCCCCTGTGGCCCAGCTCTAAATTGATGCTTTGAGGGGTCCACCAGGTATGGTTACTTTACCCTAACATTAAAAGGAGATACACAGTCCTGCTAGGGGTTGGGCAGAGTTCTGAAGAAGAGGAAGTATTAGTTTTGTCACCCAAGGTGTGGTGGACACCACAGTTGAAGAGTTTGGAGACAGGGAGTCAGATGGGAAACTAACTCAGCTAAATTAAATCCCTGTAATCCCGGCATTATATCTGAAATATCTCGAATGGGCATTTGGTAAGCAATGAATCTACTAACTCTCTTGCTGTGGGAGAGATATTATAGACATTTAACCTATAGTTATTGTATGGCCTGTTATAAAGATGATAATGATCTCCCTGGGTAGAGACTCAATTAATTCCTTGGGTGCTGGCAGCTTGTATATGCAATTTGGTGTATCTCCATGCAAAGACTTAATTACCTGTAAAGCCACTCTTTTGTGTTGTAATAAACCCATAGGAAACCTAAGAGATTAATAAGGGCACACAACTAATTAAAACTGCTCCATTTTTTCATAGGTAGAGAAACCTATGAGAAAGAAGGTAGAGATGCCTGTAAGAAAGCAGGTAGAAGAATCTATAAGAAAAGATAGAGAAAAGAAAGAAGGTAGTGATACCTATAAGAAAGAAAAAACCTAGAAAAGGTAGATTAAAAACAATCCATAAGAAAGCAGGTAAAGGAACCTATAAAAGAAGATGATTAACCTGTAAGAAGGCAGGTAAAGAAACCTATGGGACTTTAGGAACTGGAGTTTAACCCAAGAATTAGACCAGGAACAAAGTGATTTTGTTTAGATTTAAACATATGTTATTTGTTTAGCTATAAACACGTAAAGTTTCAGTGAAAGTTGTCAAAAACTTTGCCTCTGCCTCCTGAAAACATTTTAAAAAGTTGTCCTTAAAGTTGGGCCAACCCCCATTCCTGCCCCCTGAAACTTAAAAAAAAAAAAAAAAAAAAAAGCGCGGGGGCCCGGGGGGGGGGTTTTCCGGGGCCCCCCGGCCCCCCCCCGGGGGGGGGGGGGGGGGGGGGGG